>NC_135674.1:12182151-12500734 GCF_964188315.1 Podarcis muralis
AGTTAATTGGAAGAGTGAAACAAAGTAATCCAACGCCTGCTGTAGAACAAAGAAAGAGAAATCCCCGGTGGAATTCCCGAGGGGTAGAGTAACAATTTAAAAAGTATGAAACTGATATGAAACAATAGAGACTTTGTATCGTTAAATGGGCCATTGGAGAATATAACAAAAAAAGAGAGCTAAAGAGAGAACGGGAGGAGCGAACGGAGGGGAGTGAGACACGGGAAGAACGAACAAGGGGGGGAAAAGAACAAGCTAGCATAAAACGTCGGCGAAGTAACCCCCCCCCCACCTCCACTAACAACGGGGAGAAGAATAACTACGACTCTCCGCACGTACCTTCCCTCCCTTGCACATTCCAGTCTCTCTTCTGGTAGCGGTATCGTCCCAACATTGACGGAAACACAGCGTGCAGGTCTGCGTACATAGGGGTGGCGAAACTGCTTACTACGGTTGGCTAGGGTTGGCTGACACCCGCGCAGACTTGTTAGAAGTTGGCGTTTTGGATGAACTTAAAGACTTCGAAGGTTTCTGCCAGCACTCTCTACTACCTTCAGACTGACTCTGCATCAAGGAACAGGTTCCCCCCTGGATGACTGATACCTTTCTTTATCTCATCTCTTTTTTGGAATTGAAACTGAACTCCTCTCTCGCTGATTTAGGGCTCCCCCTCCTTGTTGGGAGAACCCACCCTGAGTTCTAGACTGCTTCAGACCCTGGTCCCTACGCTCATATACCTGCCCCCCCTGCCCATTTGCCCCTCCTACCCATTAACTGCTATTTTCCGATTCTTGGCTGTTTATAAGGGAATACTAACAGGACAAACTCCACAATACGTGGGAATAGACTAAACCACAAGAGGCAGAGACTTAAAAGACTTAAAAGAAAAGATTCAGTGCCATCGGCACCATTTAGGACAGTGCCACTTGTATTAATTTCATTTATTGCCCCCTCTTTGGGTTTCTTTCCTCTTGTTGACCTTGCAAAGTATTCCAGACCTTGTGCTTTTTTCCTTTCCTTTTCTTTTTTGCTTTCTTTCTATATATAATTTTGGTTGGTTAGGTATATCACGTTGTACTTTCTGCAATCGGAACTTACCCCTGACAAGAGATAATTATAAGGATCTGTAAACTAAGAGGGAAAGCCCCTGGTATTGGGAAAGGTCCGACCTAAAGGGAAGACGAGCCCGAACCAAGGGGCAGCCCGAAACTAAATTAAGGGGCAGACTAAAATTCCTTTGGTAACAAACCAAATATCTAAGATTGTAAGCCCCTTGGGGAAAGCCATAAAAACCTGTGGATTGACTTAAGGTGGGAGGGGTGGGAAAGGGGAAGCGGGCAGATGGCGGGGAAAGACGGGAAAAAGCCTTTAGGGACACCAATGGATAGGAGAACCTCAAGGCAAGAGGAAATAAAAGATCTAGATGCATTATGGTTGAAAATAAAAGAGGAATTTAGACAAAACGAGACACGGATAGAAAAAAAGTTAGGAGAGTTGCAAGATTCCTTTGATAAAAAAATTGAGGTGGTCGCAGGGGAATTCTCAAACAAGATAAAAGAACTAACTGTTAAAACGAAAACCCTAGAAGAACTAAATAAAAAAATACAAAAGGATTTGAGAGACCAGAGAAAAGAAGTTGAAAAAACTAAAGAAAATTTTGGAGAACTGAGTAAAACTCAAGATCAGGTCTTAGATAACTTAGCCTTGATGGAGATGAAACAAAAGCAATTAAATTTAAAATTTAGAGGAATAGGGGAGGAGAGAGAAGAAGATATAAGGGAGAAAATGACCAAAGAGCTTGCGACCTGGCTCTCATTGGAAGAAGAAGAAGTTGCACAAACGATAGAAAATGCCTTCAGAGTAAAAATAAGACCCAAACAGAACAGATTGAAAAAGGTACCAGGAGACTGTTTAGTGATTTTCAAGTCAAGTGACATGAGAAACAAAATTCTGAGAGAAAGTTACCAGAGGAAACTGGTAATAGACGGGAAACCTATTATCATTTTTAAAGAAATACCAGTTAGGCTCCTTCGAAAAAGAGAGGGCTACAAACAAATAGTGGGTATCTTAAAGAAAAATAATATACAACACAGATGGGAATTCCCAGAAGGGATTTCTTTTTTTTACAAAGGGAAGAGATTTAAGATAACCGAAAACCAAGAAGTAAGTAAATTTCTACGAAGATATGAAAAAGACCTCAGGGGGGTAGAGGAAGGAGATGAGGAGAAGGATGGAGAAGGTGAAGGAAGGGGAGGGGGGAGGCTGAGGGGAAGATTGGAGGGGGAGGGAGGAGCAGGGGGAGAGGAAGGAGAGGAGGAAGAAGGGGAAGAGGGCGAAGAGGAAGAGGTCGAGGAACAAATAGAAGACAAAACCACCCGAATTTAACTTGGTAAAACCTAAAGTAGGAATTACTCACTTACCCACCAGTAGATAAAAACGATAATGAACCTTAAGATCGCAACGTGGAATGTTAATGGACTGAACGAAAAAGCCAAAAGGAATAAAATCGCAAATGTTTTGAAAAAGAGAAAACTGGATGTAATTGGTTTTCAAGAAACTCATGTAGCTAAAAAGCACAAACATGTCTTAATAAATAAACACCTGGGTATGGAATTTATAAACTCTACGGAAGAGAAAAAAAAAGGAGTAGCAATATATGTTAAGGAAAAATGGGAACCGAAAATGATATATAAGGACGATGAGGGGAGGGTACTAGGGGTGCAAATTAACTTCCAGGGAGAAAAGATTAATGTAGTTAACATTTATGCCCCAAATACAAACAGACCTGAGTTTTTTAAGAAACTAGAACAAGTACTACTAGACCTAGATGATAATAAGATAATATTACTAGGTGACTTCAATGCTGTGCCATTACCAGATATTGATAGGCAAACGGAAAATAAAAAACGAAATCAAGGAAAGCTACCGAAATCATTTCAAAATCTGGAGGAAAATCTAGACCTGACAGACATATGGAGGCATAAACACCCAACAGAAAGACAATTTACTTTTTTTTCGGAAGTACATAAAAGCTGGGGCAGAATAGATCAAATCTGGACCTCGAGAACACTTACCTTAAGAGTGACAAGATGTGATATACACCCAAGAACGCTCTCAGATCATAGTCTAATAATATTAGAAATTAAGGGAGCATCGCAGGGAAGCTTCAGATGGAGACTAAATGAATATCTATTAGGGAACGACGAGGTTGTCGAAAAAGCCAGAGGCACCCTAAAGGAGTATTTTGAGCTGAATTCGAATACAGGAACAAACATGGAAGTAGTTTGGGACGCCAGTAAGGCGGTAATAAGAGGATTATTCATTCAGCAAAATAATTTTAAGAAGAAGATAAGACAGCAGAAATTGGAAGAAATTCTTAAGCAGTTAAGAGAGCACGAGAAAAAACTAATAGATCACCCGAAAGATGAGCAAAGCAGCCGAACAATAAAACTATTACAAACACAATACTCGATGCTGACGAGCCAAGAAATAGAATGGAAGATCAAATTAATGAAGCAAAGATACTTCGAGTCAGCAAATAAAACAGGGAAGTTTCTAGCCTGGCAACTGAGGAAAAGGCAGAAACAGAACACGATAAACAAAATAAAAGTGGAGGAAGAACTGATAGTAGACCCAACAAGAATACAAAAAAAGTTTCTCGAGTTTTACGAGGAACTATACAAGAGGGGAGAAGAGGATACAACACAAATAGAAGGATATTTAAAGAGACACAAAGGGAAGATGATTACGGAGGAAGAAAGATTACAACTAAATAAACCCATTAGTATAGAAGAGGTCCAAAATGCCATTAAAAAAATGAAAATAGGGAAAGCCCCCGGCCCAGATGGCCTTTCGGCTAAATATTACAAAGTCCTAGAAAGCCAACTATCCCCGGCGCTCTGCGACACCATGAATAATATCTTAAAAGGTGGGAGAATCCCTGAGTCGTGGAGGGAAGCCTACATAACATTAATTCCAAAACCAGATACGGATAAAACGAGCATTAAGAACTACAGGCCGATATCTTTACTGAATAACGATTATAAAATCTTTGCCGATATTATGGCAAATAGATTAAAAAAATGCCTGTTAAGTCTAATCCATAAAGATCAAGCAGGCTTCTTACCAAATAGATACTTGAAAGACAATGTGAGACACACTATAAACTTAATTGAGTATTTGGAAATTAACAACAATATACCAGCGGCCCTGATCTTTATAGACGCGGAGAAGGCGTTCGACAACGTCTCCTGGTTGTTTCTTTTAAAAACCATGGAAGAAGCGGGGATAGAGGGAGAATTCTGGAAAGGAATACAGGCAATATACTCCAACCAATCAGCCAAACTGGTGATAAACAACAACCTAACAAATACATTCCAGATTGAAAATGGAACCAGGCAAGGCTGCCCCCTCTCCCCGCTCTTATTTATTATGGTCTTAGAAGTCTTGGCAAATAAAATAAGATCAACGCCTGAGATCCGTGGGATTAAAATAGGACCTAGGGAGTTCAAACTGAAGGCCTACGCGGATGACCTGATGTTATCCCTAGAAGAGCCACTAAAGAGTATGGAGAAGGCGCTGGAAATAATAGATGAATATGGTAGATTGGCTGGATTTAAATTGAACAGACTAAAAACCAAAATCTTAGTAAAGAACCTGGAAAATGATGCGAAAGAAAAATTAGAGAGCCAACACGGTATCAAAGTGTCTAAAAAAATAAAATACTTAGGCATTTGGCTCTCACCTAGAAATATAAATTTGATCGAAGATAATTATACAATGACCTGGAATAAAATTAAAAAAGACCTGGACATATGGAGTAGAGTTAACCTTTCTTGGCTAGGTAGGATGGAGGCGATAAAAATGAATATTCTTCCTAAGATGTTGTTCCTCTTCCAAAACATCCCGGTGATCAGAGGGAATAAAATATTTAAAGACTGGCAGAAAGTACTCTCAAGATTCATATGGCGAGGTAGAAGGCCAAGGATTAGATATAAACTGCTTACGGACCGAAAGGAGAGAGGAGGGCTGGCGGTACCCAACCTAAAATTATACTATGAAGCTGCCTGCCTATGCTGGGTGAAAGATTGGATAACTTTAGAAGATGTGGACTTATTAGATCTTGAGGGTGCAGATAATAGGTACGGCTGGCATGCCTACCTGTGGTTAGATAAAGAGAAAGTTCATAAGGGGTTCTCGAGTCACATAATTAGAGGTCCCCTCTATGAGGTCTGGAAAAGAAACAAAAATTTGCTAGAACCCAAAACACCCTGGTGGCTGTCCCCCACGGATATCCTTTCATTTAAAAAAACAAACACAGAAGAGCGAGGTTTGACATATGAAGATCTATTGACAAGTTCCCATGAAGGCTGGAAATTGAGATCGTTTGAGGAGATGAAAGAAAAACTGAAGAGCTGGTTTCAATATCACCAAATCAATGCAAGATGGATGGAAGACAGGAAAATAGGAATGAGTAGGAAAAAATCTAAATTTCAAATAGAAATAATCGAAAGCAAAAGTAAATTACTATCTAAAATGTATAACATCTTATTGGAAGCCGATACAAAAGAGGTAGAAACTAAAGAAGTCACGGTAAAGTGGGCAAGAGATCTGGGTTATAACATAGAACATGAGAAATGGCTGAAACTATGGAATGAGGGAATAAAATTTACAGCAAGTGCGGCAATCAGAGAAAATCTGGAGAAGATGATTTATAGATGGTATTTAACACCAGAAAAATTAAATAGGATGTACAAGACCGGCAATAAGGCCTGCTGGAGGTGCAAAACAAATGAGGGGAACTTTATACATATGTGGTGGTCATGCGAGGGAGTTAAAAGATTTTGGAATCAGATATATGACGAACTAAAAAAAATATTGCGTTACACGTTCCCCAAAAGACCAGAGGCCTTTTTGCTAGGGATGGTCGGAAAAGAAATAATAGGAAAAGATAAAACCCTGTTCCAATACGCAACAGCAGCGGCTAGATTACTTATCGCCCAAAATTGGAAAAACCCAACTTTACCAACATTGAAAGACTGGCAACTGAAACTATATGAATACATAGAAATGGCAAGATTGACGCAAAGATTAAGAAATCAAAAAAATACAAAGTTAATAGAGGACTGGAACAAATTTATGGTATATATCGAAGGAAATTTTAGTAACTTACCAACTACAGTAGGTCTGATCTAACTCTTCTGATGTTATAAACTAAAAACTAACACCAGCTGTTAAGAGGAAACATTTAAAAGCAGGCATCTGAAACCAAGAGGGAAGGAAGTCGGTTTTTAACAAACTGTTGTATGTGCGCTTTTCATTTTTCTTTTGTCTTTTTCTTTATTTCTAATTTTTCTTTTTCTTTTTTCTTTTCTTTTTCTTTTTTATGTAACGGTTTTTTTTTTGTTCATGTTCTCGTTTTTGTGGATGTGTATGATGAAGAAAATACAATAAAAAAATATATTTAAAAAAAAAAAAAAAAAAAAAAAGGTTTTTGGTAGTCTACCGTCTTTGGTGACTACCTGTCTCTGTGCCTTATCCATATTTGTAGACACCACTCCATTCATGTCTCCCATCAAGATCATATTATAGTCCATATAATCCATCAGGGTCTCGTGTAGCTTCTTAAAGAACTCCGATTTTCCTTCATTTGGTGCATAGATACCTACAATCAGGAATTTCTCTCCTTGTAATTGAATTTCAATTGCAACAAATCTTCCTTGGTCATCTTTGAATATGAATTTCGGTGACAGGCTCTCCATTGCATAAAGGACCACCCCTCTTTTTTTAACTTAATCTGATGAAATAAATTCTTGGCCCAGTCTTTTATTACTCAATATCTTCCTGTGTAGCCTTATCACATGTGTTTCTTGTTAACAGATCAAATCCAAATGTTCTTTTTTCAATAAATGAAAGACTCTCCGCCTTTTTTCTGGGGAATTTAGACCATTCACATTCCAGCTTGAAACCTGCAACGCCATCATGTAATTACACTGATATTCCTCCAATTGCACCCAATGCTTGCTCTTCTTCTGTTGGTGGTGGTGGTGGCACGTTCACTGGTAGATCCAATCCAAAGGATAATGCTGATATATCCAATATTCCCCTGTTTGGTGATCTTCTATCCGATGCTCTTTGCTCTAGTCCTCTATCCGATGATCTTCTATCCGATGCTCTTGGCTCTTTTCCAAGTTCCTTCTGCAGATCTTCTTCGTATTTGTACAAAAACTTTACTTTATCTTCTACTGATCTTATTTTTATTTTCCTTCCTTTGAAACTGAAAGATAGACCTTGGGGGAACTCCCACCTAAAGATGATTTTATTCCTTCTCAGCAGGGCAACAATATCTCCGTAGTTAGGCCTAAGATCCAAAAGGTATTTCGGGACGTCTTTAAAAATTTCCACTCTTGACTGTTGTACTTCTAGGTTCTTCTGGTAATGCCAACCCAAGATTCTATCTCTCTCTTCTTTAGTTCGGAGGGTGATCAAACAGTCTCTTATTCTATTCTTCTCTTTTTTCCCTCCTCTTCCAAGTCTGAAGGCCCTCACAATTCTAAACTCTTCTTGACCCAAGTCCAAGTCCCAAAAGTCAGCAAATTCCTGTGTAAGGAAATCTGTCAAGCTTTCCTTCTCCAATTCAGGTAGGGCTCTGATCCTCAAATTCGTCTGTTTTTCTTTAAGTTCAATCATAGCAAGCGTCAACTTTTGTTCATCAAGCTGCCTCTGTAGGGCTGGGACTCTCTCTCTCTCTCTCTCTCCAGTTGTGTTACTTTACATTCAGCAGCAATAGCTTTCTCTCTGGCTTCCTCCGCAGTTTGCCGTATCAAAGTAGATTCCTGTATCAATTTCTGGATGGTTTCTGTATTAGTATTCACCTTTAGTCCCAGATTATTTATACTTTCTGTATTTTTAAGGTGATTTTAATATTTGCAGCATCCACTTTCACATTTGTCGCATCCACTTTCGCATTTGTCGAATCTATTTTCTTGTTAAGCTGTTCCAATGAATCATTTATCTTATTTAATGCAACCGCTAAGGCCTCTTCTGTCGACATTCCTCTTGGTTTTGAATGTACTGGTACAGAAGCAGCAGCAGAAGAAGCAGGGGGGCCTGATGTTGAACCTCTCCTGAGTTGCTGCCAAGTCATCCCAGACCTTAATGTTTTTTCAGCAGTTGGCTGGTCTGTTTTTTCCTTTCCATTTGACATAACACTTAAAAGATTCAAGGTCAGTCCCAGAGTCTCACAGTTTTTTATCTTACAGCTGGAAATTCCCCTGACCCAGCTCTTGTAAAGCAACCAGTTTCAAAGCCAGTTTCAAAGACTTCCACTAGGGGGAAACAGTTTCTATTTATAATAGTCAATAATGTCCTCTTTTAAACACAACTCAAACAATCCAGAGTTAGTTTCAGTTTTCAGTTACTTTTACTCCTTTTTAAAAGCAACTGGAGACAGTAGAAACAATGTATTTCTCTTATTTTGCTAGCTGTCAATGAACGTTCTAAACGCTGTCAATGAACATTCCAAAAGATGTCAGTCCTGCTAGCAGCCCGTTTCCAGGGTCAGAGCGGTGGTATTTTAGCTCTCTTCGCTCTCTCCCACAGGCATACTCAGTCCGCAACTTCCCCCCCTCTTCTCCTGTCTCCAAGGGGGGGTTTAATGTTCTTTGCTGATGGAAATTTAGTCTTTTACAAAAGGCTTTCCAAGACTTCAGCTTGCAGCCTCATTGCTTCAGTCTATTTACAAAAGGGGAAGGCGGACTTCCTGTATTGAACCTCCCCGTTTCGATACCAAATTAAACATTAAAAATCCAATTCTCCCGCTTCAGCTCTACTCACGGGTAATTACTTTGAAGTCAAATTGTCCACAGGAAAAAGTCAGTGCTCTCCGGCAACAGCTATGCGGCTTTGCTCCGTGGAAGAAGCAGACGATTCGAAGCACCGCACCGCTCACCCCACGTCGCTCCGGACCCCCGAAACCGGGTTTCCCCACGAGTAGGGGAGGCGCAAAAGGTGCCCGCCGAATCCCACGCTCACAGGCTTCTTCCGCCTGTGATTTTTTACGGGTCTCCGCCTTCGCCGTGGCGGTCAGACCCAAATTCCCACGGGGCAAATTCCTCCCGATCAGAGGAATTTCGCCATTACCGGAGGCACCAACCCGGAAGTCTCTTGGACCTGGTGTCTTCCATGGCGACACTAGGGCTGTCCCAGTTTGTTTTGGACCCCACACATCAAGCAGGCCACGCGCTGGATTTGATCTTTGGTGTCTGTATAGATGTGATCATGTCTCCTTCGATGAAGGTGCCATGGTCTGATCACTATGCTCTGAAAGCCAGGATTGACTTTCCACCCCCCACCCTGCTTAGGTGGCGAGCCAATTTGGGCTCGCCCACAGAGGCTGATGGACCCTGATAGATTCCGTCAAGCCTTGCGGGACCTTGCTCCCCCTGGCGACTCATTGACTGAGCTTGTTGAGGGCTGGAATATCCAGCTCTTGGCAGCCATCGATGAGATCGCACCTAAGCGCCCTCTGCGACCCCGCAGCAACCGGGCTCCCTGGTTTACCGAGGAGCTCCGGAAAATGAAGCGGGACCTCAGATAGCTAGAGCGAGTATGGCAGGGTGCCCGTGACGGAGCCTCAAGAACATCTTATAGGGCTTTTATGAAAACCTATGAGATGGCAGTGAAGGCCGCTAAGAAGTCTTACTTCTCGGCCTCCATTGCATCCGCTAGCTCTCGCCCGGCGCAATTATTTAGTATAATTAGGTCTTTAACGTACCTTGAAGGACAGCCAAATTTAAATAACAATTTGACACACAGCTGTGAGGCATTTGCGAGCTTTTTTTGCGGAGAAGGTCCTGTTGCTCCGCCATGACCTCCCTGCCAATTTGGATACAATAAAGGAACTGGAGGCCCCTCGACTGTCCTCGGGTCCAGTACTGGACCACTTTGACCGGATATCCCCAGCCGATGTGGACAGACTCCTCCAAGCTGGAAAGCCCACCACCTGTCCTTTCGACCCGTGCCAGTCTTGGCTGATTAGTGTGGGATTTGAAACTTAACAGGTTAAGTTTTACCCATGATGCCACGGCATTCTGACATCAGTTTTCGAAGGTGGGAGGAGCTGGGAGGAGTTGAGTTCAGTTCTCTCTGTGCTCTGAGAGAGAGAGGCATGCTTTTGCAATGGCTGCCAGCAGTGATGGCTGAAACGTTCCAATAAAGACCTGTAAATAGACAAACCTGCCTCTGTGTGTTTGTCTGGAAGCTAGGTGAAGGACGTGACAGTTTATCACCGCTGTGTTTATCTCTGCTAAGGTGTGACTGGAGCTACCGGACGTCGGAGCTGAGTGGCGCAGCTGAGGGAAGCGCGCCGGACCGGGCTGCCATAAAAGCTAATTGAGGACCAATAAATCAATTAGCTGGGGTCCCAATATAACTATTGCCACAGGTTATGGAGGTCAGCCAATGCTCGTAAAACAGTCGTAAAACAGCTTCAGGAGGGCTTTGAAGCTGGGATCTGAGAAACGGAGCTGGCCGGATGTCGGAGGCTGCTTACAGTGAGTCTCGCCTGATGTTTGCGTCTAAAAGCACAGAAGCAGCTGGGAGCTGAAAAGCAGCTGAGAAATCGTTTCTCCGGACGGGTGCTGGATAAGCTGTAAGTAGGCTTGGGCCCCTTGGGAGAACGGGAAAAGATGGCGGACGGCCATGATTCATTCTCCGTGCCTTTTGAAAAACTAAACGGCAAGAATTGGACAGAAAAAGAATGTAACCAATACTGGCAAAATGTATATTTCTATTTTACAGGAAAAGTTGGACTTTTGGACCGTTCCTGGGATGCACCACTGTCTTTTATCTGTGCCTTGTCTGTTAAAAAAGGGTTTCCAGGTTTGTTTCCAGGGGGATTTCTGCACAATTTCCAGAGGAGGGAAACGCCTTGTCGAAGTGAAAAGGGGACAGAATGATCTTTTCATTCTTAAAACACCTCTGGAGGGTGAGGGGAAGGTTGGGAAAGCACAGGCTTTACGTGCAAAAATCAACAACCACGAGCAATGTGCTCATGCGTGGCATGCAAAAACAGCTCATGGTTCTCTAGAAGAACTGCAGGTGCTGCCTGAGGTTTCCAAAGGTTGTAAAATTACAGAATGTGGATATGCTGTAAGTTGTGAAACCTGCAGGCTGGCAAAGGTAAAAGGATGCAGTTATCCAAAGGTGAAAAGGGTAACCGCAAAACCTTTTGAACTGGTCCACATAGATTTGTGGGGTCCTGTAAGGGAAGCAAGTCTGGGAGGTGCAAGGTTTCTCCTGACGGTGCAGGATAATTTTACCCAGAACACTTGGACCCATGGTCTCAAATCCAAAGATGATGCAGCACAGCTGATCAAAAGATGGATTGAGGAGGTGGAACAAAGATTTTCCACCAGAGTACAAGCGGTGACCAGTGATAGGGGAGCTCAATTTACAGGGTCTGCTTTGCAGAAATTCTTTCACAAGAAAGGGATACGTCACACAGTGACTTCACCCAATCAGAGAGGGGTGGCAGAGCTGAGAAGGGAGGCTCTGGTTCAGGCCGCACAGGTGATGCTGGCAGATGCTGGGTTACCTCCAAGGTTTTGGCTGGAGGCAATCAAGTATGTGGGCTTCACCTGGAATCGTACCTACAATTCACTGGTAGGTGACACACCTTTTGGGTTGTTGCATGGCAGGAAACCCCAGGTTCATTTTTTGCGAATGTTTGGTGCAAGTGCGTCTGTGCCGGTACCTGCTGCTTTGCAGGGGCCAGATGGATCCAAGTTCCAGAAAATGATCTTCTGCGGGTATGAGCCAGCAGCACGTGCATGGAGGTTTGCATATCCTTCAGGTGATCAGAGTAAGGTGCTGATCAGTAAACGCGCTGAGTTCTATGAGCAGGATAAAAGGTCAAAAACTGCTGTCCAGCGTGATCTGCTCTCAGAATGTCTGTATGATTCTGAGGAGGAAAGGGAAGCAGAGGCTGATCCCAGTGATGAGGACCAGGTCCAGGATCAGGGTTCAGAATCCGATGATGACGATCAGGTCACTGACCAAAGTCAGGAGCAAAGTCAGGAGCAGGATGAGGTTTCGGTAGCTTCTCCACAAGATGTTAAGAGAGCACCCAAAAGCGAGCCTAGTTCTCCTGTGAGTGTAATGGAGAGGATTCGAAAACGCTTTAAGTCAGAGGGGGAATCCCGTGATGCTGAGGACACACCTTCTGGTGGCGGTGAGTCAGAAGTAACATCTGAGTTTGTGCCTAGAAGGTTCAGTCGCGCAACAAAGGGTGTTCCACCTGAAAGATATCAGGCCACAAGTGCGTGGATAAATTTCGCACAGTGTGATTCTGAGAGTGTTGAAGGGGTTCAACGGGTGCCTGGGAAAAATGCTGGAAAGAGGCACAAGGCAAAGGGAAAGGTGTTGGACTCAAAAGGGTCTTGTCAGAATGCGCGGCAAGGGGGGATGTGGGATTTGAAACTTAACAGGTTAAGTTTTACCCATGATGCCACGGCATTCTGACATCAGTTTTCGAAGGTGGGAGGAGCTGGGAGGAGTCGAGTTCAGTTCTCTCTGTGCTCTGAGAGAGAGAGGCATGCTTTTGCAATGGCTGCCAGCAGTGATGGCTGAAACGTTCCAATAAAGACCTGTAAATAGACAAACCTGCCTCTGTGTGTTTGTCTGGAAGCTAGGTGAAGGACGTGACAGTTTATCACCGCTGTGTTTATCTCTGCTAAGGTGTGACTGGAGCTACCGGACGTCGGAGCTGAGTGGCGCAGCTGAGGGAAGCGCGCCGGACCGGGCTGCCATAAAAGCTAATTGAGGACCAATAAATCAATTAGCTGGGGTCCCAATATAACTATTGCCACAATTAGAGCGTGTCCAGACGAGGTGCGGGCCCTCCTGGGGGATATCATCAATTTGTCCCTTGGCACGGGGACATTCCCAGGGGAACTGAAGGAGGCAGTGGTGCGCCCGCTCTTAAAGAAAACATCATTAGATCCCTTAGATCTATCCAATTACCGCCCGGTTTCGAATCTTCCGTTCCTGGGTAAGGTGATTGAGAGAGCGGTTGCTGAACAGCTTGGCAGGTTTCTGGATGAAACATCGGCTCTGGATCCATTCCAGTCCGGCTTGTGCGCTGGTCATGGGACCGAGACGGCTCTGGTCGCCCTAACAGATGATCTCCGCAGGCAGCTGGATCGAGGCGGGTTGGGGCTGCTGATTCTTCTAGACCTGTCAGCAGCCTTCGACATGGTTGATCACGAACTCCTGGACCACCGCCTTGCTGACGTGGGGATCCAGGGCACAGTCCTTCAATGGCTGCGCTCGTTTCTCTCTGGTCGGGGACAGAGGGTGGCGCTTGGGGGGGAATTGTCATCGTGCCACTCCTTGGTGTGTGGAGTGCCTCAGGGTGCGATACTCTCCCTGATGCTTTTCAACATCTTTATGCGCCCCCTCGCCCAGCTTGTCTGGAGTTTTGTTTTGGGTTGCCATCAGTATGCAGATGACACCCAACTCTATCTGTTGATGGATGGCCATCCTGACTCGGCCCCAGACACACTGACCAGATGTCTGGAAGCTGTGGCTAGATGGTTACGTGGGAGCCGGTTGAAGTTAAATCCTTCGAAGACAGAGGTCCTCTGGCTGGGACGGGACGATATGGGATTGAGGGAGCAACTCCCATCTCTTGCGGGGGTGCAATTAGTGCCAGCACCGTCCGTTAAGAGTTTGGGTGTAATCTTTGATACCTCCCTCTCTATGGAGGCGCAGATTACAGCTATAACAAAGGCAGCATTTTTTCATCTCCGCCAAGCTAGGCAGTTGGCTCCTTATCTCTCTCGCCCTGACCTAGCCACTGTGATCCACGCGACAGTCACCTCCAGACTGGATTATTGTAAATCGCTCTATGTGGGGCTGCCCTTGAGACTGACCCAGAAACCCCAGCGGGTGCAGAATGCCACGGCGAGACTCCTTATGGGGTCTTCGCTGCGAGATCACATTCATCCGGTACTATACCAGCTGCACTGGCTCCCGGTGGAGTACAGGATCAGGTTTAAGGTGCTGGTTTTAACCTTTAAAGCCCTATACGGCCTAGGACCCTCGTACCTACGGGACCGCCTCTCCTGGTATGTCCCACAGAGGAACTTACGGTCTGCAAATAAAAACACCCTGAAGGTCCCAGGCCTCAGAGAGGTTAGGCTGGCCTCAACTAAAGCCAGGGCTTTCTCGGCTGCGGCTCCAATCTTGTGGAACGCTCTGTCACAAGAGACTAGGCCCCTGCGGGACCTGACATCTTTCCGCAGGGCTTGCAAGACAGAGCTGTTCCACCAGGCCTTTGGTCAGGGCGCAGCCTGACTCCCTCCTCTGGCAATCTGCACAGAATTTTGCTTAACGGTTGCCATCAATTTGATTTTAATTAATTTTTATAATGAAATGTTTTTAGAATGTTGGATTATTTCATTGTTGTTAGCCGCCCTGAGCCCGGCTTCAGCTGGGGAGGGCGGGATATTAATAATAATAATAATAATAATAATAATAATAATAATAATAATAATAATAATAATAATAATAATAATAATAATTATTATTATTATTATTATTATTATTATTATTATTATTATTATTATCCACCTGTCAAATGCCATTCCAGCAGTATTTTATACACTTTAGACATTATTTTACATTCATTGTTTACTATTTCTATTTCAAATTTTGACATTTTATCATCAAATCCATTTCCCTTTAAATCCTGCTTATACATTTCGTTGACTTGGCGATAGTGCAACCAATCATTTGCATACTCTTTAACCTCCTCATAAGGTTTCATTTTCCATTTACTTCCTTTTCCCCCCAACAATTTTTCATAGATAATCCAATTTTTATTTATATTTATATTTTTCACACTCATTGCTTCCAATGGAGATAACCACCACGGTGTTTTACGTTCTATTAAGTTTTTATACCTGTCCTATACTTCATATAAAAATCTTCGAAATATATGGTTACCAAATCCTTTGTGGATTTTGTTTTATTATACCATAATAACCAAATCTATTATCGTAACCCTCCAAATCCGACAAGTCTGTATTTTTTACAACATCCATTCCTTTAACCAACAGAGGCAAGCCGCTTCATAATACAACTTCAAGTCTGGCAGGGCGAAGCCCCCTCTTTCTTTAGCATCTGTTAACAATTTACCGTATATTCTCGGTTTCTTCCCCTGCCAGACATATCTTGAAATTGCTTTTTGCTTTTCTTTAAAGATTGCTGCCCCTTTGATTATTGGAATTGATTGAAATAGAAATAACATCTTTGGTAGAACATTCATTTTTATAGCCGAAATCCTTCCCCAAAATGACAATTTCATCCTTCCCCATACTTCCAGGTCTCTCTTAATTCCATTCCACACCGGTGTATAATTATTTTGAAATAAATCTATATTCTTTGTGGTTAACCAAATTCCTAAATACTTAACTTTTTAAACTACCTCTATACCAGTCTGCTGCTGCAACGTATCCACCCTGACAGGCCTCACAAGGACTGCTGTGCTGCCCAGGAGGACTCCCCTGTGTGAGTGCCTGAGGGCCCTGCTCCTGCCGCTCTCCACCTGGCCCAGGGTGGGGCCTGACAGGCCTCATAAGGACTACTTCTTCTGCTGCCCAGGAGGACTACCCTGTGTGAGTGCCTGAGGGCCCTGCTCCTGCCACTCACCACCTGGCCCAGGGCAGGGCCTGACAGGCCTCACAAGGACTGCTGTGCTGCCCAGGAGGACTGCCCTGTGTGAGTGCCTGAGGGCCCTGCTCCTGCCACTCAACACCTGGCCCAGGGCGGGGCCTGACAGGCCTCACAAGGCCGGTTGCTGTCACTGCTGCTGCTGCCCAGGAGGACCCGGAAGGGCGCAGAGTTCTTTTTAAAATGTTTTAAAATTTTCCTTTCCCTTTTGACTTTTTTTGTATATGGGGGGTGAGTGGGATGGATGTTTGGTTGAGCTTGGGAATTGGTTTGATTTTGATGGATTTGTAATTTTTTCAGTTTTTTGTTTGTATTGTTTTATTGTTTTCTGGGTTTTTTTGTTTTTTGTTTTAAGGTTTTATTTTGTTCTTAAGGGGGGGGGGGGTCAGGGCTGCCGGGGAGTGGGTCCCAGCCAACAAAATGGCTGGGGCATGTTCCACAGAGGGGATGGCTGGGACAACCGATCTCAGTGATCACGGGTAGGAGGAGGAGTTACGCTAAGACCAGACCGTGTCATTACAGAGGAGGCAGGTTTAGTTGTTGTCTGAGGACTATCCCTGCCTCCGGGTCTGGTCCTGACCGGACGGATACTAGAATCAGCAAGGGGTACCCACATGGCCTGAAGGTGCTGCTGTGCAATGCCAGGTCAGTTACAGATGGGTAGCCGTGTTGGTCTGCCATAGTCAAAACAAAAAAAATTCCTTCCAGTAGCACCTTAAAGACCAACTAAGTTAGTTCTTGGTATGAGCTTTCGTGTGCATGCACACTTCTTCAGATACCTGAAGAAGTGTGCATGCACACGAAAGCTCATACCAAGAACTAACTTAGTTGGTCTTTAAGGTGCTACTGGAAGGAATTTTTTTGTAATGCCAGGTCAATGATTCATAAGACCACTGCCATCCATGACTTGATCATGGATGGAGGACTTTACCTGGCATGTGTAACGGAGACTTGGTTGGATGAAGCAGATGGGCCTGTCCTTGCCGCTGCTTGTCCACCAAGTTTCTCTTACGCACAGCAACCCAGGCCTTGTGGGCGGGGAGGGGGGTTTGCAGTGATTTTTAGGAAGTCGTTAGTTTGCACCAGGCGTCCTATTGGGAAGACCCAGTTTTCTGAGTGCATGTTCTGGAAGTTGGGCAATAGGGGCAGTACAGGATTCCTTTTGGTGTACCGACCTCCCCACTGCACCAAGGATTCCCTGCCCAAGCTGCTTCAGGTCGTGGCGGATGTTCTCCTGGAGACACCTAGTTTGGTTGTCCTAGGGGATTTTAACATCCACGCCGACACGACCTTACAAGGGGCCGCTCGGGACTTCATGGAAAGCATGGCCTCCATGGGGCTGTTCCTGAATAAGTCTGGCCCAACCCATAGCCGCGGACATGCCTTGAACCTGGTGTTTACCTCTATGGATGTTGGTGATCTGACACTAAGTAAAAGCGAAACGGAGGAAGTGCCATGGTCAGATCACTTCCTGGTGCAACTTGACTTCTCCACGACCCTTCCCCTCTGCAGGGAGGTGGGACCAATTCGGATGGTCCGCCCCCGCCACTTAATGGATCCAAATGGTTTCCAGAGAGTGGTAGGGGATGCTTTATCCCACGTTGATGGCCTTTCAGCTGATTCCCTGGTGGCCCGCTGGAATGTGGAGACAGAGAGATAGATAATACTTTATTCGGCTATAAGCCCACAAGGTAAAACCAATCAATAAATAAAATAGCATTTTACATTCTAAAATATCAACTAAAATATTTCAACGCATAATCTCCTTCACGTTACATACAATCTCTAGATGTACCATATTGTGGCTTTGAATATAAAGATGGTGGATAGAGTTTACTAGATTTTTAATAGTCATGCAGCATTCCATGAAGTCTTTTATATGAAAGAACTGAATTCAGGAATCTGGCAACCTGTAATGTTCTATAAGAGTCAATGTCCTGGAGTAGATAGGCTAGATGTAATTCAGGTGGTTTAGCAACAGTTTCCGAAATGATTGAACTCAGAATCCTTGATCGGGGAACAATATATAAAGGACAATTAAACAAGATATGATTAAGGGATTCTATTGATTTGTTGTCACATGCGCATAAAACAGAGGTTTTACCGTTAGAAAATCTATTGCTCAGCACATTTGAGGGGAACACATTAAATCTGGCTCTAACAAAAGCGAATCTATGCGACGCAACGGATAAGGTAGACAGATATCGAGGTATCTGGGACATAAATGTAATGCCCTGATTTATCGGGGAACATGTACCTCCACCTGTAGTAAGATTTTGTTGCAAATCAACCTCCTCCAATCTTTGTTTGATGACCTTTTTTGCTGTAATTAGATCTAAATTTAGTATATCGGAAGGAGAGATTCCATAAGACAACAGTTTGGAATGGATTTTTGTTGCCCATGGGCTGGTAAATTCCTCTCTCCAAAGGCACTGAATAAGATGGCAATTGGGCAATTTATGCCAAAGGGACAGCCAGTAATTAAAGGCATGTCTCCACATCAGGATCTCTAAGGAGGGGGTCTTAAGTTCTAAGCGAATAGCCGAGTTGCTTACACAGGAGGGTAGTTTCAAAAGGCGTCTGAGAAAAAGATTTTGCAATGTCACCAGAGGCATGAGGTTTACAAAAGCGCCCCATAAAGGGACCGCATAGGCCATAGTTGCAACCACTTTTGCAGTGTAAACTTTTAAGGCAGATGGAACATGCATAGCCCCCTCTGTAAAGAAAAAGCGTAATAGAGCGTAGATAAGGGCTTTGCCCTTATTTTGTAAGTATGTGATATGCGCTTTCCATCCCATATTATGCTGGAAGTAAATTCCTAGATATTGAAATTTGTAGACTTGTTCAATTGGCTTCCCCTCGAGTTCCCACCTATACAATTTACGACTCCTGGAAAAAATTAGGACTTTAGATTTGGAATGGTTAATAGTAAGTAAATTTGTTTGGCAATATAACACGAAGATCTTAAAGGCCCTCCTCAAACCGATTCTTAAATATGAGAGGATCACCGCATCGTCAGCGTACAATAGTAAGGGGCAGCGATAGTCTGCAAGCCTGGGTGCATGAATGGTGGTTTGGGCCTCAACTAGGGGAGTTCTCATGTCACTAATATAGAGGTTAAAGAGATAGGGGGCAAGGATGCACCCTTGTCGTACCCCCTTATTTATTGGTACAGAGTTTGTGAGATCGCCCTCAGGTGTTAACCTCACCCTAGCGGCCGTCCCTTCATGTAATTTGATCATAAGCCACAACAGCCTTTTATCTATGCCCCACTTTGCCAATTTTTCCCATAGCAGCTCTCTAGAGATACTGTCAAAAGCCTCCTTCAGGTCTATAAAAGCGGCACATAGAAGACCATGAGTGGGGGAAGAATACTTCCGCGCCAAATGATATAGAATTATTGCATGGTCAATAGAAGCACGATTTGGTCTAAACCCAACCTGTTCATGGCCTATCAGATTGGAATCTTCGGCCCATTGGGTTAGTCTGGTTAGCAGGAAGCGAGTATAGATTTTTCCGATGATTGATAATAAACTGATATTACGATAGTTTCCTGGGTCCTCTGGTGGTCCTTTTTTATATATAGGAATTATGATGGACTCCTTCCATGATATAGGTATCTGGCCCGTGGCATTAATTGCATCAAAGATTTTTGCAAGAATTTTGGCCCACCATGCTGGGTGTTGTTTAATAGCTTCCGCCGGGATCAGATCGGGCCCTGGGGCTTTATCAGTTTTCAGTTTAGCAATTAAATCAACTATTTCCTCCGGGTCAGTATCTGGCCATATGGGCAAGTGACATGAAAGAGTATCAGAATGAATGTTAGAGATAAATGTCTGGGAGAAATATTTTCTTAGAAATTGTTCCCATGTCGGGGCTGGTATAACCGTCAATGGGTATTTCCTCGATCTTTAATTGATTAAATTCCAAAAACCACGAGAGCTGCGAAGCTTAGAGGCAGCAATCAGCGCTTGCCAACGTCTTAGCTGCCATTCATGCTTGGCTGACTTCTGTGCCTGTTTGTAAGCAATTTTGGCCTGCAAGTACTCTGGGGGAAGAGTTTCAGCTCCAGAAGATTTATATCTGTTGTAGATACAACAGAGAGAGAGCCTAGCTTGCTTACATTTGGAATCAAACCAAGGTGCACCGAACCTGGGTTGATCTCGGTTAACCAGGTGAGTCGGCATCGTAAAGAAGCTAGTTAAATCTACAGAGAGGTGGGAGAACCACTCCAATATCCTATTTGGTTCAGACAACTCCGCCACTGAAACAATAGGGGGTTCGGAGATATTCCTCTGGAAGAATTCTGCATATTTTTGGGCCTGTTTCATAGACCATTTAATGCTTCTTACTTGAGCTGCGGCATTTAAACCTACATGAATTGGGTGTGAACCGCTAACCGGGTGCCAGTCAAGCGTTAGCTTGGCCGCTAGAGGTAAGTGGTCACTGCATTGTACAATGTCTACTTTAAAATAAAAGAAGTTTGAGAATAGGTCTTCTGAAACTAGAAGGTAGTCTAGGACACTATTTGATGTTGTGCCCAAGTGAGTGTATTCTCCTGGCACATCCGGAGGGCAATTGCCATTCAAAATGTTCAAATAAGATATAAGACCACCAGGAGGAAGATAGACATTGGTGATTAATAAGGAGAATTTTTTGCTTGAAATCAGACCTGTAAAGGCAAAAGGAGGAAAAGTCTGAACTAGTGAGAGTTTAGCGCTCATTTTAAGCGATATGGCGATTGCAAGACCACCTCTGGACTGGCCACCTTTTTGGGAGGGACTAGCTGGAAGTGATATCAGTTCAAAGCCATTTATATCTATTTTATCTTCTTCCCATGTTTCTTGCAAAAGGATTATCTGAAAAGAGTTTATATAGGACAAAAATTCGGGATCTAATCTTTTCCTTTTCCAGCCAGCAATATTCCAAGCTGGGGACTTCTGTGTTGTTCTTTTAACAGTCAAAGCGAAGGAGGGGCAGGCTCTCTGGAAGAGACAGAAGATGTAACAAAAAATCAGTTATTTTACATTGGGAAGATGGTAACTGTGAGGAGCCCTCCAAATTAAAAATTTTAACAATTTGGTTCGACTGTTGGAACACCGAGGATGATCTACTAGAAGTAGAACCCTGAACAGGAAGTCTCTTCATTTCGAAATTCTTTGTACAACTTGACAGAGAAATACCCAGAGAGGGAGAAATTAAGTCCGTCGGAGGAAACCCTCTAGCAGATTTATCATCAGGCATTAGGATGATTTTATTGATGCGTCCCATCGGGTCTTCAATCGTTTCCGACGACGGGTCCCGAAGTGTAACATTCACATTTTCCTTTAAAGAAGGTAGTTGAGGGGACATCACGGGGGCGGTAATTGCGGAAGACTCTCTCAGGGGCATCACTTGTGGACTACTTCTATATCTGGTCGAAACTGGAGAAGATTCTAGCTCTGGCATAGATGAGTGAGTTAAAGAGGGATTTGAGTCAGGCAGGGAAATCAGAGTTTCGTCCTTAGGTGTGTTGGTTGATGGATGTAGATGAAGGTTAAGTGAGGATGGCAGAGCCTGGTCGTCTCGTGGAGTAGCACTGGGGGCAGAAACAACTTGAAGGTTTGAGTCTTGCAGGATGGTTTTTGTTTTCAAAGTGGGGCTGAGCTGAAGAAGGTCGACCACTTCTGTCCGGTGAACCCAAGTGGGGTTGTTCGAAGCATCGTTAGTATCTTCCCCTCTGTGTTGGACTTGCAAAAGCTGTGATTTAAGCGTGTCAAATCTTTGCATCATCACCGACTGTTCTTTCGGAGGGAGGGCTCTGAACGAATCAATAAGTTCCCTTTCATCAAGGGCAGTCTGCAGGTTTCCGTCCTCATATATGGCTGTTTGAGAGGATATCGAGATTGGTCGAGAATGGCACGCTGCAGAATCATCGCAGTGGGGCCTGACAGTATTTTGAAGTAAGGCAGAGTCTCTTGTCCTAATGTCCTCACCGCCAGGGCACCTATTTAGAAGGGGTTTGATCTTGCTATCTGCAAAAACCCTCGTTGCTACGATATCGGCCATGGACAAAAGCGTTTTCCGCCTAACAATAATAGATGGTATCTTTTCAGAGTGGAACGCAAGTATCACCTTCAAGAAGTTGGTCTGTCGGAACAGGGGCATCACCGCATATAGGTCAATCTGGTGTTTCTTAATTTTTAAAAGTTTGCTTAAACAGTCTTTAGCCCCTTCTAGCGATGACCATCTTCCTATTTCTGACCTGACAGAAAGGCAACTTTTCTTGGGTTGCAGAGTTAATATCTGATTATTCAATTGGGAATTTAAGATATATTTAATTTTAGTCTCCTTTCTTTTATCTGAATTGGGGTGAGGCAATAAGTTTTTGACCTCACAAACTGAAGATTGAGTTGTTGATTCAAGTTTTTCGACTTTCAGCAGGATATTGGATAATTGTGAAGATACCTCATCCAGCCTTTTAAAGATACAGTGAAGGGTCTTAATTACTAAGTGTAACTGCTCACAACTGGGGAACTCCCCCATATCAGATGTTAAACCATCATCCTGTGTTGAGAGTTTTCCTTTCGTATTCTCCTTTACAGACTTTACTTTTGAAAAATTTTGAGTCGTCAGAGTTGGAGTGGCTTCTAAATCAATTAGAGGTAGGAAGCGATTTTGGGTTTCCACCGCAAAGCAATGCTCAGCATTGTCACTCCCTCTTCTTGATAGTTTTGGTTTAGGGGATGATAGGGGCTCGTCAAAGTCTCTCAAGCGTTTGTTCTGACCCATACTTTCCTCAGGCCAAGGATTATACGATTCTTAAAATAACATAACATTTAACACACAAATAAGATAGTTAAGACCACCAGAAGATGGCACCGTGGGTGAAAGCTCCTTGGATGGATAATAATAGTGAAGTTTCCCTCTCCACTGCGGTAAAATCCACTTACAACATCAGTCTTTCGTGGACACCTCGGACC
Organism: Podarcis muralis; assembly: GCF_964188315.1. Classification (NCBI taxonomy): domain Eukaryota; kingdom Metazoa; phylum Chordata; class Lepidosauria; order Squamata; family Lacertidae; genus Podarcis; species Podarcis muralis. The sequence continues at coordinate 12,204,849 of NC_135674.1, forward strand.
CAGTTTGCAGAAGCTTTTCACAAGGGGAAGTATTGAAATGTGACAGCCTCAAGATGTCTAGGGGGTAGGGTGCCAATTGTCCTGGCTCCACTGGCCTCTCTCAACCCTCTATGACAGCAGCCTGGGCACAAACGATGACTTATCCAGGATTTAAACACCACACAGCGTCTTCCTCTTAAGCCCTCTCTCCAATTAGGATAATAGCGTTCTCTTCTCTTTTAGCAGCCGAGGCCGGCCCGCTGATAAGAGAGAAACAAGGAGCAGTCTGCAACACTCTGGAGCAGGGACAGATCTCTCAGAAAGTTGCCATAGCGTGTAGCTGCAGCAATTATAAAATGCTTCAAAGGCTGACTGGGTCAGTTAAGATAAAATATAAAGGATTAAAAGAAGATTAAAAGAAATCCGAAGAGCACCGGTAAGCGCGTCTTACCTCGGCGCCATGTTGAATCCGAATCAATAATCAAGTGTATGGTTTAAATACCAGAAAATATGTTTTAAACCCTTCAAGGCATTTTCTGTGGGGTAGCTTACTAGTCTGCTCAGTATTCCAAGTGCATAACTCAAATCTGGTCTGCTCCACAATGAAATGTATAATAAACTTCCAACTATTGAATGGTACATTTCAGGATTTACTGGTTCTGCGCATTCTCCTTCATTCTTGAAAAAACCTATTTCCGTTGGGGTTTTTACTCCCTTGCTGTTTTGCATATTGTTTCTTTCAAGTAATTCCATTATTTTATCTTTTTGACTCAACAAAAAACTTCCATCGGTTGTCCTTTGACTTTCTAGACCGAGATAATTTTTCCCTGCTCCCAAATCTCTTACTTTAAACTCTTTTCTTAGTTGCTCTGCAAATTTTTCCACTTGTCATTTTTTTATAAAATAAAGCAAATCATCAACATAAGACAAACATAATTCTTGTTTATCACCCTTTCCTTTAGTGTACAAGCAATTATCAGCTAAGCTTCTTTTAAAGCCAAGATTTTTTAAAGCATTATCAAGACACTCGTTCCAATTTCTAGCTGATTGTTTGAGCCCATAGATTGTTTTGTGTAACCTATATACAGAATTCTGTTCACCTGCCTCAAATCCTGGTGCTTGATTCATAAAAATTTCTTCGCGCAGATTTGCTTTAAGATAAGCTGTTTCAATATCAAAATGATTTACCTTAAACCCATGTTGTGCTGCAATAGCTAGCAATAAATGTACACTTTCGCTCCTTGCAGTAGGAGAAAAGGTTTCATCAAAACTTTCACCTTTTCTTTGAGTAAAGCCTCGTGCTACCAGCCTAGCTTTGTACTTAACACTACCATCTGCCAAGTGTTTTATTTTATACACCTATCTACAATCCACTGTCTTTTTTTCCTTCTGGCAATGGCTCAATAGTAAACACATTATGTTCTGCCAAAGATTTCATTTCTGCTCTCATTGCATTTTCCCACATTACTGTTTCCTGGTGTGGTAACTTTAAAACCTTCTCATAATCACAAGGTTCTTTCTTCACATCAACAGTTTTAACTTCTCGTATAGTAAACCTTTCTGGAGGTACCCCCTTATTGCTTCTTTGTGATCTTCTAACTTGAACACTCTCCTCCTCTGAACTATCTTCCCCTTCTGATTCATCTTGCTCAAGAGAAATTGGTTCAGCTTTAGGAGATTGTGTACTGGGACCCTCATCCCCTGAGTCCTCATCACTATCACTTTCAGAACTCTTTTTAATTTGTGGCTTTTCTTCCTAAGATTTCACAAATTTATCTGTATCATCAGAAGATAACACAACTTCTGAATTCCCATGTAAACGAGCCCAACCATCTTGCTCACAAAACTCTGCATGTCTTGATATCACAACTCTTCCACGCCCTAGTGCAAAAAGATACCCCTTTGACCAACTTTGATAGCCAACAAACCTAAGTTTCTTTGCCTTGGGTTCTCCTTTCCTTCTCTGTCCTTTTCGGATGTGAACCCAAGCCCAGCAACCAAAAGTTTTAACATGGTCTAAAAAGGTTTTTTTTCCATAAAGCAAAAAATGAGGGGTATTGTTTATGGTAGAATGAAACAATCTGTTCTGTATGTAATTAGCACAGAGAATTGCTTCCCCCCAAAACTTCCTGGATATGCCAGAATCACATAACATAGAATCTAGCATTGTTTGTAAAGACCTTATATTGTGTTCTGCAACTGAATTTTCTTCAGGCGAAAAAGGACATGCTTTACGGTGACTAATACCACGCTTTTTCAACCATACCTGGAGGGCTTCAGACATGAACTCGCCTCCACGGTCACTCTGCAATTGGGTAACTTTGTAGGGAAACTGCCTTTCTATATAGTTGACCCAATTTTTAATCAGTTGACCAGTTTCACTTTTGTGTTTTAACAAGTATACCTGTGATGGGATGATGAGCTGCTTGTGCTTAAAAAGCAAGTCCCTCAGAGTTTGATCAGGTTTTCAAACCTCTGCCTGTGACGGAGCCCCTCCGGCATGGCTGCGTCAGTCGCTAGCAGAATCCGAAAGTGGTTACTTTCGGAATCGTTTCCAACATAAAAGCTCCTTAACGGAAACACGTCTTCTGGACTCTCGGCGTGACAGTTTACGGCGAGGAGTGGGTGTCCCTATAGGAGGTCCTGAGACCTCCCCACTGTTTTCGCTGGAAGCGTCTCTGAGCCATCCCTCCGACTCACTTTCCCTTGGAGTTCCTCCTCTCCCCCTACTGGTTCCCTCTTCAGCTGCTATGTCTCTCTCAACCTCAGTGAGCCTTTGCACCTCCTGTCCTTCCGATGGCAGTTCCCTGACATCCACCTCCCCTCCAGGGGCCCCTTCACCCCCTCCCGTCTCCTCCCCTACGGGCGGTGAGGAGGTAAACCCCCTGAAAGAACCTCCCTCATCTTCCGAAGTCTCGAACACTTCCCTCCACTTGTTGCTGTCCCTGGTCACTCGGTACTCCTCGTCATCGGAGTCCATTCCCTCTTCCAACTCTGAATCCGCGAATCCTTCCAGTTCCTCTTCCTCGTCGGTGGTGCCGAAATACTCTCTCCTAAACCTTGCTACAGGCTGAGGTTTCCTCGGGAATCTTTGGTGGAACGTTTCTATTAAAACCTCGTCATTGACCTCCCCTGCAGTCACCCAGGTGTTTTCTGACTCCGGTTCCCCTTCCCACGCCACCAAATACTCCACCTGATTTCCCTTCCACCTGGAATCGAGGATTTCCGCTACATGGTTGCTGTTTTCCCTTTCTTCCAAGGCGGGTTCCCTGGCGTGCTCCCCTTCACGTCCCCCCCTGTACGGTGACAGTAACGACCTGTGGAACACTGGGTGCAATTTCATGTGGTTGGGCAACTGGAGTTTGAAAGCCACTGGGTTGATCTGCTGAATGACCTCAAAGGGTCCCAATCTTTTGGGTCTCAATTTCTTACAACCCCCTTTGAATGGCAACCCTTGGGTTGACAGCCACACCTGATCCCCCACCCTTATGGTTTCACCTTCCCTTCTGTTCTTGTCTGCCTGCTTCTTATATTGTGCCTTGGCCCTTTCTAAGTTGAGCTGGAGCTGATGATGGATCGCTTCCATCTCTTCTACAAAATGTTCGGCCGCTGGGACGCTCCATCTCTCCCCTCCATCCCCTGGAAATGCCCTGGGGTGACACCCGTAATTAGCCAAAAAGGGGCTCATCCCTGTGGACACATTCTCCGCATTATTGTAGGCAAATTCTGCCAGCGCCAACTTTTCGACCCAGTCGTTCTCTCTGTCATTGACATAACACCTCAGATATTGTTGGAGGATGCCATTTGCTCTTTCCGCCTGCCCGTTGGTTTCAGGGTGCCGGGCAGTCGAAAAATTGACTTCCACGTGCAGCAAGCTCATGAGCTTCCTCCAGAACCTGGAAGTAAATTGTTTGCCCCTGTCTGAGATCACCCTCAAGGGGGCGCCGTGCAACCTAAAGATGTGTTCTACAAACAACTTCGCGGTTTCTTCCGCTGTGACTGCATGTGAGCATGCTACAAAGTGGCACATCTTAGTTAACAGGTCTACTACTACCATGATGGCTGTTTTCCCCTTGGACTTCGGCAGATCCGTCATAAAATCTATCGATACCGCTTCCCAGGGCCGTTCTGGCGTGGGTAATGGTTCTAATAACCCTGCCGGCGCCCTTCTTTCCCCTTTGGCTCGCTGACATTGGTCACACCCTCTTACATACTCCCTTACATCTTCCCTCACCTTGGGCCACCAAAATTCCCTGGTAACCAACCACATGGTCTTGTGTTGCCCAAAATGTCCCGCCGTGGGGCTATCGTGCAACTGCTTGAGTACTCTCCCCCTCAATTCACCTTCGGGTATATACAGTGCCCCTTTGTAATACAATGCCCCATTTCTTTCCTCAAAACCTCTGGGGCTCTCGCCCTCCCCCCTGAGACCTCTGAGCTTATCCTGGGCATATTCATCATTTTCCGTTTCCTCTACCAGTTCTCGTTGCCCCACCAGCGCCGCCCCACACACCCAGCGGTCCTCAGGGATGACATGTCTCTCTTCGATTGCCCCCTCCCCCTCCAAATACTCTGGTTTGCGTGAGAGAGCGTCCGCCCTGACGTTCTCTGGGCCTGGCACATAACAAATTTCAAAGTGGAATTTGGAGAATTCCTGTGCCCATCTCACTTGTCGTTGGTTGAGCACTCGAGCCGTTCTCCAATACTCTAAATTCTTGTGGTCGGTGCACACTTGCACCTTGTGTTGTGCCCCAATTAATAAATGTCTCCACCTCCGGAACGCTTCGTGAATGGCGAGTAGTTCCCTGTCATACACCGTGTAGTTCCTCTCGGATTTATTCAGCTTCCGCGAGAAGAAGGCACACGGTCTCCACTCCGACGTACTCCTCCCCGGTTGAAGAAGCACCGCCCCTACCGCCCGGTCGGACGCATCGGTTTCCACTCTCATTGGTTTTCGTAAATCCACATGCAGAAGTTGTTCTTCCGAGGCGAAAGCCCTTTTCAGTTCTTCAAATGCTCGCTCCGCCTCCGCCGTCCAAACAAATTTCTTCTTGCTGCTGAGGCAGTCGGTGATGGGCGCCGTCAAGTGGGCAAAGTTCTTGATGAACTTCCGATAGAAGTTCCCAAACCCCAGGAATCTTTGCACATCCTTCTTGGTCTTCGGTGTCTTCCATTCCATTACCGCTTGGACCTTGCCTGGATCCATTGCCAATCCCTTGTCTGACAAGCGGTACCCCAGGAATTCCACCTCCTTGGTATGAAACTGACACTTCTCCAGTTTCACCCACAGCTGGTTGGCTTGCAGCCTGCCCAACACTTCTCGAACGTCCCTCACATGCTGCTCCTCATCCTCCGAATATACCAACACGTCGTCTAAAAAGGCCACACAATTCTTGTAGAGCAAAGGTCCCAGGACGTGGTTCATAAAGGCTTGAAAGCACGCCGAGCCTGCTTGTAGACCGAAGGGCATCACGAGGTATTCAAAGGCTCCCAAAGAGGTGAACATAGTGCTCTTCCATTCATCCCCCTTCCTTATGCGTATCAGGTTGTACGCCCCCCGCAGGTCCAGTTTTGTAAAAATCTTTCCTTTCCTCACCCTGGTCAAAATGTCATCAATTCGGGGCATAGGGAAAGCCAGGGGTTCCGACACTGCATTCAGGGCCCTAAAGTCCACTACAAGCCTCGGCTTATCTGTGTTTTTTTTGTCCACAAAAAACACTGGGCTGCCCCCCACCGCTCGGGACTCTCTGATGAAACCTCGTTTCAGGTTTTTGTCAATGAACTCCCTCAACTCCTGCATCTCCCTGTCTGACATGGCGTACAGCTTGCCCACTGGGAGTTGGGCCCCAGGGAGTAGATTGATTTGACAGTCAAAGGGTCTGTGCGGCGGCAGTTTGTCTGCTTCCTTTTCGCTGAATACGTTGCTCAGATCTGCGTATTGCGGGGGCACCTTCCCTTTATCCGTTACTTCCATCCCGGCTAGGGTGACTCTGGCTCCTCCCAGAACCTTCCCCTCTTTGCAGTGTTCTAGGCAATGCGCTGACCCAAAGGAGACCACCCTCTGATGCCAGCCCACTAGCGGATCGTGTAGCGCCAGCCAGCTCATCCCCAAAATGATGGGAGCTCCTCCCAAGGTGGCCACATTAAACGCTATCCGTTCGGTGTGCCTTGCCACCCTCATTATCATCGGGACAGTCTGTTGGCTAACTTCTCCTCCCAACAGCTCTCTGCCGTCAATCGTGGTCACCTGCAAGGGGTTACTTAAAGGGATGGTCTGTATCTGGTGCTCAGCTGCGAACTCCTTACTCATGAAATTACAGGAGCTGCCTGAATCCAAAAGCGCCTTGATCTTTAGTGGGTGTCCGTTTGGCAGCTCTAGTAACACCTCTATCACTAAAGCAGGTCTTGGAGGTTCCGGCGTGGGCACTTTCACTGCTCTTTGGCCTGGCTGCTGTGCCCCGACGGTGGCAGCCAGGCGTTGGCTTTTACTTGCTCCTTGCCTTCCTCCTCTTTTTCCCCAACAGCTCCTGCCATCCCTTGCCATCCCTTTCTTTGTGGGCAGACTCTGGCAAAGTGCCCTGGCTGTTGGCAGAGATAACATTTCTTGGCGCTCTTTCCCTCCTTCTTCCGCCCTTCACTGGGATTTGAAACTGCGCGCGCCCGCGCTGTTCCAACTTCCATCGGCTCTGCCGGCGGGAAAGGTGGCTCTGGAATGTTTGGAATGCGGAACTCCCTCCAACGTTCCCCTTTCCCTTCCCGCTTTTCCAAAGCCCTCGCCTCCTGGCGTGCTCCTATGGCCAGCGCGGATTTGGTCAGCTGGTCCATAGACTCCGCCCTGGGCCCCCGGGAAAGTTCATCTTTCACGGCCGAAGAAAGCCCCTCTTCGAAAAGCATCTGGATGGGTTCCGCCGATAGATCCCACCCCAATTTATGGATCAGCATGGTAAACTCAGTCCAGTACTCACGGACAGATCGGCTCCCCTGTTTGCAAGCCATTAACTGCCTTCGCACCACTCCCTGCTCAATGTCGCTGGAAAACATCAGGTCCATGGCACGAAAAAACTTCCTCGTGTCCTTTAGGATCTCATTATTCACTGCCATCAGGGGTCTAACCCAGTCCTTCGCTCCCGATTCGAGATGGCCAATCACAAAAGCCACTCGCGATTCCTCGTCGTGGAAGTCATCAAACTGCAGGTTGAGAGCATATTGCATCTCTGTTCTAAAGGCATGATAGTTCCTGGGATCCCCCCCCAAACTTCTGCACCAATCCTGGCACCTTTCTGGCGAGCGGGGTGGTTTTCTCTTTTCCCTTTTCTGCATCCTGAGCCCTCCTCTCCTCGAGCCTCGCCGTTTGCAGCGCAAGCTGGATCTCCAACGCCCTGTACCTTTCTTCCAGGCTTGGACCCCCTCCAGCTGCTCCTGCTCCTCCGGTTCCGGCTGGGTCGCTCATGATGCCTCTCCCTGCACAAGCTGGCTTTCGAGGACTTTCGGATTGCTGTGATGGGATGATGAGCTGCTTGTGCTTAAAAAGCAAGTCCCTCAGAGTTTGATCAGGTTTTCAAACCTCTGCCTGTGACGGAGCCCCTCCGGCATGGCTGCGTCAGTCGCTAGCAGAATCCGAAAGTGGTTGCTTTCGGAATCGTTTCCAACATAAAAGCTCCTTAACGGAAACACGTCTTCTGGACTCTCGGCGTGACAGTTTCCGGCGAGGAGTGGGTGTCCCTATAGGAGGTCCTGAGACCTCCCCACTGTTTTCGCTGGAAGCGTCTCTGAGCCATCCCTCCGACTCACTTTGCCTTGGAGTTCCTCCTCTCCCCCTACTGGTTCCCTCTTCAGCTGCTATGTCTCTCTCAACCTCAGTGAGCCTTTGCACCTCCTGTCCTTCCGATGGCAGTTCCCTGACAATACCCAAGTATATCGGCTATAATCATCCACAAGAACCAGGAAAAACTTTGCTCCTCCTTCAGATTCTGCAAATGGCCCACAAAGGTCTGAGTGTACTAAAGCAAATGGCTTCTTGCTAATTCTATTACTTTCAGGATAAGATCCCCGCTTACTTTTAGACTCCTTGCAGATATTGCAGTCCAGAAAACTGAACATTTTTTCATTTTAATTCCCTTACTTAATTCTGGCATTTTTGCAATACTGCGGAAATTGGCATGCCTCAAATGACGATGCCACAGATGCTGGCACTCATCATGCAAGGCTCTATTACAGGCTTTAACACATGCCCCAGACTCACTTATTAGCTGGTCTTTCAAAACAAATAAACCATTTTTAGTGATGCTGTAACCACTTTTCCAGCTTTCTCTATTTTACAGCCTGAACTAGAGAAGGTTACCTTAAACTTTTGCTTAACAAGACTTGTAACTGAAAGCAAATTATTTTCTAAACTTGGTACACATAAAACATTGGTAAATTTGGTGCTTAAACAGTTAATATTCACACTACCCTTTCCAGCTGACTCATGCACTGTTCCGTCAGCTAGTACTACATTTACAGATTTACAAGGTTGCTTTTCTACAAGGGCTTGTGCAGACTTAACAAAAATGTTTGTCGCTGCTGAGTCTAAAATCCAGTCCTGTCTAACGTAGTGACTGGTGCCTCGAACTGCTGCAGAAACATACTGGACTCGACTCTTCCTGTCTCCTCGCTTCCCAGCAAATGCAGGACGCCCTTTTCTTGTGTTTTCTCCCACAGACACAGTGCACTGTCGTACTAAATGCTTAGTTGACCCACAACGATAGCATCTTCTGACTGTGAAAGCTGCTTCCTCTGTGTGGTCAACAACCTCTTTAGGTTGTCGCTCCTCATCAGTTGCATATATTTTACTGGGCCGCCTCCCACTTCTGGAGTTACAATGAGGGGTTGTCACCTTCCTCTCATGGCGTCTTCCCTCCTCATCAAGCAAATGCCCAGTTAAGAAATGCATTGTTAATTGGCTTTCTGGAATTGCCTCCAGAGTCATCACTAAATTATCTCATGACTCAGGAAGTGAAGACAGCACATTATAAACCTTTCTCTGCTCAGAAAAATGTTCCCCAATTTCATTTAACTGTGAAAATAAATCACACATTCTTTGAAGGTGTTTTGAAACACATTCACCCTCACTTAGTCTGGCTTGGTACAGAGCTCTCATTAGAGTAATTTTGCTACCAGCAGTGTCTCTAATGTGTATCGCTCTCAGTGCTTTCCTAATCTCACTTGCTGTTTCAAGGTCTCGCACATGAGATAACTGAGACTTCTCTAAACTCAAAATTAAATTGGCATATGCTTTGTCCTCCAGTCTTTGGTCTGCTTCATCTACTTCTTCATCCGCATCATTTACAGGAGGGTTAACAATAACAGTCTGTTAGAGATGTGCTGAAATTGCCAGCTGAGATAAGAACTCCGGGAAACCAGCCATCTGTACAGTGATTTATTGGTAGCTTCAAAGTATTTACAAGAGTTCAAAAGATACACTTCATCACGATGAGTCAGTTGCTTCGACTGGCTTCTTCCGCCTTTTCGCCCAGCAGACCCACCTCCTAAGCCCGCCCCACTCCTTTCTCTGCTCTGAGAGTGGCTGGGCCCCGGAGATGGCTCCCCCCTTCCAGCTTCATTGTCTCCCAACATTCTGTTCTCTTCTTCCTCTTCCGAGGAGGAACAACTGCTGATTAAAGGCACAGGATCTCTGTAAGTGCCCTTACTCTTCCCCCTCTCCTCTTTCTCTGCCTCCAATTCCCTGACACAGTCCAACATTGTTCTTTCTTTAAAAATGCCTGCATCTGTAAACTCCATGACATATAATTGGATTCTCCCAGTTTCTCTACCGGAAAACATGAAGCTCCCCCTTGAGCTCCAGGTCCAAGTCCAGCCATGGCTCCACCCAGCTTTCAGCTTTCCACTCAGTCTTTACTCACACGTGGCTTGAATAATTGTTCGGCTCCTGGTCTCATACAGACACTCCCTGCCGACGCCTTCACACAGCCAGCTGCTTGAGAAAGGCTGAGTTGCTTCCAGTCTCTGGGTTCTTTTCACACTCTGTCTCTGCCCACTCAGGACTGGGCCCATAACCTGTTAGAGGGGGATTTTCCACTGGTGGCAGATGACAGAGACTGTGACTCCATGAGACCAGTGTAAAACCAAATTTTGATTGGGGTTTTTACTCCCTTGCTGTTTTGCATATTGTTTCTTTCAAGTAATTCCATTATTTTATCTTTTTGACTCAACAAAAAACTTCCATCGTTGTTAGGGACGTGGGTGGCGCTGTGTGTTAAGCCACAGATCCTAGGACTTGCCGATCAGAAGGTTGGCGGTTCAAATCCCCGTGACGGGGTGAGCTCCCATTGCTCGGTCCCTGCTCCTGCCAACCTAGCAGTTCGAAAGCACGTCAAAGTGCAAGTAGATAAATAGGTACTTTTTTTCACAAGCTCTTATGCAGATAGGAATACTTTTAAGTAGCATTGCACCAACTTTATTGTTTTTGTTTTACCAGGTCTCACTTTCAGTGCCAAAGTTTCAAGTATGGGTAAGGGAGAAAGATAAAACTTCCATTGGAGGCTCCCACAAACTGCAAAAACAACTTTTTGGAATTACAATTCCTATAGTGCTCTACTATTTCCAGCATCTTGTTGTGTTCTCATAATAACATTCTTTGAGATTACATTTTATTTAAAGGGGGGAAACAAAGGCACTTGGCTGCCCATGGCCATTTGTTGGTGGACTATGGGTTTTTTTTAACTGGCATGGAGTTTAAGTATGCACCCACATTCAATTGGACCAGTGTGGCATCAATCACATGGGTCAGCCAAACATAGCACAAATGTGGGAAGCTTATTGCCCAGCTTTGTTTATCCAGCTCATCTTCTTCCAACTGGAAAAGGAGAAAAGGGAAGATCATGAGTTGTAGACAGCTATCTTTTACTCAAAGTAGACCCATTGAAATTAATAGCCACAACTAACTTAGGTCCGTTAGTTTTCAATGAATCTCTTCTAAGCAAAAGTTAGTTGAATATAACCCTATATCTTCCTGCTGCCCTCTTCTTGCATTTAAAGGGAAGGATAGAAATGATTTAACGGCTAACAGGGTGAATTGAGAATTATTCTCTGGCTTGGATTTTAACCCAAGACAGATGAGTATTCAGTGGCCTGGTATCACTCAGCTCATCATCAAGGTGAGCATTATATGCTCTTGATGCTTAGATCCCAGCCCAAGGCAACAAGCATAGGCAGCATCTGTATATTTCACACCATTTTATTTAAGCTGCCCTGTTATCAGCATGCAGTAAACAGCTGATGCTTCTAGGCTGTAAATCTTGGCCTCAGAGAGCATTGTGACTACTTTGCAATGCTTCCATTTAATGGGCCATAATGATTTTGTTTTTCTGTGTTAATTGTGAAGACCCCACTCGCCCAACCCTTTGCTAATTAGCACCCCAAAATGATCCCAGGGATTCTTGAGAGGTCCTACCCCCTGAAAGGGGTCAACAAAAGCATGGCGAGTCCCTGGATTCCTTAAATGGAATGCCTGTTGCGCATTGGAGGGGCCAGGTTCTCTGACCTCCCCTCCACACCACCATTTTAACCAATGCCTGTGGGTTAAACCACAGAGCCTAGGGCTTGCCGATCAGAAGGTTGGCGATTCGAATCCCCGCGACGGGATGAGCTCCCGTTGCTCGGTCCCTGCTCCTGCCAACCTAGCAGTTCGAAAGCACCTCAAAGTGCAAGTAGATAAATAGGTACCGCTCCGGCGGGAAGGTAAACGGTGTTTCCGTGCGCTGCTCTGGTTCACCACAAGCGGCTTAGTCATGCTGGCCACATGACCTGGAAGCTGTACGCTGGCTCCCTCGGCCAGTAAAGCGAGATGAGCACCGCAACCCCAGAGTCGGCCACGACTAGACCTAATGGTCAGGGGTCCCTTTACCTTTTAATAAAGTTGGGGCCTGTCGAAAACCAGCCTTGTTGTCTTGGTCTTCATTCCATTTCTGGCACCAGTAATTGTTGGAGGGGGATTTCCAGCCGGTGGCAGAGAACAGAGTGACTCCAGGAGACATAGGTGTAAAAACCCAAACTAAAATGAAGACTTTATTACTAAGCAAATAAACACAAACTCTGGTGGGTGTTATTCCTGCAGGCAGGCAACAAAACTCAGCTTTTTTCCTTTATAGCAACAGTCACCTGCAGCCAATTAATCCCAGAAACTTCTTAAAGGTATACACACATGTTTCTGTGCCGAATGTCCTCTAACACCCCCTCTCATTCAAACAGAAACAATAGTATTTTAAACAGAACAGAACATATTTACATATCACACACAGCAACTCCCAACTTTGCTACCAGTCGTGTATGTTTTTCAAAGGTTAACGCTTTTGTAAATACATCCGCCACATTTTGTGTACTTTCACAATACTTCAGCATTATCTGGTTCTGTTTTACATTTTCAGCTACATTTTGATATTTAATTTCTAAATGCTTTGATTTGTTTCTAAACAGGTCAGATCCAGACAAGGTTATTACGGCTTGATTATCTTCCATAATTTGAACGGGATAATCACACTGTACGTTTATATCCTTGAGGATCTGAACATAAAATTTTACTTCATTACATAATTCCGACAATGCACAGTATTCGGCCTCAGTTGATGATGTGGCCACTATACTTTGTTTTTTGGATTTCCAACCTATTAAAGAATCTCCAAATTGAAATACCATTCCAGAAATTGATTTTTTATCAGGCAGGTTGGCCCAATCGCTGTCAACGTAACACTGCAATTTGGTGGAACCTGAAGATGGTAATCTTAAACAATAATCAAGTGTTTGCTTTAGATACCGGAAAATACGTTTTAAACCTTTCCAGGCATTTTCTGTAGGACAGCTTACTAGTCTGCTTAGTATTCCAACTGCATAACTCAAATCTGGTCTGCTCCACAATGAAATGTATAATAAACTTCCAATTATTGAATGGTACATTTCAGGATTTACAGGTTCTGTGCATTCTCCTTCATTTTTGAAAAAACCTATTTCCATTGGGGTTTTTACTCCCTTGCAGTTTTGCATATTGTTTCTTTCAAGTAACTCCATTATTTTGTCTTTTTGACTCAACAAAAAACTTCCATCGTTTGTTCTTTGAATTTCTAAACCGAGATAATTTTTTACTGGCCCCAAATCTCTTACTTTAAATACCTTTCTTAGTTGTTCTGCAAATTTTTCCACTTGCTTGTCACTTTTTGTAGAGTAAAGCAAATCATCAACATAACACAAACACAATTCTTGTTTATCACCCTTTCCTTTAGTGTACAAGCAGTTATCAGCTAAGCTTCTTTTAAAACCAAGATTTTTTAAAGCATTATCAAGACACTCGTTCCAATTTCTAGCTGACTGTTTGAGCCCATAAATTGCTTTGTTCAGCCTATATACAGAATTCTGTTCTCCTGCCTCAAAACCTGGCGCTTGATTCATAAAAATTTCTTCTTGCAGATTTGCGTTAAGATAAGCTGTTTCAATATCAAAATGGTTTACCTTAAACCCACGTTGTGCTGCAAGAGCTAGCAATAAGCGTACACTTTCACTCCTTGCAGTAGGAGAAAAGGTTTCATCAAAGCTTTCACCTTTTCTTTGAGTAAAGCCTCGTGCTACCAGCCTGGCTTTGTACTTAACATCACCATCTGCCAAATGTTTTATTTTATACACCCATCTACAGCCCACTGCCTTTTTTCCTTCAGGCAATGGCTCAATGGTAAAGACATTGTGTTCTGCTAAAGATTTCATTTCTGCTTTCATTGCATTTTTCCACCTTACTATTTCCTGGTGTGGTAACTTTAAAACTTCCTCATAATCACGAGGTTCCTTTTTCACATCACCAGTTTTAACTTCTTGTATAGTAAACCTTTCTGGAGGTACCCCCTTATTGCTTCTTTGTGACCTTCTAACTTGAACACTCTCCCCCTCTGAACTATCTTCCCCTTCTGATTTATCCTGCTCAGGAGAAATTGGTTCAGCTTTAGGAGATTGTGTACTGGGATCCTCATCCCCTGAATCCTCATCACTGTCACTTTCAGAACTTTCTTTAATTTGTGGCTTTTCTTCCTCAGATTTCACAAATTTATCTGTATCATCAGAAGATAACACAACTTCTGAATTTCCATGTAAACGAACCCAACCATCTTGCTCACAAAACTCTGCATGTCTTGATATTACAACTCTGCCACGCCCTAGTGCAAAACGATACCCCTTTGACCAAGTTTGATAGCCAACAAACCTAAGTTTCTTTGCCTTGGGCTCTCCTTTCCTTCTCTGTCCTTTTGGGGTGTGAACCCAAGCCCAGCAACCAAAAGTTTTAACATGGTCCAAAAAGGGTTTTTTTCCATAAAGCAAAAAATGAGGGGTGTTGTTTATGGTAGAATGAAACAATCTGTTCTGTATGTAGTTAGCACACAGAATTCCTTCCCCCCAATACTTCCTGGATAGGCCAGAATCACATAGCATTGAATCTAGCATTGTTTGTAAAGATCTTATCTTGCGTTCTGCAACTGAATTTTCTTCAGGCGAAAAAGGACACGATTTACGGTGACTAATACCACGCTTTTTCAACCAAACTTGGAGGGCTTCAGACATAAACTCGCCTCCACGGTCACTTTGCAACTGGGTAACTTTGTAGGGAAACTGCCTTTCTATATAGTTGACCCAATTCTTAATCAGTTGACCAGTTTCACTTTTGTGTTTTAACAAATATACCCAAGTATACCGGCTATAATCATCCATAAGAACCAAAAAAAAACTTTGCTCCTCCTTCAGACTCTGCAAATGGCCCACAAAGGTCTGAATGTACTAAAGCAAATGGCCTCTTGCTAATTCTAGTACTTTCAGGATAAGACCCTCACTTACTTTTAGACTCCTTGCAGGTATTGCAGTCTAGAAAAACTGAACATTTTTTCATTTTAATTCCCTTGCTTAATTCTGGCATTTTTGCAATACTGCGGAAATTGGCATGCCCCAAACGACGATGCCACAGATGCTGGCACTCATCATGCAAGGCTCTATTACAGGCTTTAACACATGCCCCAGACTCACTTACTAGCTGGTCTTTCAAAACAAACAAACCATTTTGTAGCGACGCTGTAACCACTTTTCCAGCTTTCTCTATTCTACAGCCTGAACCAGAAAAGGTTACTTTAAATCCCTGCTTAACAAGACTTGTAACTGAAAGCAAATTATTTTCTAAACTTGGTACACATAAAACATTGGTAAACTTGGTACTTAAACAGTTGATATTCACACTACCCTTTCCAGCTGACTCATGCACTGTTCCATCAGCTAGTACTACATTTACAGATTTACAAGGCTGCTTTTCTACAAGGGTTTGTGCAGACTTAACAAAAATGTTTGTCGCTGCTGAGTCTAAAATCCAGTCTTGTCCAACGTCGTGACTGGTGCCTCGAACTGCTGCAGATACATACTGGACTCGACTCTTCCTGTCTCCTTGCTTCCCAGCAAACGCAGGCCGCCCTTGTTTTGTATTTTCTCCCACAGACACAGTGCACTGTCGTACTAAATGCTTGGTTGACCCACAACGATAGCATCTTCTAACTGTGAACGCTGCTTCCTCTCTGTGGTCTACAACCTCTTTAGGATGCCGCTCCTCATCAGTTGCATATCTTTTACTGGACTGCCTCCCATTTCTGGAGTTACGGTGAGGCCTTGTGGCCTTCCTCTCATGGCGTCTTTCCTCCTCATCAAGCAAACGCCCAGTTAAGAAATGCATTGTTAATTGGCTTTCTGGGATTGCTTCCAGAGTCATCACTAAATTGTCCCATGACTCAGGAAGTGAAGACAGCACAATATAAACCTTTCTCTGTTCAGAAAAATGTTCCCCAAGTTCATTTAACTGTGAAAATAAATCACGCATTCTTTGAAGGTGTGTTGAAACACATTCACCCTCACTTAGTCTGGCTCGGTACAGAGCTCTCATTAGAGTAATTTTGCTGCCAGCAGTGTCTCTAATATGTATTGCTCTCAGTGCTTGCCAAATCTCACTTGCTGTTTCAAGGTCTCGCACATGAGATAACTGAGACTTCTCTAAACTCAAAATTAAATTGGCATAGGCTTTGTCCTCCAGCCTTTGGTCTGCTTCATCTACTTCTTCATCCTCCTCTTTTACAGGAGGGTTAACAATAAAAGTCCAACATTGTTCTTTCTTTAAAAACGCCTGCATCTGTAAACTCCATGACATATAATTGGACTCTCCCAGTTTCTCTACTGGAAAATAGGAAGCTCCCCCTTGAGCTCCAGCTCCAAGTCCAGCCATGGCACCACCCAGCTTTCAGCTTTCCACTCAGTCCTTACTCACACGTGGCTTGAAGAAATGTTCGGCTCCTGGTCCCAAACAGACACTCCCTGCTGATGCCTTCACACAGCCAGCTGCTTGAGAAACGCTGAGTTGCTTCCAGTCTCTGGGTTCTTTTCACGCTCTGTCTCTGCCCACTCAGGACTGGGGACTGGGCCCATAACCTGTTGGAGGGGGATTTCCAGCCGGTGGCAGAGAACAGAGTGACTCCAGGAGACATACCGTATTTTTCGCTCTATTGGACGCACCGGACCACAGGACGCACCTAGTTTTTAGAGGGGGAAATCAAGGAAAAAAATATTATTCCCCCCCCCCAGCCCCAAAGAGCAATGGACAGGCTGCACGCAGCCTGTCCACTTCTCCCAGAGCTTCTTGGGGCTGCGGGGGAAGCCCGGGTTCCCCCCCCAGCCCCAAAGAGCAAAGAAGCCAAGACAGCGCGCGGGGTCCATAGCCGCACAACCTCTCCAGCCAGGAGCTAAACCTCTCCAGTGCAGCTAAAGAAGAAGACAAGGCAGCAAGCGCGATCCATCCCGCTCGCTGCCTTGGCTTCTTCTTTAGCCTTGCGCAGCATCTTTAGTCTTGCGCAACGGGATGGATTGCGCCTGCTGTCCACCGGGGCTGGACTAGATGACTCCTGGGGTTCCCTTCCAACCCTGCAATTCTATGACCTCGGAAGGTGTTTGGGGTCTCCACCACTGGAGGCTTTTAAGCAGCGGTTGGGGGACCATCTGCCTGGCGTTCTTTAGCTGTGATTCCTACATTGTGAGGGGGCTGGGCTAGATGACCCTCGGGTGGCCCTCCCAACTCTATACAGTCCTACACTTCTGCGGCAGGAGATCCACAGCCACTTCACACAATGCCCACTCCCAATTTTCATTGGAGAGACATGTGGCTTCACTGTCTAGGTAGGTACCCCCCTACCTGCCACACTTCCCCCACCCCACTTAAGCTGAGGGAATTCCTGCCCAGAGAAGCTCCCAGCAATCACGGAGGGGGGAATCTGCTGAAGCCTCCAGCAGCGGAGGATCCATGGTCCTCTTCCTTCCCTCCTCCGTAGTTGCTTTGAAGGAGGAAAGTGGGAGAGGAGCTGCTTACACGAGTGTAAGCTGCCCCCCTCCCACTTTCCTGCTTCAAAGCAATCACGGAGGGGGGAATCTGCTGAAGCCTCCAGCAGCGGAGGATCCATGGTCCTCTTCCTTCCCTCCTCCATAGTAGCTTTGAAGGAGGAAAGTGGGAGAGGAGGTGCTTACACGAGTGTAAGCTGCCCCCCTCCCACTTTCCTGCTTCAAAGCAATCACGGAGGGGGGAATCTGCTGAAGCCTCCAGCAGCGGAGGATCCATGGTCCTCTTCCTTCCCTCCTCCGTAGTTGCTTTGAAGGAGGAAAGTGGGAGAGGAGCTGCTTACACGAGTGTAAGCTGCCCCCTCCCACTTTCCTGCTTCAAAGCAATCACGGAGGGGGGAATCTGCTGAAGCCTCCAGCAGCGGAGGATCCATGGTCCTCTTCCTTCCCTCCTCCGTAGTTGCTTTGAAGCAGGAAAGTGGGAGAGGAGCTGCTTACACGAGTGTAAGCTGCCCCCCTCCCACTTTCCTGCTTCAAAGCAATCACGGAGGGGGGAATCTGCTGAAGCCTCCAGCAGCGGAGGATCCATGGTCCTCTTCCTTCCCTCCTCCGTAGTTGCTTTGAAGGAGGAAAGTGGGAGAGGAGCTGCTTACACGAGTGTAAGCTGCTCCCCTCCCACATTGCCGCCTCAAAGGGAGCCCGGAAGGAGGGAATCTGCTGCAGCTTCCCCCACCTCCCGCAGAAGCCGCACGCTCTTTAAAGGGGCGGTGCGGCTTCTCCTGGGTTTTCTGGGAGGTGGGCGGATTCCCCCACCTCGTAGAAAAGCCTGCAGGAGCCGCACAGCCTTTAAAGAGGGCGCCGCTCTTGGGGGCTTTTCCCCCAGGAGGGAGAAGGGACTGCTACAGCCAGTCAGTCCCTTCTCCCTCCTGGAGAAAAGCCCGCAAGAGCGCACGAAGCTTGTGTGCGGCTCTTGAGGGCTTTTGCCGCCTGCCTCCCCCCTGCATTCGCTCCATAGGACGCACACACATTTTCCCTTGCTTTTTAGGAGGGAAAAAGTGCGTCCTATGGTGCGAAAAATACGGTAGGTGTAAAAACCCAAACTAAAACGAAGACTTTATTACTAAGCAAATAAACACAAACTCTGGTGGGTGTTATTCCTGCAGGCAGGCAACAAAACTCAGCTTTTTTCCTTTATAGCAACGGTCACCTGCAGCCAATTAATCCCAGAAACTTCTTAAAGGTATACACACATGTTTCTGTGCCGAATGTCCTCTAACAGTAATTTTATCTCTTTCATTCCTTTTCTCTACTTGTGCGATCTGTTGAGATTTTACAAACCTACAAGTGTGATGGCCTGGGAATCCGATTCAGAGGCTGAACCAGAGGAATCCCAGCCTGCACAGGAGTCCCCGCCTCCAGGGACAGCTGAACCACCCCGTTGACCTGGCTACTGCGCCCCAAGAAGCCATTTTCCTGGGACAAGGAGGCGGAGGAGGCGTTTCAGGGGTTGAAAGCTTGTTTTCAGAGAGCGCCAATCCTGCAACATCCTGATCCCTCTCGACCCTTTGTGGTAGAGACCGATGCCTCCAGCACGGCTCTTGGTGCCGTCTTGTCTCAGCAGCACGGGCCTGATGCGCTACTCTTACCCTGCACTTTCTATTCCCGCCAGCTCCCTCCGGCGGAGCGTAACTATACCGTGTGGGAGCGGGAACTACTGGCCATCAAAGTGGCCTTTGAGGTCTGGCGCCACCATCTTGAGCGCCACCATCTTGAGCGCCACCATCTTGGCGCCACCGACACCCGGTGGAGGTGAGAACCGACCACCGGAACCTGGAGTACCTCCAGACCACCCGCAAGCTGAACCAAAGGCAGATCTGGTGGGCGTTGTTCTTTTCCCGGTTCCAGTTCCGGATCCACTACATTCCTAGCTCCCAAAACCAGAAGGCGGATGCTCTGTCTCAGAAACCTGAAGACATCGCAGACGCGGTACAGCAAGCAGTACCAACCATGATCCTACCACCAGCTGCGTTCCTGGCCACTCAGGAGGCTGATCCACTGCAGGCTCAGGTGCGGGAACAGCAGCGGGTCGACGCTTGGGCCCAGGAACGACTCTGGGAACTGGCCGAAGGGTCATGCCCTCAGTATCCGGGGCTGGTCTTGCATCAGGGCCTTCTGCTGCACCACGGTCGCCTGTACGTCCCGCCAGGGCCACTGCGGGCTGAGGTTCTCCGGATGACCCATGATGCCCCAGCAGCGGGACACTTTGGGCGATATCGGACCACCCATCTGGTAAGCCGTGAGTTTTGGTGGCCCCGCCTGAAGGCTGACGTGGCTCGCTACGTCACTGGTTGTGACATCTGCCGGCGGGCCAAGGGCCCTACCGGGCGACCCCCCCGGCCTACTTCAGCCTTTTCCAGTCCCACCACGGTCTTGGCACACGGTTTCGCTGGACTTTGTAGTGGACTTACCCCCGTCTCGTGGCTGTACCTGCCTCCTAGTTTTCTCCAACCATTTCACTAAGATGGTGCACTGTACTCCCTGCCCATCCGTACCCTCAGCTAAGGAAACCGCTCGGCTATACCTTCAGCATGTCTTCTGCCTGCATGGCCTACCTGAGCATGTGGTGTCCGACCGCGGCGTTCAGTTCACATCCCGGTTCTGGCGAGCATTGCACCAGACCCTCGGGACAGAGGTCTGTCTCTCGTCAGCCTACCACCCACAGACCGATGGCCAGATGGAACGGGCGAACGCGGTGCTGGAGCAGTACCTCCGGTGTTACTGCAGCTACCAGCAGGATGACTGGGTCGACCACCTAGCATTGGCGGAGTTCGCCTACAACAACGCGGTGAACTCGTCCACCCAGCAGACCCAGTTCCAGGCCAGTTACGGTTATCATCCGCGGCTGTTCCCGGATGTGCTGCCGGCATCCGCGGTCCCTGCGGTGACGGAGCGGCTTCAAGAGCTCCAGTCCCAGCAACAGCTATTGATGGAGCAACTGTGCCAGGCCAAGGAGGCGTACAAGGCCCAGGCTGACCGCCACCGCCAGGTGGGGCCGGAACTCCACGTTGGTGACCTGGTATGGCTCTCCACTCGCCACCTCCACCCCTCTCGACCTTCGCGGAAGCTGGACGCCCATTTCACCGGCTCGTTTCCCATCGTGGACCAGGTCTCGCCTGTGGCATTCCGTCTCCGGTTGCCCGCAACCCTGAAGGTTCACCCGGTATTCCACAGGTCCCTTCTGAGTCCGGTGGCCCCGCCCGACGAGTTCCACCCGAACCATCCCCGACCGCAGCCAGTTTTGGTTCAGGGGGAGCCTGAGTACGAGGTGGAACGCATTCTGGACTCCCGATACCGCAGGGGAAAGCTGCAGTATCTCATAGACTGGAAGGGGTATGGACCTGAGGACCATTCCTGGGAACCAGCAGCCAACGTCCACGCGCCTGCCTGCCTCCGAGATTTCCATGCGCCGTACCCCAGCAAGCCGGGTCCAGACCCTCGATTGAGGGGGGGGGGGGCTGGGAGGGGGGATGGTGTGATGGCCTGGGAATCCGATTCAGAGGCTGAACTGGAGGAATCCCAGCCTGCACAGGAGTCCCCGCCTCCAGGGCCAGCTGAACTGGGGCAGGGCCTTGATTCTGAAGCGCCTGCACCTGTGCCGGATCCCCAGGAGCAGGCACCAGGTGAATCCACTCTGGCTCCGGAGCTGGTTGAGGACACAGTGCCTACAGGTGCACCTCTCCCAGCCCTGTCAGGGGAAGGTGAGTCACCCCCTGGGTCCAGTAACCCTCCAGCCTCTCCTGAGCTGCAGAGGCTCAGGGCAGAGAGGCGGAGGGAACTGGTTTCTCCCAGGAGGAGTGCTCGCCTTAAGGCCAGGAGAGACGGGTCTCCTGGGGGCCAGGACTGCCCCTGGCCTCAGAGAAGATAAAGTCCAGTCAGCCCGGTCCCAGGTTGCGGGAGCAACATCGTGGAAGAGCTGTTTCGGCCAACACCCAGTCCTGTTCCTCCAGAGTTCCTGTCCTTGCCCGGCTCCTCACTTTGGACCCCACTTTGCCCGTGGAGGACTATCTGCCGACCCTCGACTCCGGTCCTGGACCTCGCCCCACGGTAACCTCCCCCCGGGACCAGCACAGTGAGTTTTGCTCTCTGAGAAGACTAGAAGTGTATCCCCAATTTTTTTTCCTGTTTTGCTGACTGCACTGTTAATAGCTATGGCAATGCAGTTCATAAATAATGTACTTGTAATATGACTTTTGACTGCTTGTAATATTGTTTTAATTACAAGTTGGGCACCCTTTGTCAGAGCCTGAACAGCTCATCCTCCGGTCGAGTCTTCCAATGTGATTAATGACCTGAGCCTTTGATGAGTACAAAAAACAAATATAATTTCAACTCTTATTTTCTTGTAACTTATTTCCCCGACTTCCTCATACCTCCCCTTTCTGTATTCCAATTTCTAATTAATTATTTAGCAAATCCTTCCCTTCTTTTTAACTTAATTTTAATCTCACTTTTTCTCTTTAACTTATCCATTACCGCTAATAACCACATATTTTCTAATCCAGCGTCATTTTAACATTCATTAATTTTACAATATTTCTTTAAATAGTCTTTAAATTTTTTCCAATCTTCTTCCGCTGTTTCTCTTCCCTGGTTTCGGAATCTGCTCGTCATCTCTGCCAGACCCATGTAGTCTATCACCTTCATCTGCCATTCTTTCAAGGTGGGTAGATCTTGTGTCTTCCAATACTTCGCGATGAGTATTCTTGCTGCTGTTGTAGCGTACATAAAAAAAGTTCTCTCCTTCTTTGACACCAATTGGCCTTGATGCAAAGGTATACCCGTGGTGAGTTTAAATAAGGATCAGCCAGAGACAGCAATTGGAGAATAAGAAGGTGAGGTTTATTGCCAGGCAATAAGGACCCAGTTGGAATATCTTCCAAAGAACTGGGACCCCGATAGACAGAAATCCAGAGGTCTTTATACCTGAGTAAATCACAGCAAATCATAGATCATAAGACAATCACGAGGGACTCACAATATTGTCAGCGAGAATCAGCCAATCAGCAAGCGGTTGTCACGCTACCCGACCCCTGGTCAAGCCTTGGTCAGCACCGGGTTCTAGTTCTGCTTTCCGATGCTTGCAGTGACGCTCTGTCTAACCTTTCCCCTAGTTATGACAGGACCGGAGCTTGGACATTTTGTGGTTTTGCTCTTCCTGTTCTGTGGATTAATTTAGCCTGTATCTGAGGGGAATTTGTACCAGAATTTCTGATTCATGTCTTTCCCTTGTCCGGGGTGCACAGATGTTTAGGGGAAAGGTCAGCTCCTAACTTTGCTGTTTCAAGCAGTTTGCAGTCAGCTAAGGCACAGCTTCCCTTTTGATTTAATATGGATTATAAAGTACTGTAATCCTTGATTTGTGTAAGCATATTTGGATATATATATAGAATATATTGGTTACTGATAACTGATTATATGGATAGCATAGGGGTAGCCCTTCTTCCTTGCCTCAGGCCGACTATGCCCAAGAGAAAGGCCTCTGGTTTCTTCAGGAAGGTATATTTAAATACCTTTTTCATTTCATTATAGATCATCTCCCAGAAAGCCTTAATCTTTGGGCACGTCCACCAAAGGTGAAAGAATGTACCTTCATTTTCTTTGCATTTCCAACATTTGTTATCAGGCAAGTGATAAATTTTTGCAAGCTTGACTGGGGTCATGTACCACCTATAGATCATTTTCATAATATTTTCTCTTAAGGCATTACATGCCGTAAATTTCATTCCGGTGGTCCACAACTTTTCCCAGTCAGCAAACATGATGTTATGACCAATATCCTGTGCCCACTTAATCATTGCTGATTTAACCGTTTCATCTTGTGTATTCCATTTCAACAGCAAGTTATACATTTTAGACAGATTTTTAGTACTGGATTCTAACAATTCAGTCTCCAATTTTGATTTTTCCACCTGGAAGCCAATTTTCCTGTCCATCTTAAAAACCTCCATTATTTGATAGTAATGAAGCCAATCTCTCACTTTTTCTTTTAGTTTCTCAAAACTCTGCAATTTCAATCTGTCCCCTTCTTGTTCCAAAATTTCCCAATATCTCGGCCATTTAGACTCCATATTAAGCTTTTTAACAGCTTTTGCCTCCATTGGCGACAACCACCTTGGAGTTTTATTTTCCAACAAGTCTTTGTATCTGGTCCAAACATTATATAGTGCTTTCCTGACAATATGATTTTTAAAACCTTTATGAGCTTTAGCCTTGTCATACCACAGATATGCATGCCACCCAAAAGTGTTGTTAAAACCTTCTAGATCCGAAATGTCTGTGTTCTCCAGAAGTAGCCAGTTTTTCAGCCAGCAAAAAGCTGCCGATTCATAATATAGTTTAAAGTCTGGCAGGGCAAATCCCCCCGTTTCCTTTGCATCAGTTAAAATCTTAAATTTTATTCTAGGCTTTTTGCCCTGCCAGACAAATTTAGAAATGTCTTTCTGCCACTTCTTGAAACAGTCCATCTTGTCCACTATTTGCAATGTTTGAAACAAAAACAACATTCTAGGCAATACATTCATTTTTATGACCGCAATTCGACCCAACAAGGAAAGCTTCAGATTTGACCAAATTTCTAAGTCTTTTTTCACTTCTGTCCATGATTTCTCGTAATTGTCTTTAAATAAGTTCACATTTTTAGCTGTCTTGTTTATCCCCAAATATTTCACTTTCTTAACCACAGTTAATCCTGTCTCATTCTGAAACCTTTCTTTTTCAAAAGGTGTTAAATTTTTCTCCAATACCTTAGTTTTTGACTTATTCAATTTAAATCCTGCCACTTGACCAAACTCTTGAATTAATTCCAAAACCCTTTTCGTACTAGATTCAGGCTCTTGTAGTGTAAGTACCAAGTCATCTGCAAATGCTCTCAATTTATACTGTTTAGCTCCGACCTGCACTCCTTTAACCAACTGGTCCCTTCTGATCATGTTCAGCAAAACCTCCAGGACTGATATAAAAAGTAATGGAGAGATTGGGCATCCCTGACGTGTCCCTTTTTCTATCTTAAATTCTTCCGTAACCACATTATTTACAATCAACTTTGCTTTTTGTTCAGAATATATTGCACCTATACCATTTTCAAACCCTTGGCCTACCCCCATCCCCCGGAGATTCTTCATCATAAAGCTCCAAGAAATATTGTCAAAGGCTTTCTCAGCGTCCACAAATATCAAAACTGCTTTAGTGTTTATATTCACTTCCAACTTTTCCAAAATGTCAATTATATTCCTCACATTATCTGACAAATGCCTTCTCGGGAGAAAGCCCGCTTGATCTCTGTGAATCTCCTCCATCAAAACTATTTTCAATCTCTTTGCTAAAATGTCAGCAAAGATTTTATAATCCACATTCAATAGTGAGATGGGGCGGTAGTTTTTGAGTTGTGTCTTTTCAGTCTCTGTCTTCGGTATAAGTGTAATATAAGCCTCTTTCCACGTATCTGGTGCCCTTTTCCCCTCCAAAATTTCATTGCAAACTTCCTTCAAAGGTTGTAGTAACCACTCCTTCAAAGCTTTATAGTATCTGGAAGTCAGTCCATCCGGTCCTGGAGATTTGCCCAATGCCATGTTTTGAATGGCACCTTCTATTTCTTGTTCTGTTATTTCCTGGTTTAAAATTCTTTTGCTTTCCTGTGAAATCTTTTTCAGTCCATTTTCCCCTAGAAATTGTTCTATGTCCATATCCTTCTGCGGCCCTTGTGAATAAAGTTGTCTGAAGTATCTCTGGAAGCAATTCCTAATCTCAGTTGGATTATAAATGTTCTTTCCATCCACTTCTAAGTTTGTAACCGTATTCAATTTTTGTCTCTTTTTTATTTGCCAAGCCAACAATTTGCCACATTTATCTGCTGATTCAAAAGTCTTTTGTCTCATTTGTTTTATTTTCCATTCTATTTCTTGATTCATCAATTCCATATATTGTGTTTGATATAACTTAATTTCTCTCAGAATCTCATGCGATTTTGGTTTTGATCTTAATTTCCTTTCCCCATCTTTTATCTTCTCCACAATTTTTTCTTTCTTTTCATTTTGGCTTCTCTTCTTTATTGCATTTTGTTGTATCAAGAATCCTCTCATCACAGCTTTACTTGCGTCCCAGATTATTCCTTTTTCTACATTAGTCCTCATATTAATTTCAAAATAATCTTTCAATGTTCTTTGGGCCTTTTTACAAACTTCCTCATCTCCAAACAAGGTGTCATTCATCTTCCATCTGAAGGTGCCAGCTGTTGTTTGCTTCATCACCATCTTTACAGCACTATGGTCGGAGCAAGTTTTTGGGCAGATTTCAACTTTTTTTTATCTTTGGTGCCATTCCTCTAGTAACCCAAATTTGATCAATCCTAGTCCATGTCATTTTGGCCTCAGAAAAGAAGGTTCCCTCTCTTTCAAGAGGGTGTTTTATTCTCCAAATATCAACCAAGTCCATATTGTCAGTCATTTCAAAAAAAGTTTTTGGTAGTCTTCCATCTTTTGTGACTACCTGTCTTTGTGCTTTGTCCATATTTGTCGATACTACTCCATTCATGTCCCCCATCAAAATTAGATTATAGTCCATATAGTCCAACAATGTCTCATGCAACTTCTTAAAAAACTCAGCTTTCCCTTCGTTTGGTGCATAAATTCCCACGATCAAAAATTTCTCTCCTTGAACTTGAATTTCAATTGCCAAATATCTTCCTTGATCATCTTTAAATATTAATTTCGGTTGCAATCTTTCCTTTGCATAAATCACCACTCCTCTTTTTTTTACTCTGTCAGAGGATATAAATTCTTGTCCCAATCTTTTATTGATAAGTATTTTCCTGTGTGACCTCATCACATGTGTCTCTTGTAGACAAATCAAGTCCAATTGCTCTTTCTTTAATATGTGGAAGACACTTTTTCTCTTCCAGGGAATGTTTAGACCATTGCAGTTCCAACTTAGAAGTTGCAGAGCCATGATGGGGCTATTTGTTCTTCCCTCCTACTGCTCCAAGCCTTAATCCTAGGGCACGTCCACCAAAGGTGAAAGAATGTACCTTCGTTTTCTTTGCATTTCCAACATTTATTATCGGGCAAATGGTAAATTTTTGCAAGCTTGACTGGGGTCATGTACCACCTGTATATCATTTTCATAATATTTTCTCTTAAGGCATTACATGCCGTAAATTTCATACCGGTGGTCCACAACTGTTCCCAGTCCGCAAACATAATGTTATGTCCAACATCTTGTGCCCATTTAATCATTGCAGATTTGACCATCTCATCCTGAGTGTTCCATTTAAACAGCAAGTTATACATTTTTGACAAAATCTTAGTTTTGGGTTCTAACAGTTCTGTTTCCAGTTTAGATTTTTCAACCTGGAAGCCGACTTTCTTATCTAAATTGTAAGCCTCCATTATCTGATAATAATGAAGCCAATCTCACACTTTATCTTTTAATTTCTCAAAACTCTGCAGTTTCAGTCTATCTCCTTCTTGTTCCAAAATTTTCCAATATTTCGGCCATTTGGCCTCCATATTGAGCTTTTTCTGAGCTTTTGCTTCCATTGGTGACAACCACCCTGGGGTTTTATTCTCCAATAAGTCCTTATATCTAATCCACACATTAAAGAAAGCTTTCCTGACAATATGGTTTTTGAATGCTTTATGTACTTTAACCTTGTCATACCACAGATATGCATGCCACCCAAAAACATTGTTAAAACCTTCTAAATCCAAAATGTCTGTGTTCTCAAGAAGCAGCCAATCTTTCAGCCAGCAGAACGCTGCTGATTCATAATCAAGTTTAAAGTCTGGCAGGGCAAATCCACCCCTTTCCTTTGCATCAGTTAATATCTTAAATTTTATTCTGGGCTTCTTGCCCTGCCAGACAAATCTAGAAATATCTTTCTGCCACTTCTTGAAACAGTCCATCTTGTCCACGATTTGCAATGTTTGAAACAAAAACAACATTCTAGGCAATACATTCATCTTTATAACTGCAATTCGACCCAACAAGGAAAGCTTCAAATTTGACCAAATTTCTAAGTCTTTTTTCACTTCCATCCAACATTTTTCATAGTTATCTTTAAACAAATTCCCATTTTTAGCTGTCATGTTAATCCCCAGGTATTTCACTTTCTTAACCACAGTCAAACCTGTTTCATTCTGAAACTTCTCTCTTTCAGTCAATGTTAGATTTTTCTCTAAAACCTTAGTTTTTGACTTGTTCAATTTGAATCCTGCCACCTGGCCAAATTCTTGAATTAGTTCTAAAACTTTCTTAGTACTAGATTCTGGCTCCTGTAACGTCAAAACTAGGTCATCTGCAAATGCTCTCAGTTTATATTGTTTAGCTCCGACCTGTATACCTTTAACCAACCGGTCCCTTCTAATCATGTTCAGCAGGACCTCCAGGACTGATATAAAAAGCAATGGGGAAATTGGGCACCCCTGTTGTGTCCCTTTTTCTATCTCAAATTGTTCCGTAACCACGTTATTTACAATTAGTTTAGCCTTTTGTTCAGAATATATTGCACCTATACCATTCTCAAAACCTTGGCCTACCCCCATACCCTGTAAGTTCTTTTTCATAAAACTCCAATAAATATTGTCAAAAGCTTTCTCCGCATCCACAAATATCAGAACTGCTTTAGTGTTAATATTCACTTCTAGCTTTTCCAGAATGTCAATTATATTCCTCAAATTATCAGATAGATGTCTTCCCGGTAGAAAGGCCTCTTGGTCCTTATGAATCTCTTCAATCAGTACTTTTTTCAGTCTCTTAGCCAAAATATCAGCAAAAAATTTGTAATCCACATTTAATAAGGATATGGGACGGTAGTTCTTAAGTTGAGTCTTTTCAGTTTCCGTTTTCGGTATAAGTGTAATATAAGCCTCTTTCCACAATTCTGGTGCCCTTTTCCCTTCCAAAATTTCATTGCAGACTTCCTTCAAAGTTTGTAGTAACCACTCCTTTAAAGATCTGTAATATCTGGAAGTCAGCCCATCCGGTCCTGGAGACTTGCCTAATTGCATATTTTGAATGGCACCTTCTATCTCCTGGTCAGATATTTTGCAATTCAACATTATTTTACTTTCTTGTGAGATTTTTCGTAATCCATTTGTTTTCAAAAAACAGTCAATGTCCATTTCATTCTGTGGCCCTTGTGCATATAGTTGTTTGAAGTACTTCTGGAAGCAATTTCTAATCTCAATTGGATTATGTATGTCCTTTCCTTCTACTTCCAAATTTGTAATGGTATTTAGTTTTTGTCTTTTTTTCAATTGCCAAGCCAATAGTTTCCCACACTTATTCGCTGATTCAAATGTCTTCTGTCTCATTTGTTTAATTTTCCATTCTATTTCCTGATTCATCAATTCCATATATTGTACTTGATGTAATTTTATTTCTCTCAAGATCTCCTGCGACTTTGGCTTTACTCTCAGTTTTTTCTCTCCTTTTATTTTCTCCATGTCAGGGAACTGCCATCGGAGGAACAGGTGGTGGAGGGGCTCAGGGAGGCTGGGAGAGACTCAACAGCTGAAGCAGGAACCAGCCGGGGGAGGAGTGGATCTCTGAGGGAATGCGAGCAGGAGGGAGGGCTCAGAGACGCTTCCAGCGAGAACAGTGGGGAGGTATCTGAAGCTCCCATAGGGAGACCCACGCCTCGCCGGAAACTGTCACGCCGTGAGTCCAGAAGACGTGTTTCCGTTAAGGAGCTGTTATGCTGGAAACGATTCCGAAAGCAACCACTGTCGGAATCTGCAAGTGACTAGAGCAGCCATGTCTGAGGGGCTCCGTCACAGACAGAGGTTTGTGAACGTGCACAGACTCTGAGGGACTACGCTTTTACGCACAAGCAGCTCATCATCCCATCAAAGCATTCCGACAGTCTTTGTAAGCTGCTGGTGCAGGAAAAGGCATCATGAGTGACCCAGCCGGAACCGGAGGAGCAGGGGTTGGAGCTGGTCCAAGCTTGGAAGAAAGGTACCGAGCGTTGGAGATCCAACTGGCGCTGCAGACGGCGAGGCTTGAGGAGAGAAGGGCGCAGGATGCAGACAAGAAGGGGAAAACCACCCAGTTCACCAGAAAGGTACCAGGATTGGTGCAGAAGTTTGGGGGGGACCCCAAGGACTACCATGCCTTTAGAACAGAGATGCAATATGCTCTCAATGTGCAGTTTGAGGAATTCCCTGACGAGGAATCGCGAGTGGCTTTCGTGATTGGGCATCTTGAAAAGGGGGCGCGGGACTGGGTTCGGCCCCTGATGGCAACGCATAATGACATCCTAAAGGACACAATGAAGTTC
Organism: Podarcis muralis; assembly: GCF_964188315.1. Taxonomy (NCBI): domain Eukaryota; kingdom Metazoa; phylum Chordata; class Lepidosauria; order Squamata; family Lacertidae; genus Podarcis; species Podarcis muralis. The sequence goes on from NC_135674.1 coordinate 12,234,550, forward strand.
TTTCGTGCAATGGATCTCATGTTTTCCAGCGATATTGAGAAGGGAGTGGTGCGCAGACAGCTAATGGCTTGCAAGCAGGGAAGCCGATCTGTCCGTGAGTACTGGACTGAATTCACCATGCTGGTGCACAGATTGGGGTGGGACTTATCGGCGGAACCCATTCAAATGCCTTTTGAAGAAGGTCTTGCTTCGGCGGTGAAAGATGAGCTTTCCCGGGGGCCCAGGGCGGATTCTATGGATCAGCTGACCAAATCTGCGCTGACCATAGGAGCGCGCCAGGAGGCGAGAGCTTTGGAGAGGCGGGAAGGGAAGGGGGAACGTTGCAAGGAGTTCCGCATTCCAGACATTCCAGAGCCAGCTTTCCCGCCGGCAGAGCCAATGGAAATCGGAACAGCGCGCGCGCGCGCAGTTTCAAAGCCCAGTGAAGGGGGGAAGAAGGAGGGAAAAGGCGCCCGGAAATGCTATCTCTGCCAACAGCCAGGTCACTTTGCCAGAGTATGCCCCCAGAGGAAGGAATGGCAAGGGATGGTGGGGGCTGTGGAGGGAGGAGTGGAGGAAATACCGGAGCAAGTAAAAGCCAACGCCTGGCTGCCACCGTCGGGGCACAGCAGCCAGGCCAAAGAGCAGTGAAAGTGCCCACGCCAGAACCTCCTAAACCTGCCCTAGTGATAGAAGTGTCACTAGAGTTGCAAAACGGATACCCTCTAAAGATAAAGGCGCTGTTGGACTCAGGCAGCTCCTGCAATTTCATGAGCAAAGAGTTTGCAGCTGAACACCAGATACGGACGATCCCTTTAAGCAATCCCCTGCAGGTGACCACGATCGATGGCAGGGAACTGTTGGGAGGAGAAGTCAGCTTGCAGACCGTCCCAATGATAATGAAGGTGGCAAGGCACACAGAACTGATAGCGTTTAATGTGGCCACCTTGGGAGGGGCTCCCATTATTTTGGGGATGAGCTGGCTGGCGTTACATGATCCGCTGGTGGGCTGGCATCAGAGAGTGGTTTCCTTTGGCTCCGCACATTGCTTAGAACACTGCAAGGAGGGAAAGGGTTCAGCAGGAGCCCAAGCTACCCTAGCAGGGACGGAAGTAACGGAGAAAGTGAAGGTACCACGACAATATGCAGATCTCAGCGACGTGTTCAGCGAAAGGGAAGCTGACCAATTACCACCGCATAGACCCTTTGATTGTCAAATCAATTTACTGCCTGGGGCACAGCTCCCTGTAGGCAAGTTGTATGCCATGTCAGACAGAGAGATACAGGTGCTAAGAGAGTTTATTGACAAAAACCTGAAGAGAGGTTTCATCAGAGAGTCAAGAGCGGTGGGAGGTAGCCCAGTGTTTTTTGTGGATAAAAAAAACACGGACAAGCCGAGACTTGTGTGTGACTTTAGGGCCCTGAACGCAGTGTCAGAGCCCCTGGCTTTCCCCATGCCCAGGATTGATGACATTTTGAACAGGGTGCGGAAGGGAAAGATTTTTACAAAGCTGGACCTAAGGGGGGCGTACAACCTGATACGTATAAGGAAAGGGGATGAATGGAAAACCACCATGTTCACCCCTTTGGGGGCATTTGAATATCTCGTTATGCCATTTGGATTACAAGCAGGCTCGGCGTGCTTTCAATCGCTGATGAACCACGTACTAGGGCCTTTGCTTTACAAGAATTGTGTGGCCTTCCTAGATGACGTGTTGGTGTATTCTGAGAATGAGGAGCAACATGTAAGAGACGTCAGAGAAGTGTTGAGCAGGCTGCTAGCCAACCGGCTGTGGGTGAAACTGGAGAAGTGTCAGTTTCATACCAAGGAGGTGGAGTTCCTGGGGTACCGCCTGTCAGACAAGGGATTGGCCATGGATCCCGGCAAGGTCCAGGCAGTGCTGGAATGGAAAACACCCAAAACAAAGAAGGATGTGCAGAGGTTCCTAGGGTTTGGGAACTTTTATCGTAAGTTCATCCGAAACTTTGCCCACCTGACGGCGCCCATTACGGACTGTCTCAGCAGTAAGAAGAAATTCGTTTGGACTGAGGAGGCGGAGCGAGCTTTTGAGGAGCTAAAAAGGGCCTTCGCCTCTGAAGAACAACTTCTGCATGTGGATTTACAAAAAAAGATGAGAGTCGAAACGGACGCATCAGACAGAGCCATAGGGGCGGTGCTTCTTCTGCAGCCAGGGAAGGAGGAGTCAGAGTGGAGGCCGTGTGCTTTTTTCTCGCGAAAGCTGAACAAATCCGAGAGGAACTACACGGTGTACGATCGAGAACTTCTTGCTATTCATGAGGCTTTTCGGAGATGGAGGCACCTGCTAATTGGCGCACAACATAAGGTGCAAGTGTGCACTGACCACAAGAACCTAGAGTATTGGAGAACGGCACGAGTGCTCAACCAACGGCAGTTGAGGTGGGCCCAGGAGTTCTCCAAATTTAACTTTGAGATTCGTTACGTGCCAGGCCCAGAGAACGTTAGGGCGGACGCTCTCTCACGCAAACCTGAATATTTGGAGGGGGAGGGAGCACCCGAAGAAAGACATGTCATTCCAGAGGACCGCTGGGTGTGTGGGGCGGCATTGGTGGGGCAAAGAGAACTGGTAGAGGGAACGGAGAATGATGAATACGCCCAGGACAAACTCAGGGGACTCAGGAGGGAGGGAGATAAACCCGGAGGTTTTGAGGAGAGAAACGGGGCGTTGTACTACAAGGGAGCGTTATATATACCTGAAGGAGAGTTGAGGGGGAAGGTACTCAAGCAGCTGCACGATAGCCCCACAGCGGGGCATTTTGGGCAACACAGAACCATGTGGCTGGTGACCAGGGAATTTTGGTGGCCCAAGGTCAGGGAAGACGTGCGGGAGTATGTGAGGAGTTGTGACCAATGCCAGCGAGCCAAAGGGGAAAGGCGGGCGCCGGCAGGGTTATTAGAACCGCTACCCACACCAGAAAGACCATGGGAAGCAGTGGCCATAGATTTTATGACTGATCTGCCAAGGTCCAGAGGGAAAACAGCCATCATGGTTGTGGTAGACCTGTTAACCAAAATGGCACACTTTATAGCCTGCTCACATGCTGTCACGGCAGAAGAAACAGCTAAATTGTTTGTAGAAAATGTGTTTAGGTTGCATGGTGCCCCCTTGAGGGTGGTTTCTGACCGAGGGAAACAATTTACTTCCAGGTTCTGGAGGAAGCTCCTGAGCTTACTGCAGGTAGAGGTTAATTTCTCGACTGCCCGGCATCCTGAGACCAATGGGCAGGCGGAAAGAGCCAATGGCATCCTCCAGCAATATTTGAGGTGTTATGTCAATGACAGAGAGAATGATTGGGTGGAGAAGTTGGCATTGGCGGAATTTGCCTACAACAATGCGGAGAACGTGTCCACGGGGATGAGCCCCTTTTTGGCTAATTACGGGTGCCATCCCAGGGCTTTCCCGGGGGGGAAGGGGAGAGATGGAGCGTTCCAGCTGCAGAACAGTTCGTAGAAGAAATGGAAGCGATCCATCGCCAGCTCCAACTTAACTTAGACAGGGCCAAGGAGGAATATAAGAGGCAGGCAGACAAACACAGGAGAGAAGGTGAAACCATTAGGGTGGGGGACCAAGTGTGGCTGTCAACCCAAGGGTTACCCTTCAAAGGGGGTTGTAAAAAGTTAAGACCCAAAAGATTGGGCCCATTTGAAATCACACAACAGGTCAACCCAGTGGCTTTCAGACTCTGGTTACCGAACCACATGAAGCTGCACCCAGTTTTCCACAGGTCATTGCTGTCACTGTATAAAGGGGACAGAGAAGGGAGGGTCACTCGGGGACCAGCAATGGAGGAAAGGGAACAAAGCTACCATGTAGCGGAGATCCTCGATTCCAGGTGGAAGGGAGATCAAGTAGAGTATTTGGTAATGTGGGAAGGGGAACCGGAGTCGGAAAACACCTGGGTCAGGGCAGAGGATGTCAATGACGAGGTTTTAATAGAAACTTTTCATCAGAGGTTCCCACGCAAGCCTCAGCCTGTAGCGAGGTTCCGGAGGGAATACTTTGCCACCACCGACGAAGAAGAGGAGTTGGAGGGGTTCACAGAGTCCGAGGAGGAGGAGGATTCAGCGAGCCGGGACGGCGACCGATGGAGGGAAATGTTCGAGACGTCTGAAGATGAAGAAGATTCCTTTTGGGGTTTTACCTCCTCACCTCCCAGAGGAGAGGAAACGGGAGGGGGTGAAGGGGGCCCTGGAGGGGAGGTGGATGTCAGGGAACTGCCATCGGAGGAACAGGTGGTGGAGGGGCTCAGGGAGGCTGGGAGAGACTCAACAGCTGAAGCAGGAACCAGCCGGGGGAGGAGTGGATCTCTGAGGGAATGCGAGCAGGAGGGAGGGCTCAGAGACGCTTCCAGCGAGAACAGTGGGGAGGTATCTGAAGCTCCCATAGGGAGACCCACGCCTCGCCGGAAACTGTCACGCCATGAGTCCAGAAGACGTGTTTCCGTTAAGGAGCTGTTATGCTGGAAACGATTCCGAAAGCAACCACTGTCGGAATCTGCAAGTGACTAGAGCAGCCATGTCTGAGGGGCTCCGTCACAGACAGAGGTTTGTGAACGTGCACAGACTCTGAGGGACTACGCTTTTACGCACAAGCAGCTCATCATCCCATCAAACTCCAAAATTTTATCTTTTTTCTCATTTCGACTTCTCTTCTTTATTGCGTTCTGTTGTATCAAGAACCCTCTCATCACAGCTTTACTTGCATCCCAGACTACTCTTTTTTCAACATTGGTAGTCAAATTTATTTCAAAATAGTCTCTCAAAGTTTTTTGGGCCTTTTTATATACTTCTTCATCTCTAAATAGGGTGTCATTCATCCTCCATCTAAAGGAGCCGGTTGTTGTTTGCTTCATCTCCATCTTTACAGTGTTATGGTCTGAGCAAGTTTTGGGGCAGATTTCCACTTTCTTTATCTTTGGTGCCATTCCTCTAGTAATCCAAATTTGGTCAATTCTAGTCCATGTCATCTTAGCTTCAGAGAAAAAAGTTTCCTCCCTCCCCAGGGGGTTCTTAGTTCTCCAGATGTCAATCAAGTCCATATTATCAGTCAATTCAAAGAAAGTTTTTGGTAGTCTACCATCTTTGGTGACTACCTGTTTTTGTGCCTTGTCCATGTTTGTAGATACTACTCCATTCATATCTCCCATCAGAATTATTTTATAGTCCATATAGTCCAGAAGGATCTCATGCAACTTCTTAAAGAATTCAGATTTCCCCTCGTTCGGTGCATACACCCCTACAATCAAAAATTTCTCTCCTTGAAATTGAATTTCAATTGCCAAATATCTTCCTTGTTCATCTTTAAAAATTAATTTTGGTAGAAATTTCTCCTTTGCATATATCACCACTCCTCTCTTTTTGACTTTATCAGACGAAATAAACTCTTGTCCCAATCTCTTATTAATGAGTATTTTCCTGTGTAGCCTCATTACATGTGTTTCCTGTAAACAAATCAAGTCCAATTGTTCTTTTCTTAGTATATGGAAAACACATTTTCTCTTTCGAGGGGAGTTCAGTCCATTACAATTCCAACTTAGAAGTTGCAGAGCCATGGTAAGTTACTTAGTTTTGCCTCCAACTGCACCGAGTTGTTGTTCTTCTTCTGTCGATGGTGTGTCTTTTCCTGGGCCAAAAAGTCCAAATGATAAGTTTGCTATGTCTAAAATTCCTTTTCCTGAGGCAGGTTGTTCTTCACCGGATTCCACTTCCTTCTGTAAATCCTCCTCTTGATCTTTCAAAAACTTGTCTTTATCTTTTTTTTTAAAAGATATTTATTAAATTTTCAAAAATTATACAAAAAGAAAAACAATAATACAAACAAAAACACAAACAAAACAAGTATAATTTCATTCCCTTATTTTCTTATAACTTACTTCCCCGACCTCCTCATACCTCCCCTTTCTGTATTCCAATTTCTAATTCATTAGTTCAGCAAATCCTCTCCCTTAATTTTGTTTAGTTTTTAACCTTCCTTTTCTTTTTACTTAATCATTACAGCTGAGAACCACTTAATTTCAAAAATCAACATCGTTCTAACATTCATTAATTTTGCAATGTTTCCTGAGATAGTCTTTAAATTTCTTCCAATCTTCTTCCGCCGTCTCTCTTCCCTGGTCTCGGATTCTGCCGGTCATTTCTGCCAGTCCCATATAGTCTATCACCTTCATCTGCCATTCTTCCACGGTGGGTAAATCTTGTGTCTTCCAGTACTTTGCAATAAGTATTCTTGCTGCTGTTGTAGCATACATAAAGAATGTTCTATCCTTCTTTGGCACCAATTGGCCGACCATACCCAGGAGAAAAGCCTCTGGTTTCTTCAAGAAGGTATATTTAAATACCTTTTTCATTTCATTATATATCATTTCCCAGAAAGCCTTAATCCTTGGACATGTCCACCAAAGGTGAAAGAATGTCCCTTCAGTTTCTTTACATTTCCAGCATTTATTATCAGACAAGTGGTAAATTTTTGCAAGCTTGACTGGGGTCATGTACCACCTATAGATCATTTTCATAATATTTTCTTTTAAGGCATTACATGCCGTAAATTTCATACCGGTGGTCCACAACTGCTCCCAGTCAGCAAACATAATATTATGACCAATATCTTGTGCCCACTTGATCATAGCTGATTTGACTGTTTCATCCTGCGTATTCCATTTCAACAGCAAGTTATACATTTTTGACAAATTCTTAGTATTGGAATCTAACAGTTCTGTTTCCAATTTTGATTTTTCCACCTGGAAGCCAATTTTCCTGTCCATCTTATAAGCCTCCATTATTTGATAATAATGCAACCAGTCTAGCACTTTATCTTTTAATTTCTCAAAACTCTGCAATTTCAATTTCTCCCCTTCTTGTTCCAAAATTTCCCAGTATTTTGGCCATTTAGACTCCATATTAAGTCTTTTCCCAGCCTTTGCCTCCATTGGCGACAACCACCTTGGGGTTTTATTTTCCAACAAGTCTTTATACTTAATCCAAACATTAATCAGTGCTTTCCTGACAATATGGTTTTTAAAAGCTTTATGAGCTTTAACCTTGTCATACCACAAATAAGCATGCCACCCAAAAATATTGTTAAAGCCTTCTAAGTCCAAAATGTCTGTGTTCTCAAAAAGCAGCCAATCTTTCAACCAGCAGAATGCTGCTGATTCATAATATAGTTTGAAGTCTGGCAGGGCAAATCCCCCCCCTTTCCTTTGCATCAGTTAAAATCTTAAATTTAATTCTGGGTTTCTTGCCCTGCCAGACAAATTTAGAAATGTCTTTCTGCCACTTCTTGAAACAGTCCATCTTGTCCACAATCTGCAATGTTTGAAATAAAAACAACATTCTAGGCAATACATTCATCTTAATAACTGCAATTCAACCAGATAAGGAAAGCTTCAAATTTGACCAAATTTCTAAATCTTTTTTCACTTCTGTCCAACATTTCTCATAATTATCTTTAAACGAATTCGCATTTTTAGCTGTCATATTAATCCCCAAATACTTCACTTTCTTGACTACTGTTAAACCTGTCTCATTCTGAAACCTCTCCCTTTCAATCGGTGTTAAATTTTTCTCTAATACCTTGGTTTTCAACTTGTTCAGTTTGAATCCTGCTACTTGACCAAACTCTTGAATTAATTCTAAGACCCTTTTGGTACTAGATTCTGGCTCTTGTAATGTAAGTACCAAATCATCTGCAAATGCTCTCAATTTGTACTCTTTAGCTCCGACCTGTACCCCTTTAACCAGCTGGTCCTTTCTAATCATGTTCAGCAAAACCTCCAGGACTGATATAAAAAGTAATGGGGAAATTGGGCATCCCTGACGTGTCCCTTTTTCTATCTTGAATTCTTCCATAACCACATTATTTACAATTAGCTTTGCTTTTTGCTCTGAGTATATTGCACCTATACCATTTTCAAAACCTTGGCCTACCCCCATCCCCTGGAGGTTCTTTTTCATAAATCTCCAAGAAATGTTGTCAAAGGCTTTTTCCGCGTCAACAAATATCAAAGCTACTTTAGTGTTTATGTTCACATCTAGCTTTTCCAGCAAAAATTTTGTAATCCACATTTAGTAACGAGATGGGCCGGTAGTTCTTAAGTTGAGTCTTTTCAGTCTCTGTCTTCGGTAATGTTGCAAAGGTGTACCCGTGGTGAGTTTAAATAAGGATCAGCCAGAGACAGCAACTGGAGAATAAGAAGGTGAGGTTTATTGCCAGGCAATAAGGACCCAGTTGGAATATCTTCCAAAGAACTGGGACCCCGATAGACAGAAATCCAGAGGTCTTTATACCTGAGTAAATCACAGCAAATCATAGATCATAAGACAATCACGAGGGACTCACAATATTGTCAGCGAGAATCAGCCAATCAGCAAGCGGTTGTCACGCTACCCGACCCCTGGTCAAGCCTTGGTCAGCACCGGGTTCTAGTTCTGCTTTCCGATGCTTGCAGTGACGCTCTGTCTAACCTTTCCCCTAGTTATGACAGGACCGGAGCTTGGACATTTTGTGGTTTTGCTCTTCCTGTTCTGTGGATTAATTTAGCCTGTATCTGAGGGGAATTTGTACCAGAATTTCTGATTCATGTCTTTCCCTTGTCCGGGGTGCACAGATGTTTAGGGGAAAGGTCAACTCCTAACTTTGCTGTTTCAAGCAGTTTGCAGTCAGCTAAGGCACAGCTTCCCTTTTGATTCAAAATGGATTATAAGGTACTGTAATCCTTGATTTGTGTAAGCATATTTGGATATATATATATAGAATATATTGGTTACTGATAACTGATTATATGGATAGCAGGGGTAGCCCTTCTTCCTTGCCTCATTCCCCCCTTTTCAAGCTCAGAGAGAAGATTCATCTGACTCCTGAGCTTGAACACCACTCAGGACATCAGAATAAACCGTTGCTTCCTGCAATGGGGCCTGTTCCTGCACTGGGACCGGTTCCCTATGCATTCGCTCGTAACCATCGTCTTCCTCTGGCTCATCTGGCACCGGTGGCAAAGCTCGGTATATTGCCAGAATCTGAGGGTCAGTGAGATGTTTAACATTGCGGGCTATCATTCCCCTGAGCAAAGACAGACAACAAGGGATTACAGAAAGAAACAACAGAAAAACAATTCCTCCTATAGCTAGGGCGGTCAGAAGGCCATGCACCCACCCCTCTCCTGGGATCCATGACCACATCTTTCCCCAGGGATCATGAGTGGGTGTGTTGTCAAGTACCAGAGACTGCAGTTTTCCCAATTCGTCCTCGATTGTCTTGTTGAGGTCGTGGAATTTAACCTGGCATCGACCTTTTGGGACAATTTTACAAAAACCGCCCGAGCGTGCAAGGAGGTAGTCCAAAACCAATCTATGGGTCATCGTCAGTTGGTTCAAATCCTCAACCTCTGACTGCAAGGAGCGCAAGACATGGGTGGTGGCATTGATAGTTTTCTCCAGCCTGCATGTAAGAGCAAATAGTGCCTTTCTATTTTGCTCAGAAACCACTCCTGGGTAAATTCCCATTGAGAGGAATCCTATAAATCCACCCCCAACGCTCCCTACCGAATTTGTCAGATAAATTTCATCTTCACAGTGTCCGCCTAGGGCCGCCCTTTTCCGTCTGCTTGCAAGATGAGGTACCTTGTGATTGACCTCCACTGCAACCGGAAAGGTGAATGCCCCCACACCGACACACTGGAAATTTCCTGGGTGGAAATTTGTTGCCAATCCATCATATAGAAACCAGAGGTTAGGATCTTTAATCATCCATCCAGAACAAATGGACCCTTGTCCGGTGAAATTAACTGAGTACTGAGGAAAGTATGGGTATAAATCTGACGAGGTCGTATTGCCCTGGTAGGAGGCATTGTGGGAACCCCAAAGCCAAAATTTATCCGAGCATTGGGTATAATTTCCCAGCCATCCTTTGTCAATGTGGTACTTAACTTGGGGCCAATACTTCCATTTGGAATTCCATACTCCAGTGGCATGACAACAAAAACATAGACCTTTTGTGGTTCTGGTATATCTGATATATCGGTAGGGGATGTCATTCATTTCAGTAGGTGGGGCTGCAAAGAGACCACTCTGATTGTAAAGTAGGCCTGCCAAAACAACATCAGGATCCTTGATTAATCCTGGTATAAGGGACATGTCTGCTACCTTCCTTGGGTGTTCATAATATAGGGTAGCATTCTCCCCATATATCTGGAACATGTGTTCAGCATGGTTTATAAAGACATTACCTACTACCATTGGGCCTCTCTGGAGCCACAAGCACATCAATATCAACAGAAGCTTCATTTTCATTTTCCCCATGTATGCCTTCAAGGTTGAACCTTATCAGTTCCGGCTCTAGGTCGATGTTAATACTGTGATCCTTCTTGTATACACAAAATACAATGATCAGGACCAGAAGGAGTGAGATTGCAACAATTATATAAGGTAGCAGGTACCGGAACATACCCTTTAGTGAGATATAGCCTCCCGCTCGGCCGCACCCAGTGGACTTATTAGTTGTCCCCAGGTTCTGGTCGAACTGGTGAGGTCAACTCACACCGTATACACTCTGCAACTGCTACCTTGAAGGGACCTGTGGGTGGTGGAGGAAAAACAGCTACAGTGACCAGTATAGCACCGGGAAATGTTCCTTGGGGTGGTGGGTAGGAGAAGCTTCGTATGGCCCTCCTTGGTTCCCCTGGCATGTACTTTCCCTTGTATGTGAACTATTGTCTTGGACCTGCTTGTGCCCAATCTGGTATGTAGACTTCCCAAAGAAAGAAAGGGATGTAACAACCGTATGCAGTTACCCAATCCACCCACTTGTCATGAATGTCCCCCCTTTTGTTCACCCTTGTTATTGTTATTTGTACTAAGGGTTTATGAGCAAAGTCTGGCTGGAATCTAGGATTGACTGAAATTTTTACTGGTAGGGGTCCTCCCATACGCTGGTGCAGCTCCTCAATCTTCCGGTGTGCGTAGACTCACTGGCTTCCAGGTGCAGTGAGAGCAGACCTGTAGTCCCGTTGCCCGTGCTCCTGCCCGCTTCCGGTGGGGCTAGGTGCAGGGGTTCCTGGTGAGCTTCAACTTCAGAGGGTTAGATGGGTTCAGTTCACAGTTCCAATGACCCTCAGACCGCTTCAGACGAGAATGATGAATCCACGGGGTTACTTCCGCTACTTTCACCGCTGTAGGTGTGGCCAGCAGAACCGTGTAGGGACCTCTCCAGCGAGCCGTCAGTGGTTCGTCTTTCCAATCTCGCACCCAAACTCGGTCTCCTGGCCGAAAAGGATGAACTGGCTCGGATAGGCAGATGGGAATGCGCTGGAGACACCACCTGTTTAAATCAAGAAAAATACGAGAAAGAGCCTGGATTTGTTCTGCTGTTATCTGCCCCCCCACCTGAGTCAAGTCTGCTGTTTTTCCCCTGGCTATTGGAGGTGGTCTCCCATACAAAAGTTCAAACGGAGAAAGTTTCAGTCTCTTTGTTGGTGAACATCTGATCCTAAACAAAGCTATAGGCAACATGTCTACCCATTTACAATGAGTTTCTTGGCACAATTTCGCTAATTGTGCTTTCAGGGTCCGATTCATCCTTTCGGTTTTCCCTGAACTTTGAGGTCTATAGGCCGCATGTAGTTTCCATTGTATTTGCAAGGCTTTGCATACACCATCCACTATCGATGCAATGAAAGCTGGACCATTGTCACTGCCTATGCACCTTGGTAGACCAAACCTTGGAATGATTTCTGTTAAGAGGCGTTTTACAACCTCCTGGGCCTTCTCTGTTCTAGTAGGATAGACTTCAGGCCAACCTGTAAGAGAGCATGTGAAGACCAAAAGTGCCTTATATCCTTTTGCCTTTGGCATTTCCGTAAAATCCACTATAAAATTCTCCATTGGCATTAAGCCTGTTTGCTGTATTCCTGGTGGAGGAACTGGGCCTTGCTTTGGGTTGTTCTTTGCACACAGAAGGCATGCGCGTGATACTGCTTCTGCCAGCTGTGATATCCTGGTTATGTAAAATTGCCTATTCAGGCTTTCCCGCAATGCCGTGGCCCCATAGTGAGTGGACTCATGATATTGTTTCACTATGTTCCTGCCTAAGGCTTCTGGGACAAATACTCGTTGGTCTGGGAGGATAAACCATCCATCCTGTGGTGGCATTCTGTATCCTCCTTCCTGCTTGGCCCATTCCTGTTCTGCCTCCGTGTAGATGGGCTTTATTTGCTCTAAATCAACTGCTGTAGGAAGAAGAGATGCTGTTATAGAGGCATTTGGCGGTGGCAGTAAAGCTGCCCGTTTCGCAGCCAGATCTGCGAATTGATTTCCCTTAGCTGTCTTTGTGGTTCCTTTGCTGTGGCCTCGGCAATGTATGACCGCAACCTTTCTCGGAGCCCACACAGCTTCCAAAAGCGCTTCTAATTCCGGGCCATATTTCAGCGCTTTCCCTTCTACCCCAATGAGCCCCCTTTCCTTCCACAAGGCTCCGTGGGCATGTAAAGTTAAGAAAGCAAACTTTGAGTCTGTGTAGATGTTTACGCTACATCCAGCTGCCAGCTGAAGTGCTCTGGTTAAAGCCACAAGTTCCGCTTTTTGCGCTGAAGACGAAATTGGCAGAGCCTGCGCTTCAATGACATCAGTTAGAGTAACCACAGAATATCCTGCTCTCCTCTGCCCCTCCTTTACAAAGCTGCTTCCATCTGTGAAATATTCTACGTCTGGGTCTTTTAAAGGCTCATCCTGCAAATCTGGACGGCTAGAGTAAATTGAGTCCATTACTTGAATGCAATCATGAGGTTCATGATCCACTGACTCAGGAAGGGGTAACAAAGAAGCGGGGTTCAGGGTGTTCACAACTTGCAAATGCACTTGTGGGTTACCACACAAAAGCCCTTGGTATCTTGCCATGCGCTCGTTGGAAAGCCAATAACTTCCTTTGTACTCCATTAATGGGCTCTTGGGAGCCTAAAGAAAGAGTTGAGCCCGGTCTGTCCTATGCATTCTCATTCTCATATTCCTCCAATTGCGCTAATCCAACAAAATCTCTGCTACTTCCTCTGTTCCTCACATATCTTCCAGCTTGCATCCTTCCTCGCTGCGATCCCCGTCCACGTTCCCTCTGTTCCCTGAATTCACCTTCTCCCTCTGTTTCCCTCGCATCAGGGCACTCCTGTTTCCAATGACCTTCCTTTCTGCAAATTGCACACTGATTCCTTCCCAATGGCAGTCCCCTTCCTCTTCCTCTTCCACGTGCCCTACTGGAACCTCTCCCTTGGGCACCTGTATCAAATGCTGAGCCTTGGCTGATGGCTGCAGCCAAAAACACTGCCTTTTGCTTCATTTCCCGAACTCTGTCCTTCTTAACCTCACTTTCTCTGTTCAAAAAAACCTTTTGAGCGATTGCTAGAAGCTGATCCATTTGCAATGTTTCAAAAGCGTCTAACTTTTGCAATTTCCTCTTAATGTCCGTGGCGCTCTGAGCCACAAATGCTGCATTTACCATTTGCTTACTTTCTGGGGCTTCTGGATCAAAGGGGGTATAAATTCTATAAGCCTCCATTAAGCGTTCCAAATAATGAGAGGGCGATTCATCCCCAAGTTGAACCACTTCAGCCACTTTAGAAATATTTGTAGGCTTCCTGGCAGCACCCTTTATAGCCTTAATAACTTCCTGCCGATAATTGTCCAAGGCGTCCTTATCCCTTTCTGGGTCCCACCCTGGATCTGTAAGTGGATATCTGGCACGGACCCAAGCATCTGGATTGTTTTCAGAATTTGGCACCTGAGCCTTAAGATTGTTGTCTGCAGTTGTATCTATCCTTCTCCTTTCCTCAGAGGTGAAAAGGGTCATCAAAAGATGCCTGCAATCTTGCCATGTAGGCAGATGGGTTACCATAATGGAAGCAACTAAATCCAGCATGGCCTGAGGTTTTTCTGAAAAGGGTACCGTATGCGTTTTCCAATTCAACAAATCTGTGGTTGTAAAAGGGACATATTGGAGTGTGACTGCTCTGGTAGGCCAAGGACCCGTTGGTCTCCCATTTGCATCCACTGGCCGTGGCTCTTGGGGCCCCAAAACAGCCCTTAGGGGAAGCATTGGCGCTGGTGCCCCTTTGTTATTTCGTAAGTAATAGCCTCCTTTAGGAAACTGAGGCGAGGCTGGGCTTTGAGATGTGCTAGGCAAATTACTTTCTCTCATTTTCAGGACCAACTTTTGGCCAGAATCTGTGATTGCATCCATTAATTTCCATAATTTTGAACTGTCATGGCTTTCTGGGGTTCTCAATGAATTAGTTTGTTCTCCCCATGCTCCAGACATTCGAAATGTGCTGGTTCCTCCTTCCACTCCCTCTGTCTGTGTCTGCCAGACTGATATGTCCTGGTTGAATTTTTCCTCGGGAGGGGAGGGTAACGTGCTTTGATCTAAAGCTGCTGTTTGTTTTGGCTGGGAAGGCAAACCTGGAAGGCTAGGCACATCCAGCGATGCTTGAGAAGGCGGGGCTGCCTGTGAAGCACCGTTTGTGGCTTGCGGAGAATTATTTATTGCTGGCTGAGATTGGCTGGGCATAGGGATCTGTTGGGTTTGTCCTGCCATTGCAATTTGGCTTGGCAATGCTTGCCTTGAAGGCGGCTGTATTGCTTGGTCTCTGCTGCTATAATTGTATGGCGGTGGAGGGATTCCCTCCTCCTCTAAAGGTCCAACATAAATTTTCCTGTCAGCTGCCGAAGGAGCTAAGGGTTTCCTGGCTTCCTGCCTTACAGCGAAAATTTCACAGCTGTTGCTTTCCTTTTTTATCCTGAGCCAGTCTGGATTTTTCAAACAAACAGTAGTCCATTTTGAAATATAATAAAACTGCTCCTTAAGTAATTCCGGTCTCTGCATTATTGAGTCCATAACTGCTTGACATGACTCAATCCTGAAGGTACCTGCCCGTGGCCAAATTTTGACCTGCTGGGGCCAAATCTGTTGGCAGTATTTCTTTAAAACCTCCTTACTTGGTTTGACCTCTCCTGGTTCTTCTGGAAAAACCCTTTTAAAATTTTCTAACATGCATTCTAGGGGTGTACAGGCTTGAACTGGTTTTGAACATTTCCCCCCCCCCCCCATAGTTCTTTGCAAAAACTTTCCCTCTTCACCAGGCAAAAGCTTTCAGCTAGGCAGTTTCAAAAATAGGACAAAACCACAGCACACACTTCCTTTTTCTTCCTTGCCTTTTCTGCGCTCATTCACAACCCTTCTCTCTCTCTTTTTTTTTTCCAAACACTCTTCCTTTTAACACAGACCTTACTCATTCAACCACAGTCCCGGGACTCTCACACACAAACACAGCCCTTTCGCCCCCCCTTTGCCTGCGGCGAACAACTTGGCAGAGAATCACACACACATACAGCGTTTTTCCTTTAACCCCCCACAGCTGTTTTGTTTTCCAACTTTTCTGCAGAACCTCCTCCCTCCTTGGTGACCCAGCTTCTCCTCCCTCACCCTTGTGGGAATCCTTTCCCTTTAACGGGAGGTTACTAGTGGGTCGCCTGAGTGTGGATCAAACACTCATTTTATCTCAACTCACCGTGAGTTCCCTTCGTGGCGCGCCTTTCCTGTTGGCTCTCCTTCAAATTCTCCTTTCTCGGTCCTTGCCTCCGTCTTGCCGGGGGTCCGGGCCGAGGCGATTGGCCCCCCTCCTTTGGAAAGGATGTCCAATTGGCGCCTGGAGTGAGTGACAAGGTCCCCGACACGCCCCCCCGCAAGAACCGGCGAGGCTCTTTTGGGTAAAAAAAACCCCTACTGTCCTGTCTGATCCGATCACGGCACCAAATGTTGCAAAGGTGTACCCGTGGTGAGTTTAAATAAGGATCAGCCAGAGACAGCAACTGGAGAATAAGAAGGTGAGGTTTATTGCCAGGCAATAAGGACCCAGTTGGAATATCTTCCAAAGAACTGGGACCCCGATAGACAGAAATCCAGAGGTCTTTATACCTGAGTAAATCACAGCAAATCATAGATCATAAGACAATCACGAGGGACTCACAATATTGTCAGCGAGAATCAGCCAATCAGCAAGCGGTTGTCACGCTACCCGACCCCTGGTCAAGCCTTGGTCAGCACCGGGTTCTAGTTCTGCTTTCCGATGCTTGCAGTGACGCTCTGTCTAACCTTTCCCCTAGTTATGACAGGACCGGAGCTTGGACATTTTGTGGTTTTGCTCTTCCTGTTCTGTGGATTAATTTAGCCTGTATCTGAGGGGAATTTGTACCAGAATTTCTGATTCATGTCTTTCCCTTGTCCGGGGTGCACAGATGTTTAGGGGAAAGGTCAACTCCTAACTTTGCTGTTTCAAGCAGTTTGCAGTCAGCTAAGGCACAGCTTCCCTTTTGATTCAAAATGGATTATAAGGTACTGTAATCCTTGATTTGTGTAAGCATATTTGGATATATATATATAGAATATATTGGTTACTGATAACTGATTATATGGATAGCAGGGGTAGCCCTTCTTCCTTGCCTCAGTATAAGTGTAATGAAAGCCTCTTTCCACGATTCTGGTGCCTTTCTCCCCTCCAAAATTTCATTGCAGACTTCCTTCAAAGGTTGTATTAACCACTCCTTCAACGCTTTATAGTATCTGGAAGTCAGCCCATCCGGTCCCGGAGACTTGCCTAATTGCATACTTTGAATGGCACCTTCTATTTCCTGTTCAGTTATTTTCTGATTCAACATTATTTTACTTTCCTGCGAATTTTTTTGTAATCCATGTGTCTCAAGAAATTGGTCTTTGTCCTTTTCTTTCTGCGGCCCTTGTGAATATAGTTGTTTAAAATATCTCTGGAAACAATTCCGGATTTCAATTGGGTTGTAGATGTTCCTTCCTTCCACTTCTAGATTTGTAACCGTATTTAATTTTTGTCTTTTCCTCATTTGCCAAGCCTATACTTTGCCACATTTATCTGCTGATTCAAATGTCTTTTGTCTCATTTGTTTAATTTTCCATTCTATTTCTTGGTTCATCAGTTCCATGTATTGTGTTTGATATAACTTAATTTCTCTCAAAATCTCTTGGGACTTTGGTTTTGATCTTAATTTCCTTTCCCCTTCTTTTATCTTCTCCAAGATCTTATCTTTTTTTTTCATTTTGGCTTCTCTTTTTTATTGCATTTTGTTGTATCAGGAACCCTTGCATGACAGCTTTACTTGCGTCCCAGATTACTCTTTTTTCGACATTAGTGTTCATGTTTATTTCAAAATAATCTCTCAAGGTTTTTTGGGCCTTTTTATACACTTCTTCATCTCTATCTAAAGGAGCCAGCTGTTATTTGCTTCATCTCCATCCTTATAGCATTGTGGTCGGAGCAAGTTTTTGGGCAGATTTCCACTTTCTTTATCTTTGGTGCCATTCCTCTAGTTACCCAGATTTGGTCAATTCTGGTCCATGTCATTTTGGCTTCAGAAAAGAAGGTTCCCTCTCTCTCAAGAGGGTTCTTTGTTCTCCAAATGTCAATCAAATCCATATTGTCAGTCATTTCAAAAAAGGTTTTTTGTAGTTGTCAGGGGTTCAGGGAGAGAGGCACAGATGAGGGAGGAGACTGAGAGCGAGGGGGAAGAATCCCGGAACGAGGAGGAGGAGGATGACAATGACTTGAGGGTTTCCATGAGTCTTTCAAGTGAATCGGAGGATTCCCAAAAGGGGGCGCCCCTGGTGAGGCCAAGGGGAGTCACAGGGAGGACTCGTCAGGAGCAGGGGAGCAGCAGGGGAACCCCGAGTGGGAGTTGGAGATCGGGGCCGGCTTCCCCGCCGGAACGGAGTGAAGAGGGTGGAGTTCCCAGTGTGACAGACGAAGCAGAGCAGGAAGCAGAGAGGGGAAGGAGATCGGGGCAAGACGTCCTGCCGGAAGGGGCGGAGAGTAGTACAGAGAGTAGTGTAACTGTCAAGAGGAAGGTCAGAGGTAGCGAACGCGCGCCAAGTTCAAATGTGGAGGCGCGCGGAAATGCGGAGAGCCCGGAGGAGGAGCCTGGTCCCAAAGCACGGAGGAGGGGGGAGCAGGCGTCTGGGGACTCAGCGTCAGGGGAATCCAGGAGGGGAGGAACCCAGGGGGGCAGAAAGACCCTGCGGAAAAGGAAGGACAGGAAGAGGTGGACCAGCACAAGCCTCTTAAACTGGTGTAGAGGCGGGACTGATTCAGAGGGGACTTCAGCGGTCTAAGTGTAACAGACGTGGGGCTGCGCGCCTCGGCTGTGGAACAAACAATGTACTTCAATAAAGACTTTTGTAAATAAAGTGGACTTGGCGTTGGTCTCTTGTGAGCTGGGACCTGAGGCGGCCCTGACAGTAAGTCCCCTCTCCATAAGAACGCAAAAAATTTTTTTTGCAAAGCTCACGAAGTGTGGCAGCTATGAGTGCGGAGGAACAGTTGACAGCACTAGGGAACGCAGTCACCGAGCTCTCCACTGCGGTAATAGCCTCTCAGAAGAAGAGTGACGATGCGGAGAAGCGATGCCAGGATCTGCAAGCCAGGTGGGAGCGTGCATGCAGAGAGGGGTTCCCAGGGTCCAGATCAGAGGGAATTGGACTTGGAAGGCGGGGGGGGGGGCAGTTTAGTCGCCCACTTCGATGGGAACCTGAAGCACTACCCCAGTTTCAGAGCAGACGTCCTATATGCACTGCATTTGCTTCGCAATGACTTTAAAGATGAGGAGGAGAAAGTGGGTTTTATTGTGTCTCATTTGCATGGAGACGCTAGAGCGTGGCTGCGCAATTTGTGGCGCGAAGATGGTCCTGCCCGCCGCGATTCTGATGAATTTATCAAAGCTATGGACGCTTGTTTCCAGTCCACCGTGGATGTTGATGTTGCGCGCCGAGAGATGCACGGACTCCGACAAGGCAAAGCCACTGTGCGTCAGTACCATTCGCGCTTTTTTGCATTGCTGACTGTATTGGGCTGGGAGAAAGACTCCAAACCAGTGAGAGATTTGTTCTGGGAGGGACTCCACGGCTCCATAAAAGATGAATTGGCCAGGGGTGACAGACCTCAAACCCTAGCAGAAGTAGTACAGAGGGCTCTTGCGATTGGAGTACGACACGAAGAACGTCCTTGGCACAGTGAGGAAGGTCGCCAGGTGCGTGCGCCAGCGAGGGCACCTCCTCTTATCCCCAGGGAGTTCGGCCAGGCGCATCCTTCGCCTCTGATGCGGCAGGGGGAGGAACCAATGGAGCTTGGCGGTGCTAGAGCTCAGACAGCAGCCAGAGCCCCAACGTCCGGTGCAGTCAAGGCGAAGCCTCCTAGAGGGAACAGGAAATGTTACATTTGTGACAGTGCACAGCATATGGCTAAAGAGTGTCCCCAGAGGCTCCAGAAGCACACTGCAGCGTTAGCAACGGTCGCAGCAGACGTACTTCACGAAGAGCAGTTTCAGGGAAACGACAGTGCCTGGCTGGAGACAGCGATGCTGGGGCTCAGCCAGGCGAGTCTGTAGAGCAGTCCCCAGCGATTTTGCAGCACACAGACCCCTTACCACCCAAGCCAGCGGTGCAGCTCACTGCAACACTCCAGTTGCCGAATGGAACCACCCTGGAAGTCCCCATTACAATCGACTCTGGGAGCAACGCGGACTTTGTGGGGGTGCAGTTCATCAAGCAGCATCGCATAGCGCTTCTGCCAGCTACGACGCCCCTGAACGTAGTCACGGTCGATGGCAGAAAATTGCTAGGAGGGCAAGTTGTGCAACAGACGCCTCCCATGGTGATGCAGATTGGAAATCATCGAGAAGTCATTAGCTTCAACGTCACCCGCCTATCAGACACGCCTATAGTGTTAGGCATGAGCTGGCTAGAGAGACACAGTCCAGCAGTGGCGTGGTACCAGCGACAGCTCACCTTTTGCTCATCGTACTGTGCTCAACATTGCATCCAGTCCAGCCAAGAGGAGGAAGCTGGGCAGCAACTGCAACTCGGCATGGTGCAGGCAGTCCCCCGCAAGTACGAGGGATTTTTGGAGGTTTTCTGCGAGAAGGAAGCTGACCAGCTGCCACCCCACAGGCCTTACGACTGTGCGATTGACCTGTTGCCGGGGGCGAAGCTGCCGACTGCAAAGCTGTACTCCATGTCTGAAGATGAGATGCAAGAACTCAGGGAGTTCATAGAGCACAATTTGAAGCGCGGATTCATTCGGGAATCCAAAGCGGTGGGGGGCAGTCCTGTGTTTTTTGTGAAGAAGAAGGACACGCCCCAGAAGAGACTCATTGTGGACTATCGAGCCATAAACTCGATGACAAAGCCCAAGGCCTTTCCCATGCCCAAGATTGACGACCTCCCAGCGACCGTGCGGAAGGGGAGGATCTTCACCAAGTTGGATCTGCGCGGAGCGTACAATCTCATACGCATGCGTGAGGGCGATGAGTGGAAGACGGCCATGTTCACGCCTCTGGGCACGTATGAATACAGAGTTATGCCTTTTGGTCTCCAAAATGGATCCCACTGCTTCCAAGCCTTTATGCATCACGTGCTAGCGGGACTCCTCTACAAGAAGTGTGTGTGCTTCCTCGACGACATCCTGATCTTCTCGGAATCGCCAGAGGCTCACGAGAGAGACGTAAAGGAGGTCCTGCAGAGACTACGGGAACACAGACTCTACGCCAAGTTGGAGAAGTGCCAGTTCGATGTGACGGAGGTAGATTTCCTGGGCTACAAGCTGTCCGACAAGGGGCTGGCCATGGACAGCGTCAAGGTCCGCGCGGTGTTGGACTGGAAGAGCCCGCGCAATCGGAAGGAAGTCCAGAAGTTCGTCGGTTTCGCCAACTTTTACCGCAAGTTCATCAGAGGTTTCACGAAGGAGACAGCAGCAATCACGGACACTCTCAGTTCCAAGAAGAAGAAGTTCACTTGGACGGACCAGGCGGAGCGCTCTTTTCAGAAGCTTAAAAGCCTCTTCGCCTCCGAGGAACAGCTGCTGCACGTGAATCCCGGCAGGCCCATGCGGGTCGAGACTGACGCATCAGACAGAGCGGTAGGGGCCGTCCTTTTGCAGGAAGATCCGCAAGGGAATTGGAGGCCCTGTGCTTTCTACTCCCGGAAGCTCAGCAAGGCGGAACAAAACTACACCATCTGGGACAGGGAGTTGTTGGCCATTCACGCGGCTTTCAAAGCGTGGCGGCACTTCCTCATAGGAGCCAAGCACACCGTGCAGGTCCGCACGGACCACAAGAACTTAGAGTATTGGCGCACGGCGAAGCTCCAGAGCCAGAGGCACATGCGCTGGGCGGAATTCTTCGCGGATTTCGACTTCCGAATAGAGTACATCCCGGGGGACTCCAATGTCATAGCCGATGCGCTCTCAAGGAAACCGCAATAACTCGAGGAAGCGGCAACAGTAGCAGCCAAGCACATTTTCGCACCGCAGGCGTGGGCGTGCGCTTCAGTCGCCGTCGACCTGGACGCGGTGCGACGCACGCTGCAGACGGATCAGTTTGCACAATCCAAGATGGAAGAGCTGCGCAGAGGTACAACGAGAGACGACGAGTTCCAGATACGCGACGGGCTGTTAACTCGCAAAGGTGCCCTCTTCGTGCCAGGGGACGATCTCCGCGCAAAGGTTCTGCACCAGTTGCACGACGCACCCAGCGCGGGCCATTTCGGCAAGGAGAAGACAGCGGAACTGGTAGCCAGGGACTTTTGGTGGCCCCAAATGCGAGGAGAGGTCGCGGATTACGTCGCCAGATGTGACACCTGTCAGAGGTCCAAGCCAGTGCACCAGAAGCCAGCCGGACTACTGGAACCGCTGGAGACGCCACTGCAACCGTGGGAGCGGGTAGCGCTGGACTTTGTTACTGATCTGCCCAGCTCCCGAGGCAAGACGGCGGTACTGGTGGTTGTGGACCTGTTCACCAAAATGGCGCACTTCATTCCTTGCGCGAAGGTGGCGACAGCGGAACAGACCGCCAAACTCTTCATCGACCACGTGTTCAGAGTGCATGGGCTGCCACGGTCCATCCTGTCCGACAGGGGGCGCCAGTTCGTTTCCAGTTTCTGGCAGAAGCTCCTAGGTATCCTGCACGTCAAGATCAACCTATCGTCGGCGAGACATCCACAGACCAACGACCAAGCAGAGAGGGTCAACGCTATCATGCAGCAGTACCTGAGATGTTACGCCAATCAGCGACCCGCAGCTTGGGTGGATTACCTGCCGATGGCTGAGTTTGCCTACAACAACACGAAGCACGCGTCGACGGGGGTGACGCCGTTCTTCGCTAACAATGGACGACATCCCAGAACCTTCCCGGGGTTCGTAACGACGGGGGAGGGGGCGCCGCAGGGGGCCGACCATTTCGCAGCAGAACTGCAAGAGGTGCACGAGGAGCTGCAGAGACATTTGGAGCTAGCTAAACAAGCCTATAAAGTGCAGGCGGACAAACACAGGAGGGCGGGAGAAGACATCCAGGTGGGGGACTGGGTATGGTTAGCGGCCCAAGCGGTGCCGGCCAAGTCGTTAGCTGAGAAGAAGCTAGGACACAGGCAGGTAGGGCCATACCAAGTTGAGGCCAGGATCAATCCCGTAGCGTTTCGACTGGCCCTCCCCGAAGGTTCCAGAATGCACCCGGTCTTTCATAGGTCGGTGCTCACCCCCTACAAGGCCCCCCACAGATTTCAGGAGTCAGGGACGGCACCAGAACCACGCAGAGAGTCACCCAAGAGGGGGAGGTCACCTAGGGCCGAACCACTCAACGAGGTCACAGAGATTCTGGACTCGAGATGGGGGGAAGAGGGAGTAGAATATTTTCTCGCCAGAGAGGGTACCCCAGCCAGCGCCAACAGTTGGGTGCCGGACTACGCTTTGGACGAGCCTCTTCTCAAGGACGAGTTCCATGCCCTTTTCCCACACAGGCCCATGCCAGCAGAGTACTTTGACGACTGGCTTTTTACGCCCACACTTTCAGCCAGCACTTTCCGGGGGTTTTCTTCCGCGGAGGAGGGAACGCCAGAATCGAGCCCTCCCAGGGGATCGTGCTCGGGAGTGGAGACGGAACCCTCTTATTGGTGGGACGAGCAACCAGAGGAGGACTGGCGAAGGAGGTGGAGGGAGGGGCCTTGGCCAACAGCACCGGACGAAATAGCAATGGGAGAGGAGACCGAGAACACTTTGGGAGAAAAACCCGAGTTCGAGCACACATACACTGAGCTGGAAGCAGAGGAAATCGAAGTAGACGAACTGTATCCAGCATCTACCCCCGCAGAGACGCGGCTCCCAAAACCTGCGCCCGACGGGCGGGAGGGGGGAAGGGGGGGCTTCGAGGGGGGGATGGATGTCAGGGGTTCAGGGAGAGAGGCACAGATGAGGGAGGAGACTGAGAGCGAGGGGGAAGAATCCCGGAACGAGGAGGAGGAGGATGACAATGACTTGAGGGTTTCCATGAGTCTTTCAAGTGAATCGGAGGATTCCCAAAAGGGGGCGCCCCTGGTGAGGCCAAGGGGAGTAACAGGGGGGACTCGTCAGGAGCAGGGGAGCAGCAGGGGAACCCCGAGTGGGAGTTGGAGATCGGGGCCGGCTTCTCCGCCGGAACGGAGTGAAGAGGGTGGAGTTCCCAGTGTGACAGATGAAGCAGAGCAGGAAGCAGAGAGGGGAAGGAGATCGGGGCAAGACGTCCTGCCGGAAGGGGCGGAGAGTAGTACAGAGAGTAGTGTAACTGTCAAGAGGAAGGTCAGAGGTAGCGAACGCGCGCCAAGTTCAAATGTGGAGGCGCGCGGAAATGCGGAGAGCCCGGAGGAGGAGCCTGGTCCCAAAGCACGGAGGAGGGGGGAGCAGGCGTCTGGGGACTCAGCGTCAGGGGAATCCAGGAGGGGAGGAACCCAGGGGGGCAGAAAGACCCTGCGGAAAAGGAAGGACAGGAAGAGGTGGACCAGCACAAGCCTCTTAAACTGGTGTAGAGGCGGGACTGATTCAGAGGGGACTTCAGCGGTCTAAGTGTAACAGACGTGGGGCTGCGCGCCTCGGCTGTGGAACAAACAATGTACTTCAATAAAGACTTTTGTAAATAAAGTGGACTTGGCGTTGGTCTCTTGTGAGCTGGGACCTGAGGCAGCCCTGACAGTAGTCTTCCATCTTTATTAACTACCTGTCTTTGTGCTTTGTTCATATTTGTAGATACGACTCCGTTCATATCAATTGCCAAAAATCTTCCTTGTTCGTCTTTAAAAATAAATTTCGGTTGTCGTTTTTCCTTTGCATATATCACCACTCCTCTTTTTTTGACTTTGTCAGATGAAATAAATTCTTGTCCCAATCTTTTATTAACAAGTAATTTCCTATGTGATCTCATCACATGTGTTTCTTGTAGGCAAATCAAGTCCAATTGCTCTTTCTTCAATATATGAAAAACACTTTTCCTCTTTCGGGGCATGTTTAGACCATTACAATTCCAGCTTAGAAGTTGCAGAGCCATAATGGCACTATTTACTTCCCCCTCCTACCGCTCCAAGTTGTTGTTCTTCTTCCGTCAGTGGTTTCAGTCCAAATGATAAATTTGCTATGTCCAGTATTCCTTTTCCTGATGGAGTTAGTTCCTCTCCTGCTACTTCTTTCTGAAGGTCCTCTCCGTGATCTCTCAAAAATTTGTCTCTATCACTTACTGTTCTTATCCTTATTTTCCTTTTTTTGTATTTAAAAGATAGGCCTTGGGGAAATTCCCACCTGAAGAAGATGTTGTTTCTTTTCAATAGGATGACCAGATCTCTATAGTAGGTTCTTACGTCCAAAATATGCTTTGGTATGTCCTTAAAGATCTCCACGTAACAATCTTCAATTGTCAATGTATTTTGATAGTGCAAACTTAAAATTTTGTCTCTTTCTTCTTTAGATCTTAAAGTTATCAAGCAGTCTCTTGCCTTATTTTTCCTTTGTCTTGTACCAAGTCTGAATGCACTCACAATCTTGAATTCTTCCTTCTCCAGGCCCTGTTTCCAACAGTCCAAAAATTCTTTTGTCAGGAAATCCACCAAATTATCTTTCTCACTTTCGGGTACTGATCTGATTCTTAAATTCCTCTCTTTCCTTTGTAATTCGATCATAGACAATGTCAGATCATGATCCTCCAATTTCTTGAAGACCGGTGGTATCTGCTCCTGAGTTGCAGTAGCAATTTCCTTAGCTTCCTCAGCAATCTTTCTAGTTGTAGCCGAGTCCTCTAAAAGTCTTTCAATAGTCTCTGTGTTAGAATTCACTTTCTTCCCAAGTTCATTAATGCTTGTCGTGATCAAATCAATTTTTGCAGAGATCTCAGCTACTTGTTTATTGGTTTCTGCAACTTGTTTACTTGTCTCAGCTCCCTGTTTCGTTAGGTGTTCCAAGGATTCATTAATTTTACCAGGTACCTGTGCCAAAGCATCTTCAGATGACATAGTTTTTAGTCTAGTTTGTGAGGCAGCAGCTGCTCCTGTGCCTCCGGATGTTGAAGCTCTTCTCTGCTGAGAAATATCAGTCTTGTATTGTCTACCAGACCTGAGGCCTTTGTCCTCTATTTTTCCTTTTCCATTTGCCATAACACTCTCATGCAAAGTCAAGGTCGCTTCTTACGTCTGTAGATTTGTTTTGGAAAAACAAAAGTCCAAATGATAAGTTTGCTATGTCTAAAATTCCTTTTCCTGAGGCAGGTTGGTCCTCACCGGATTCCACTTCCTTCTGTAAATCCTCCTCGTGATCTTTCAAAAACTTGTCTTTATCATTCACTGTCCTTATTCTTATTTTCCTTCCTTTGTATTTAAAGGATAGACCTTGGGGGAATTCCCACCTGAAGAGTATTCTGTTTCTTCTCAATAGAACGACAAGATCTCTGTAATAAGTCCTTACATCCAAAATATATTTGGGTATATCCTTAAAGATCTCCACAAATGACTCTTCAATTTCCAAAGTTCTTTGGTAGTGCAAATTCAAGATTTTGTCTCTTTCTTCTTTTGTTCTTAAGGTAATCAAACAGTCTCTTGCTTTGTTCTTTCTTTGTCTTTTACCAAGTCTAAATGCACTCACTATCTTGAATTCTTCCTTCCCCAGGTCCTGTTGCCAAAAATCTGTAAATTCCTTTGTAAGGAAGTCCGCCAGATTGTCTTTCTCACTTTCAGGTACTGCTCTGATTCTTAAATTTCTCTCCTTTCCTTGTAATTCAATCATAGACAGTGTCAGATCGTGATCCTCTAGTTTCTTATATACCGGTGGTATCTTCTCCTGAGTGGTAATTGCAATTTCCTTAGCTTCCTCTGCTATCTTTCGAGTCGAGGCCGATTCCTCTAGTAGTTTTTCAATTGTCTGTGTATTAGAATTCACCTTCTTTCCCAGTTCATTAATACTTGTAGTGTTCAAGTCAATTTTTGCTGAGGCCTCAGCTACTTGTTTATTTGTTTCTGCTACTTGTTTGTTTGTCTCTACTACCTGTTTGGTTAAATTTTCCAAAGATTCATTAATTTTGCCGAGTGCCTGAGCCAATACATCTTCAGATGACATAGCTTTTGGTTTTACTTGCAAAGCAGCAGCTCCTACTGTGCCTGCTGCTCCGGATGTTGAAGCCCTTCTCTGATGTGTAGTATCAGTCTTGTATTGTCTGTCGGACCTGGTGGTTTTTTCCTGTGCCAGCTCTATCTTCCCTTTCTCATTTGCCATAACAGTCTCATGCAAAACCCAAGGTCAGTCTCACGCCTGGTAGATTTGTTTTGAAGAGGAATTTTCCAAAGCTTGGTTATTTAGTGGCTCAATTGTTGTTGCAACATAGTCTCCTCTAGGGGGACACACTTCCAACTTCACTTTGCAACTTTTAAAACAAATATGGTCCTTATAAGTCCCCCGTATCCATAAAAGCCACAATTTCAATGTCCTTAAAAGTTACTTTATAGTCAATAGCAGTTCTAAAAACACTGTATCTTTCGCAGAGTTATTTCAGAATTCTTTACCCTTAACGTGCTGACAGTCTTCCCACTGATCGGCTTTCCTGTCATAGGCAGACCGTTCCCAGGTTTTAGAGGCAGCGGATATATCTTTACATTCCCTCTTTTCTTGCAGTTAAATGATGTTCAAATTTCTCCCCTCCGCTCCTGCAAACAAGAGGGGAAACCGCTTTTTTGATGTTGGATTTTAAGCCTTCAAGAAACGTCTTTCAAAGTTACAGCTTTACAGTCTCTTTGCTTTGATCTATTTACAAGCCGGAAAGGCAGACTTCCTGTTTGTGCCTTTCCCATTTCGGTGCCAAAATTACTCAAAATTTCCTCCAATCAATTCGCTTAAACCTACTCACGGGTAATAATAATAATAGTAATAAATTTTATTTATATCCCGCCCTCCCCAGCCTTAGCCGGGCTCAGGGCGGCTAACAACAATAAAACAGTACAAAAGTTCAGCATAAACAACACTCTAAAATCATTCATTCTAAAATTAATTAATTCAAGCCACTGGCAGCCATTGGGCCAGAGCTCCGCGAAGATTGCCGAAGGAGGGAGTCAGGCTGTGCCCTTGCCAAAGGCCTGGTGGAACAGCTCTGTCTTGCAGGCCCTGCGGAAAGATGTCAAGTCCCGCAGGGCCCTGGTCTCTTGTGACAGAGTGTTCCACCAGATCGGAGCCACAGCCGAAAAAGCCCTGGCTCTCGTTGAGGCCAGCCTAACTTCTCTGTGGCCTGGGACCTTCAAGATGTTTTTATTTGAAGACCGTAAGTTTCTCTGTGGGGCATACCAGGAGAGGCGGTCCCGTAGGTACGAGGGTCCTAAGCCGTATAGGGATTTAAAGGTTAAAACCAGCACCTTAAACCTGATCCTGTACTCCACCGGGAGCCAGTGCAGCTGGTATAGCACCGGGTGAATGTGATCTCGCAGCGAAGACCTCGTAAGGAGTCTCGCTGCAGCATTCTGCACCCGCTGGAGTTTCTGGGTCAGTCTCAAGGGCAGCCCCACGTAGAGTGAGTTACAATAATCCAGTCTGGAGGTGACCGTCGCGTGGATCACAGTGGCTAGGTCAGGGCGAGAGAGGTAAGGAGCCAACTGCTTAGCTTGGCGGAGATGGAAAAATGCCGCCTTTGTTATAGCTGCAATCTGCGCCTCCATGGAAAGGGAGGTGTCGAAGATTACACCCAAACTCTTAACGGACGGTGCTGGCACTAATTGCGCCCCCGCAAAAGATGGGAGTTGCCCCCCCAATCCCATATCGCCCCGTCCCAGCCACAGGACCTCTTTCTTCGACGGATTTAGCTTCAACCGGCTCCCACGTAACCATCCAGCCACAGCTTCCAAACATCTGGTCAGTGTGTCTGGGGCCGAGTCAGGATGGCCATCCATCAACAGATAGAGTTGGGTGTCATCAGCATACTGATGGCAACCCAGCCCAAAACTCCGAACAAGCTGGGCGAGGGGGCGCATAAAGATGTTGAAAAGCATCGGGGAGAGTATCGCACCCTGAGGTACTCCACATACCAAGGAGTGGCGCGATGACAATTCCCCCCAAAGCGCCACCCTCTGTCCCCGATCAGAGAGAAACGAGCGCAGCCATTGAAGGACTGTGCCCTGGATCCCCACGTCGGCAAGGCGGTGGTCCAGAAGTTCATGATCAACCATGTCGAAAGCTGCTGACAGATCTAGAAGAATCAGCAGCCCCGACCCGCCTCGATCCAGCTGTCTACGAAGATCATCTGTTAGGGCAACCAGAGCCGTCTCGGTCCCATGACCAGCGCGGAAGCCGGACTGGAATGGATCCAGAGCCGATGTTTCATCCAGAAACCCACCAAGCTGTTCAGCAACCGCTCTCTCAATCACCTTACCCAGGAACGGAAGATTCGAAACCGGGCGGTAATTGGATAGATCTAAAGGATATAATGCTGTTTTCTTTAAGAGCGGGCGCACCACTGCCTCCTTCAGTTCCCCTGGGAATGTCCCCGTGCCAAGGGACAAATTGATGATATCCCCCAGGAGGGCCCGCACCTCGTCTGGACACGCTCTAATCAGCCAAGACGGGCACGGGTCAAGAGGACAGGTGGTGGGCTTTCCAGCTCGGAGGAGTCTGTCCACATCGGCTGGGGATATCCGGTCGAAGTGGTCCAATACTGGACCCGAGGACAGTCGAGGGGCCTCCAGTTCCTTTATTGTATCCAAATTGGCAGGGAGGTCATGGCGGAGCAACAAGACCTTCTCCGCAAAAAAAGCTCGCAAATGCCTCACAGCTGTGTGTCAAATTGTTATTTAAATTTGGCTGTCCCTCAAGGGACGTTAAAGACCTGATTATACTAAATAATTGCGCTGGGCGAGAGCTAGCGGATGCAATGGAGGCCGAGAAGTATGACTTCTTAGCAGCCTTCACCGCCATCTCGTAGGTTTTCATAAAAGCCCTATAAGATGTTCTTGAGGCTCTGTCACGGGCACCCCGCCATACTCGCTCTAGCCGTCTGAGGTCCCGCTTCATTTTCCGGAGCTCCTCAGTAAACCAGGGAGCCCGGTTTCTGCGGGGTCACAGAGGGCGCTTAGGTGCGATCTCATCGATGGCTGCCAGGAGCTGGGTATTCCAGCCCTCAACAAGCTCAGTCAATGAGTCGCCAGGGGGAGCAAGTTCCCGCAAGGCTTGGCGGAATCTATCAGGGTCCATCAGCCTCTGCGGGCGAGCCCAAATCGGCTCGCCACCTAAGCAGGGTGGGGGTGGAAAGTCAATCCTGGCTTTCAGAGCGTAGTGATCAGACCATGGCACCTTCATTGAAGGAGACATGATCACATCTATACCTACGCCAAAGATCAAATCCAGCGTGTGGCCTGCTTGATGTGTGGGGCCCGAAACAAACTGGGAGAGCCCTAGTGTCGCCATGGAAGACACCAGGTCCAGAGCCTGTGAGGAGGGAGTGGCATCAGCATGGATGTTAAAGTCCCCCAATACCAATAGGTTAGGGAACTCCAAGGTCCAGCCGGCCACCGCCTCCAATAGGCCTGACAGGGTGGCTGCTGGTGCGCTAGGTGGCCGGTACACCAGCCAGACAGCCAAGCTCTCCTCGGAGCCCCACACTAGGCCAACACATTCAATGCCGGGGATCGATGGCGATGGTAGAGCCCTAAAAGGACAATTTTCCCGGATTAATAATGCCACCCCTCCCCCCCGGCCCACAGTCCGCGACTGGTGGAGAACGGGGAAACCCGGGGGCGCCATCTCTTGTAAGGTAACTGTTGCCCCTTCGCGCACCCAGGTCTCCGTCACACAAGCCAGGTCGACCCCCTGCGAGATAAAGAAATCTCGCAGGGTGGCGGTTTTATTGCCTATAGACCTGGCATTACACAGCACCAGTGACGGAGGTGAGTAATCCTTGCTCACCCTACCCTCGTCCCTCGGGATGGGGCACAGATTGGAAGGGGTACGAGCGTATCCATATCTTGATCCCCTTCGCCTATAACATCTGCCCCCACCGCCATACCTCCCTCGCCCCTCCACAGTAGCAATCCCAGGCCTCATAGTAGCCTCCATTGATGGCAATTAGTGTTATTCTTTTGCAGCCTAAAACAATAAAACCTTAAAACAATAAAAACAAAAAACAAAAACAACCCAGAAAACAATAAAACAATACAAGTAACAACTGCAAAAATTACAAAATCAACAAAATATAACAAATTCCCAAGCCACCCACACATCCATCCCACCCCCATATATAAAAAATCTAAAGGGAAAGGGAAATTTTAAAACATGTTAAAACATGTTTTAAAAAAACTCTGCACCCCACCGGGTACTCCTGGGCAGGAGCAGCATCAGTGGCAACAACCATCCTTGTGAGGCCCCACCCTGGGCCAGATAGTAAGTGGCAGGAGCAGTCCTTGCGAGGCCTGTCAGGCCCTCCCTGGGCCAGGTGGTAAGTGGCAAGAAGGAGCAGGGCCCTCAGGCACTCATGCAGGTAGTTGCTTTAGAGTCCAATTATCCAGAAAGAAATCAGCGCTCTCCGATCATGGCCGTGCGGCTTCACTCCGCGGAAATGGTAGACGACTCTCAGCCCCGCGCCGCTCACCCCCGTCCCGTTCCGAAGCCTTTAAAAAGGCTCCTTCGCAGCCAGGGGGGCGCAAATGGTGCCTGCCGAATCTCCAAGTTCACAGGCTTCACCTGTGATTTTTTTCGGGTCCCCGCTTCGCCGCAGCAGCAAGACCCAGTCCCGCGGAGCCGATTCCCTCCGGAGCTCAGAGGGAATCCGCCATTAGTCGCTGGCGCTGACCGGAAGTCCTTGCATTCTGTTCCGTTCTGGGGCTGATAACCAAAAATGTCGGAATCTCCGTACGACCGAGCTGGAAAAGCTCATCCTCCTGTCGAGTCCTCCGGAATCTCCTCCGACGATGATTAACGATGTGAGCCTTTGATGAGGCTCCAGGCACATTCCCCATTCAGTAGAGTATCCAAAACAGCAGAAGGATGAGAAATATGAGCTACATTGCTAAGAGTTTTATTTCTAACTACGCAGACAGAAAAGAAATATACACCCTCTCTCTGTGAAAGCAGAGAGCAACAGGGAAAACAAAGGAACAGGAAACCAGTAACATCACATCCGTCTCCCGTCTTCCGTGAGACTTCCAACAGTCTGGAATGTCTGGAATGCAAAACAGAGTCTTGTAACTCCAAGCACTGCACAGTGGCAGAAAACAGAAACCTAACATCGGGCAGCAGGAAAGCATTTCTAAATCCTCCTCGGTATCAGAAGGCTTACTTCTCTTGCTCTTCTTAGCTGAATGCTTCTTCTTATATTTCTTCCTCCCTTGCCCTTCATCGGTGACCGTATGTTGTTCTGCAGCCAGTGACGCCTCCTGCTGCCCCTGCACCTCGTCCTCTGATAATGTTTCAGAGCCAGCTTCTGTGGGTGGAGCCTGAGAGGAACATCGTGAATCCTGCATGATACTAGGGAAATCTGGGGTAGACTGAGAGGGCAAAGGGTTAGACTTGGAAGAATGAGCCCTGCTACATGTGTAACGTGAGTTTGTAGTGCTTGAACATGATGCTTGCGATCGTGTCCGGGGGCGCTGAGAAAAGTTGACGCCCCCTCCGACTCACTGAATAAGGAAGCTGAAGTACAAGGAAGTTCCTCACTGCTTGGTGCAGTATCAGGTATGCAGCCAGGGGTACTTTCAATGTGTGGAGCCAACCTGGTGACCATGGGCCTAAACTGTTGATAAAGGTTTTCGAAAGCAGGGAAAAACTGAGACAAGGCTTGTGGGTTGCAGGACGCAGCGGGCTTCCCTGACCTGTCTTGAACACTAGACCCACTTAAGTTGGGGCGGGGGTATTTTTTGGGGGGGGGTGGGAGCAGAAGAGGACTCCTCTTGACTCCTCTTAGAAGCCATTATACTGGCCACAATGGTATCCCCTGCACGTCAAACTTTTGTTAACCCAAATTGGTCAAGCGGGCCGCAGCCCCAGCCAGCCTAGTTCAGTATAGTTTAAACTTACCACAATCAGAAAGAAATCAGAATCATAAACCAGTAATAACCAATAGCCAATGAATCAGGCTAATTAGCTGATAAAGGAAGATCAATTTATCTATTATTTATGTATATTTATTTATTTTTCACCACAAAATATTGAACGCAGCTGTGCTCCCCACACTCCCTATGGCAGTATGAGACTAAAGCAGCAACTGCCCTGAGCAACCCTGCTAAATTATTTATATCTAAGAGGTTTTTTAATAAATCTCCAGGGTCCCTGCAATAAATTGGCTGAAATATAATTAACTAATGCGTGATATTAATTACTGTAGTCCAGTAGTGATGAATTCCCCTAATAAACTTTGCTTTATGATAATTATCTACCCCAAGGACCAACCACAGGGCATGAGATAATCCCCTTACTCAAAAGGAAGTTGTGTCAATTATTCAGGAATTAGTAGTTTTTCTTCCAGCAAATGAAAAGCTATAGCAGCCTGCAGCTACGTTACTACCTCAAGGCTGGGATTCTGATAAAGTAGCACTGTGTAACACAAGCTGATGATAAAAGCCCCAATGTAGCAATGTACGCTGCCCCAATGTAACCAGCAGTACAGCAAATAGCACAATATTGTTAGGCAACAGAAAACAATGTATCACACAGTGAAGCAGTTACTACCAGTCTAAGCAAGTAAACTTAGCAAGGAATTGAAGCTTCCAGAGGGTTTTAAACAGAACACACAGTATTCCAAAAGTAGAAGGTGTTGGGATGCTGCCAGGGAGATGGGGGAATCAGGCAGAAGGATATTAGGAAAGACAACCAGCAGGCAGTTTTCAATTAATCGCCGGAAATAGAGGATATTTGTAAAAATCCCTGACATGGGTATAAAGCACTGTAGCTTTAATTAAAGGATTTTTTAAATATATATTTTTATTATATTTTATATTTTATATTTATTTTTTATTTTTTATTCTTTATTCTTTCTATTCTTATTTTTGAGGTTAATAGTAAGATTAAGTAATATAAAAACCCCACAATTACTCAGACGATGATGGAGCTACCGGCGGGGTTTCTCCCCACACACGTAAACAAAGGAGGCCCATGCCAAGAAGGCGCCTGGCCACGTGCTCTGCTATTCAAAATAAACAAAGCCACTTCCGTGTGCAGCAAAGAGCCGGGCGAAACAAATGCAAATCTATGGGCTCACTCAAGGCAAAGATTAAAAGGCAGCGATGCAACGAAATCCAAAACCACCGCCTGCAGCCGCAGGGGGGCGGGGATAAATGAACACAGCTGCGAACATGAAAGACCAGCTGCTTTTAGAAAGGAAAAACAAAAGAAAAAAGGGGGGAATATGCAGAGCGTCGATCAGCAGTGTGCCTTTTGCGCTGAAAACCCCTTTGTCCCACAAGGCAAGGGGCCCAAGGGGTAAAACAATTAGGAGACACACACAATTGCTAAAGGCAAGGACCTCGTGAATTAAACAGTTAGGCGTTAGGAAAAGAAAAAGGGGATTGTGAACCATGCAATTGTCCCACCCCTTCACAATCAGCCCAGCATAAAATGGCTACCACAGAGACCGGCCAAGCACGCCCACACTCAAACACCTAATACTGTGTTCATAAGCGGAGAGCTGTTTCTGGAGAAGAGGAGGTGGCGGTACCGCTCTGTGCAACTGGAGAAAAGCCTTCCGGATGCAGGCAGCGAACCCCGCAGGAATCGGTGTGCTAAAAACACCTCGCTACCCATCTTGTGGTGCGGAGTGTAGCTCGGGTGATAAAATCCTGCATCCACGTGGAAGGAAGAAACTGTGAGGTCCAACTAGTTAGCGAAGAGGAAAAGGCAGGAACAGCTGGCAGGCGGCAAAGAGGGAGATCCCCAGCCGCGTCCTGGTTTAAATAAGACAGGCCATACCCCCAGAGCCAGCCGATTGGCTGGCCAGGAGGTGATGCAGCCTGGAATCCCCCCAATTGCACGGGGGCTGGGTTCCAGCCGCCGCACATGTGGTGGGGCCGTGAAGCCCGCAGCTCCACCTCCTCCGAATGGCGGAAGTGGCCTTGTATGACTTTCTGTATGACTGGCTTCCCATGGTTCCCCATAGAGAGAAACCCATATATGTTCAGCACGCTGACATTCAATTGAATGTGTAAACATCACAGGAGGCAGCATCATTCATGGCCCTGCACTCCATTTTGACAGAACATCTGCAGGACTTTAGAAATCAGCATACTCCAAGAAAAACTGCGAGACAGATGTCAACAACAACAACAACTTGACTGGGCAACTGCACTGCAAAATTCAGGGGGGGGGGGATGAATTTCAAAGAATGGCTGTGCTTTGGTTCACACATTGTTTTCCAAAATGTGAATTAGGCAAGTTCACCTTTAAATGTGAACTGAACTGAATTTCTTTCCCACCCCTAGGTATGAAACTTTTTTTTTGTTCCAAATTGGGATTTGGACCCTAAGTCAACAGCCTCCAAAGCACTTTGGACCAAAAACTTGCTCTTTTACAAAGCCCCAAAGTGGAATCCAAACCAAATTTTGTGGCAGTACACAATCCTATTCTAAACTTAAACAGAAGAATCTTCTGCATATACTGGGAGTTAAATTCAAAGCATCAGAGGATATCCTCAGCAAGATAGATAAGCTTATTCTGTGTGGTTATTGTATTTTGCCTTGAGTTATATCTCTGTTTTGCAATGTCCCAGTGTATTAATCACATCTTCACAAAATTGGGGGGGGGGGGGCGGTAGAGCTGTAGCTCAGTAGCTGAGCATCTGCTTTGCATGCAGATTTAACACTTATATCTTCCTTAACCATCTGAGTTAAAGCAATGCATGCCACGTTTCAAAGCCCGGGTCAAAGAACCCACATGAACATTCTTCCAGCATTCTTTTTTGTAGACCCTTTAAGATCTGCAAGACCATTTTTATTCTTTAACGTCCTAATTTAGAACTTGGTGACTTTGGGAAACTTTCCCCTAAAAGATTAAAAAGGAGAAGACAAGCTTTCCTTGAGCTAGCAAAAAAAGACAGTGTGTGCTTAAGAGTGCAAGAAAATTACATGTGAGCATTTGGTCGAAAAGCCATTTTACAGCAATAAGTGTTGGAAAGACAAGGATGACTCAACATTTCACTGATGCACAAAGAATTAACTACTATGGGATCCAGCTATTCCACCACCTCCCGACTCATAGGGTACAAAGAATGTTATAGAGAAGTCTTAGTTTTCACACTTACCAGCCCATCTGGTACTGTTGTGCCAGGTCAGGATACTAAATCAGGAAAGGGTATCGCCTATAGATGATCAGCCTCCAGTTCCACAATGGGGGGCGAACAGCTAGGGGACAGAGCTAAGGAGCATGCCTTGCTCCCCTGACATCACATGAGGGGATATGCATAAAGGAGGACAGTGTATCATGTGTAATCAATACAGTGAAACACAACATCAATTCAAGAGCTATGCTGCAACAACAGGCACTTCCAATTACAATGCAAAGGTTTCAACAAGCAACTCAAAACCATTTTTCTCTTCCTTCAGGGTTATGTAAGAGAATTTTGACTGACATGCCAACCCTCTGCCACTAACAGTCTTACCTGGCAAGTGGCAAACACTATTACCTAAGCAATTGAATTCTCTCTCTCTCTCTCTCTCTCTCTCTCTCTCTCTCTCTCTCTCTCTCTCTCTCCTCCCAGTTTCTCCCAAAGGCTTTATTATCAGTGTATAATTTGTTGGCTGCAATTTTCTTGAGATAAGAAATGGAGTTGTACAGTCCCGAAAAACCTGTATTTTTCAGTACAGTGGTACCTCAGGTTAAGAACTTAATTCGTTCTGGAGGTCTGTTCTTAACCTGAAACTGTTCTTAACCTGAAGCACCACATTAGCTAATGGGGCCTCCTGCTGCTGCTGCGCCGCCGCTGCACAATTTCTGTTCTCATCCTGAAGCAAACTTCTTAACCCGAGGTAATATTTCTGGGTTAGCGGAGTCTGTAACCTGAAGCGTCTATAACCTGAAGCGTATGTAACCCGAGGTACCACTGTAATTTCCTAGCAGGAAATGTGATGATCCGAGTTCTACCACAGTGGAGTTGACCTTCCGACTTGACATTTCTGTTACAGTGCTCAGCTGCTAAGTACTACAATGAAGTTTATTAAGAACAGTTAGACAAAGCTTAGGGTAGAGCCACAGGTATGCTTGCCCTACCTTTCATAGCTTGCCTTGTATCCCCCCCCCCCCCCCGGAACTCTGGAATGCATTGAGGTTTCCTAGGTCAAAAAAATGTAAGCCAAATGTGAGCCACAGAATCCTTACTGGGGGCAATGGATAGCGTACTTTCAGTTTTATCCCTATATTACAGAAGGGTTGTTCATTCAAACAGAGGTCTCTAACCTCTTGGATCACTGGACCCATGTTGTTCAGTTTATCACACCACTAAAATCTACCACCTCCTGCTTAGAAACCAGCAGTTCTGTGTGCTATGAACTATCTAAGTAAAGGGAGGCTATGTGTTCTGCTTAACAGAGGATATCCCTCTGTCTGAAGATGTCTTCTGTTTGAAGGAGTGTCCAATTCAAGTTTAGTTTAAAAACAAAGTATCATAAGAAGGGAGAGCAGGGGCTGTTGTCCATCAACACACAATATGTAGGCAGCAGGCTTGTCAAGCACACAGGTCACATGGCTACAGTCTTCTATACTATTCCATTAAATCATATATAACTATTTCTAATTTTGCACCTATATGTTTAAATCAGCTTATTGAACTTTTATGCAAATCTGTATCCTCTTTTGTTTTCTTGTTTTGAAATACATTAATTGACGACAATTTTTAAGTAGCACATACATAAAGTAGACAGTTACAGATTGGTCTGCCATAGTTAAAACAAACAAACAAAAAAAATCCTTCCAGTAGCACCTTAAAGACCAGGTCTTTAAGGTGCTACTGGAAGGATTTTTATAAAGTAGACAGTATTTCTGTTTCCATCAGAGATCCAGAAATGGTCAGAAAATGGTGTCACCTGAAGTCTCATAGTGTACTAACACAAATGATGTAGCCTGTGGATCTTCAAACTCAGATTCTAAAATCCTCCTAGTGTTCCATAGAACTCTACTGCTTTGTCCAAGACTGCAGAACAGCTACACAACAAGAGTGCTTGCAACATCTTTGAATTTACTACCTAGCTGTGCTATGAGTGCCTGGAATCTAAAAACCCAAGACTCAATTACTGCCCTAAACATCATCTCCTGGAATGTTGCCGGCTGGTCCAGATGCCTCTCCCATTCTACAGACATTCCCTTCTACTGTCAAAACTTTAATATCATCACTCTCCAAGAGACGTGGGTGGCTGAAAATCCATCATTGGAAGGATACTATACATATGCACTGTGAGCGGTTGCAGGCAGAGGACCAGGGAGGCTCAGGGGGGGGGGGATTATGCATCCTAATCTCACTCTGCCTAAATGTCACCTGCAAAGAACTGTCCCCACTAGATCACCTAGCAATGGCCCT
The DNA here is from genome assembly GCF_964188315.1 of Podarcis muralis. Taxonomy (NCBI): domain Eukaryota; kingdom Metazoa; phylum Chordata; class Lepidosauria; order Squamata; family Lacertidae; genus Podarcis; species Podarcis muralis. The sequence continues at coordinate 12,272,435 of NC_135674.1, forward strand.
ACTCATATCCTGGGGAAACTGCAGTTTACTAATTATCAATGCTTATATCCCCCCAACAAGCAAAAAAACCCATATTGAGGGCATCTGGAATAGACTGGGCTCTTATGTCAGGTTACTGCTAACAGACTATCCGGGAGCAAAGGTCCTGCTGGTGGGCGACCTAAACGCAAAGTTAGGTCCTGATGACCCCAGTTTAGAAACCAAATACAGGCAAAAAATAGGGTACCCTGATGACTTTGGCCTGGAGGCTTTACAACTACCAAGGCAGTCAAAGGATCAACATTTAAATTTTGCTGGAGCCTGCCTCCTCAAATTCTCTAGGCAGCTAAGTCTTCATATCCTAAATGGTTGCACCAGGGGCGACATCCCCGGGGAATATACATTCATGTCTGGGGTAAGATCCAGCACAATTGATTATATGTTGGCGGACAGCGAATTGCTAACAAAAATAGTGAATTTAAAAGTGCTCCCATTCATAGAGGGGGACCATTTCCCTTTGCACCTCCAGGTGTCTCCGTTAAACGAGTCACCCTTCCTGAGAACAGTATACCCTGCAGAGATCACCGCATTAGAACGACCTGGTTGCCGAGTTAAATGGACCCCTGCACTTGAATCCAAACTGAAGAAGATTCTAACCTCTGAAAAACTCTGTACAATTTTAACTGGCATTGGGAATAATACTAGGCCTGAGGACCCAGTTTCCAAGTATGAGAGCCTGCTCCAACAATTAAAACCCCATCTTTTTAATACCACAGAGAAAAGGCCAACTAAACCAATAACATCAAATAAACCCTGGTTTGATTACACCTGCTTTGAGGCAAAGAAAGCCCTGCAAAATGCTTACAAAGCCGCCCTGACAGCCAAAAATTCTGTCAGACATCAAGCCTATCTTGCCGTCCGTGCCCTAAAAAAAGAGTATAAAGACCTAATACTCCACCAAAAGAATGCCTATACCAGAAAATGTTGGCTAGAATTAATTAGTGCGGCAAAAGCAAAAGATCAGGCACTATTCTGGAAACTGGTAGCTTCTTGCACCCATAAAGCTATTTCCCCCTTAACCTCACAAATTCCCCCTAGCCTTTGGGTCTCATTCTTCCAATCTTTGTACGAGGACGCTGAACCTCCACTACGGAATTATAATATAGAACAACTGGCTAAATGGCCGCCAGTTTCAGTAACTGAAGTGAAATCATATATAAACCAACTGAAAACGGCCAAAGCCCCAGGCTCAGACGGCATTACGCCAGAAATGATAAAAGCACAGGCGGATTGGTGGGCACCTTTCATAGCTACCCTCTTCACTTACATAGATGACACTGGCCGCATCCCAAGGGAATGGGGAACAGCCATAATAGTCCCAATCTATAAAAAGGGTAACAGAGGGGACCCAGCGAATTATAGGCTGATTAGCCTATTAAGTGTGATTAGTAAGCTCTACTCAAAGCACCTCCTGAATAAGTTTACAGAATGGCTAGAGAATGAAGATATCCTGGCAATAGAACAAGCGGGCTTCAGACCCGGAAGGTCCACAACAGATCACTGTCTAATGTTACAACATCTCATCGACAAATACAAATCAGGAGGGCAGGCCTCACTATACGCTGCCTTCGTTGACCTAAAAGCAGCCTTTGATACAGTCTCCAGAACCAGACTCTGGGACAGACTACAGGGTACCAATATAGATAGAAGGCTCCTGCTCTTAATTCAGGCACTACACGCAAACATGGCTCTTGGAGTCACATGCAGCCGCCTAGGACACCTAACGGACCCTATTAAAACCTTCAAAGGAGTCAGGCAAGGGTGCCTATTGGCCCCTCTACTATTCAATTTCTATCTAAATAACTTAGTATCTGCACTCAATGACTCAGAACTCCACCCGCCGAAGCTTGCAAATCGGCATATTTCGGTCCTGCTATATACCGATGATGCGGTAATTCTATCTAGAACCCCCACTGGACTCAAAAGAGCACTAAGAAAGCTCGCAGCATACTGTGAATCTGAATGTCTCAAAATCAACTATCAAAAGACCAAGATACTCGCTTTTGGGGGAAAACCAAAGCTTAGAAGCTGGGAACTCCAAGGCCATAAATTAGAACAAGTCACAAACTACAAGTATCTAGGAATGGTGGTACAGGCCTCAGGAACCAACAAACTACACATAAACTCCATCGGGAGTTCAGCGGAAAAAACCGCAAATTGTATCTTTAAATTCTTCAGAGCACAAGGGGGCTTCTTCGTCCCCGCAGCTCTAAATTTATACAAGGCCAAAACTTTGGCACAACTCCTTTATGGTTCCTTTTTGGACCCGCCTTCCTCTGCTTTCTCCCCACTTGTGAGAGTTCAATCTAGACTTCTTAGAGCTCTCCTCCAAGTCCCCAGATGTGTCTCAAACGCATGGGTTAGATTGGAAATGGGGATTATGAGAGTGGAGGCTAGCATCTGCCTAACATCAATCTACAAATGGCTGACATTGAATCTGCTCCCCCGAGGGATAGCCCCATTGATCCTCTGTGACCAATTCCAGTGAGCCTGGCAGACTGCAGTCCTGAACACCCTCCAAAAACTGGGTTTTGCCCCTCAAGCCCTTCTAAGTCTGGGCTTGGGCCAGGCAAAAGCTATGGTCAGGCAAAGAATATTAGACACTGAGAGACAATAGGACTGCGCAAGGTGCCCCGACTATAAAATTGGAGAAATCGAGAGAGATATAGCCGCACCAGCAGCATATCTCTTCTTTCTCGTATCTAGAAATGCAAGGAGGGCCTTTACACTCGCCAGAAGCTCGGCTCTTCCCTCGCCGGTCCTTTAGAAAAGTCCCCTATGCTCAGAGACTTTGCTGCTGTCCATTGGGAGAGATAGGAAGCCCAGAACATTTGTTCTTTAGATGTCCCTTTTATGAAGAGGCACGTAGTAAGATCATTGATCCCCTACTGGTGAGGCTCGCCGACCTCCCACAAAAGCAAAAATTTGACCTTTTGCTGTTAGGCAAAGATCAGAAGATGACCTGGATGGTTGCCAGATTCTGTGTACAAATCTGTAGGCGCAGACCATCGCCCAACTCAAAATAGTCCGGCATGAAAATCCCCAAACTCAGTTCCATGGGTGACTCTGAGTCAACTCCCTGGGATAGTTTATTATTGTACATTGTTTCTAAATTTATAGTTCTACATTGTTTTAATTGTCTGTTTTACTTCTGTGACTATACCCCCAAGTGTGTTTTATAAGCTGGTCTCCGACCGTAATAAATTATCTTATCTTACCTAGCTGTGACAACTGAGAACAGCAGAGAGGTGAGAATTCAAGGATGGACAGTTCTAAGAACAGCGAAAACAAGAGAATAACAAAACACAGTGGCAATGCAGATAGCTCTTTAGTCTGCATACATGTATCCATAATTGTAACTTTTTAACATTTACATTTGATGTCTACATACCTATTTATTTGTTTTGCACATTGGTGACTGGAAGTGGCTGCCAGGACCATATAACAAATAAAGGATATTCACTGACTCCCAGTATGTTTCTGAGCACAATTCAAAGTGTTGGTGCTGACCTTTAAAGCCCTAAACAGCCTTGGCCAAGCATACCTGAAGCAGCCTCTCCACCCCATCGTTCAGCTCAGACACTGAGGTCCTCCTCTGAGCGTCTTCTTGTGGTTCCCTCACTACAAGAAGTGAGGCTACAGGGGACCAGGCAGGGGACCTTCTCAGCAGTGGTGTCCTCCCTGTGGAACACCCTCCCATCAGATGTCAAGGAGATAAAGAACTATAAAACTTTTACAAGACATCTGAAGGCAGCCCTGTATCAAGAGGTTTTTAATTCTTGATGTTTTTATTATGATTTTAGATATGCTGTAAGTCGCCCATAGTGGCTGGGGAAACCCAACCAAATGGGCAGAGTATAAATTATTATTATTATTATTATTATTATTATTATTATTATTATTATTATTATTATTATTATTATTATTATTCACAATGCAGTCATGTTGTCATGCCTTTCCTTTCAGCTAAAAGACATGTTCACACAGAAACCATGCTTTGTAGATGCTCTCATGGTTGTCTGACATATCCTGAAATCCATATCGAATATACCTTATTGCACTGCATCTATGTGGGAGTAGATGCTTTCTCATGAGAAAAAGAGGAAAATAGGTAGGAAGAATAAAATGGCTACACAAAGAAACAACTGGACATGAGGAATTAGCCGACGCTTGCAGAATCACACAGAGCCAGGAGGAACCAAACGGTTATCTAATCTAAACCCCAGCTGTGGGAAGTGGCAGGATTTAAGCTAAATAGGAATAAAACTAAATTATTAGTTAAAAACTTGAAGGAAGAAGAAAGAACCGAATTAGAACAAAATATTGAGATTGAAGTCCATAAAAAGGTTAAATATTTAGGGATTTGGTTAACATCAAGAAATATAAACCTATTTAAAAATAACTATGAAAAAAATTGGCTTGAGGTAAAAAGAAATTTAGAAATATGGAGCAGAATGAATCTCTCAATGTTAGGAAAAATATCAGCGATTAAAATGAATGTGTTGCCTAAAATGCTATTTCTTTTTCAATCAATACCAGTCATCCTGAAAGATGAATGCTTTAAACAATGGCAGAAAGAGATTTTAAGATTTATCGGGGGGGGGGGGCAAAAGGCCAAGGATAAAACATAAAATACTTACAGATGTAAAAGATAGAGGCGGGTTTGCCCTCCCAGACCTTAAATTGTATTACGAATCTGCTTGTTTGGTATGGATCAGGGACTGGATGAGATTGAAGAAGAAGAAGAAGAGTTTGGATTTGATATCCCGCCTTTCACTCCCCTTCAGGAGTCTCAAAGCGGCTAACAATCTCCTTTCCCTTCCTCCCCCACAACAAACACTCTGTGAGGTGAGTGGGGCTGAGAGACTTCAAAGAAATGTGACTGGCCCAAGGTCACCCAGCAGCTGCATGTGGAGGAGCGGAGACGCGAACCCGGTTACCCAGATTACGTGACTACCGCTCTTAACCACTACACCACACTGGACAATCAAGAGGCACTAGAACTAGAAGGACATGACAACAGATTTGGTTGGCATGCATACTTAGGGTACGGGAAAGGGAAGATTCATAGAAGCTTTTACAACCATATAATCAGGAAATCGTTAATGAGAGTATGGGAGAGATATAAAGACTTATTGGAACAAAAGACTCCGTGGTGGCTTTCACCACATGAAGCATTACTGCTCAAACCACTTGGAAAGAAAGGAAAATGGCTCACATATGCTGATTTATTAAAGGAACATGATGGGAAATGGAAATTAAGAGATTATGATGAGATCAAAGACCACTTTCAGAGTTGGTTGCATTATCGACAATTACATGAAACATATAAAGAAGACTGTAAGAAAGGATTTAGTTATACTAGATCTAGGTTTCAAACGGAAGTGATTGAAGGGAAAGTGAAATTACTGAAGGCCGCATATAGCATACTATTAGAATGGGAGACGAAAGATGAAGAGGTAAAATCAGTTATGATTAAATGGGCACAAGATGTAGGTCACAATATTATAATGGAGGATTGGGTTAAATTATGGAAAACTGACTTAAAATTTACAGATTGTTCACTATTGAAGGAGAACTACATGAAGATGATGTACAGATGGTATACAACACCAGTGCAGCTAGGGAAAATGTACAAAACTAGCTCAAACATATGTTGGAAGTGTAAGGAAAAGGAGGGAACATTTTATCATATGTGGTGGGATTGTAAAGTAATTAAAAAATTTTGGGAAATGATATACAATGAACTGAAGAAAATGTTCCATTTAACATTTGTTAAAAATCCTGAGGCATTTTTGTTGGGGATTGTAGGGAAAGACCTGCCAAAAAAGTTGAAAAACATCTTCATGTATGCGACAACGGCCGCGAGAGTTCTGGTAGCACAAGGATGGAAGACTGAAGAAATCCCAACTAAAGAATCATGGCAAGAAAAATTGATGGATTATGCAGAACTGGCAAAATTGACACATAAGCCACTGTTATTTATAATGGTTCTGGAGGTCCTTTTGAGTTCAATTAGAAGAAATGAATTAATAAAAGGGGTGACAGTAGGTCAAAATAAATATAAAGTTAAAGCCTTTGCCGATGACCTGGTAATAACGATGGAAGACCCTACAAACAGCTTAAATGAGGTTTTAAAGGAGATTGATCAATTTGGCAAAGTGGCCGGGTTTACATTAAACAAGAAAAAACCCAAAGTATTGGTGAAGAATATGGATCAGACTTTAGTAGAAGAGATGCAAAGAGATACAGAAATTGAAGTGGCTAAGAAGGTAAAATATTTGGGAATATGGTTAACCCCCAAAAATATTGATTTATTTCAAAATAATTACATACCGGTGTGGAATGGAATCAAGAAAGATTTGGAAGTTTGGGGCAGGATGAAACTTTCCTTCTGGGGTAGAATTTCAACGATTAAAATGAGCGTGCTTCCAAAGATGTTATTTTTGTTTCAAATGATTCCTATAATTAGGGGGACAAGGATCTTCATGGAGTGGCAAAGAATGATCTCAAAATATATCCGGCAGGGTAAAAAGCCAAGAATACAATTTAAGCTACTAACTGATGCGAAAGAAAGAGGTGGTTTCGCCCTGCCAGATTTGAAACTATACTATGAAGCGTCTTGTCTCTGTTGGTTAAGGGATTGGATAAAATTAAAAAACAATAAGCTATTAGATTTGGAAGGTTTTGATAACAGATTTGGATGGCATGCCTATTTATGGTTGGAGAAGAAGAAAAGTCATAAAGGTTTTGAGAATCATATTTTCAGGAGCTCCATATTAGAAATTTGGGACAGGTATAAAAATATACTGGAACCTAAAGTCCCACACTGGCTGTCTCCATTAGAGGCAATGAGTGTAAAGAAAATTAATATGAGAGGAAATTGGATTACCTATGGAGACTTGGTAACTAAAGTGGGGGAGAAATGGAAAATGAAGCCATATGAACAAGTTAAAGACTATGTGTTTGATTGGTTGCACTATCTTCAGGTAAATGAAATGTTTAAAAAGGATCTTAAAGAGAGGGGATATATAGAAAAAGAATCAAAATTTCAAACAGAGATAATAAATAATGCTTTGAAGATAATGTCAAAAATGTATAAAATTTTATTGGAATGGCAAACGAAGGATGAGGAGATTAAGTTGGTTATGATACATTGGGCCAGAGATTTTGGTTATAATATACAACTGGCTGATTGGGGAAAAGTATGGAATGAAAATATGAAATTTACTGCATGTTCGGTGATAAAGGAAAACATTATGAAAATGGTATATAGATGGTACATTACACCGGTTAAGTTAGCAAAAATGTACAAAACATGTAATAAGTGCTGGAAATGTAAAGAAAAAGAAGGATCATTCTTTCATATGTGGTGGGAATGTAAGAAGGTTAAGGGTTTCTGGGAAATGATATATAATGAGTTGAAAAAGATGCTTAAATATACATTCATAAAGAAACCAGAAGCCTTTTTGTTAGGAATAACAGGAAGAGAGATTAATAGAAGGGACTATAAACTCTTTCAATATGCAGTAACAGCGGCAAGAATATTAATGGCCCAAAAATGGAAACAAGAGGAACTACCGACACTTGAAGAGTGGAGAATGAAACTTATGGATTACGCAGAACTGGATAAAATGACTGGGAAAATTAGATATCAAAAGGATCACAAATTCATCGAGGACTGGGGAAAGTTTACGGATTATCTGAAAAATATATGTGATGTACAGACAACGTTAGTCAGTTTTAAAGAGGCTTTGTGACTGTTAAAGATGTATTGCAAAAAAAACCCTGAGACGATAAGTTAGTACTAACTGGCAATACAAGAAATGGAAAATGCGTTTGTGTTTTGGAAGATGAATGACACCTTACTAAGAGATCAGGAGATAGTTAAGAAGGCCCAAAAGAATCTGCGTGATTATTTTGAAATAAATTTGAAAACCACAGTTGAAAAAAGAGTAATCTGGGATGCAAGCAAGGCGGTTATGAGGGGGTTTCTGATACAACAGAATGCGGTAAAGAAAAGAGCTTTGAATGAGAAAAAAGACAAGATCCTGGAAAAAATAAAAGAAGGAGAGAAAAAACTAAGATCGAAACCAAAGTCACAGGAGATTCTGAGAGAAATTAAACTTTTTCAAGCACAATATACAAAATTGATAGACCAGGAAGTTGAGTGGAAAATTAAACAAATGAGACAAAGGACTTTTGAATCGGCAAACAAATGCGGAAAACTGCTAGCATGGCAGTTGAAAAATAGACAGAAGTTGAATACGGTCACCAACTTAGAGATTGAAGGGAGAAGTATCCAGAACCCTGTGGAGATTCGAAAATGCTTCCAGAGATCTTTTAAACAACTTTATACTCAAGGGCCACAAAAAGAGACTGAGATAGATCAATTTTTAAGAAACAACGGATTACCAAAATTATCTCAAGAAAATAAGACTATACTGAATTACAAAATAACAGAACAAGAGATTGAAGGTGCCATTCAGAACATGCAATTGGGCAAATCTCCATGGCCGGATGGGCTAACCTCCAAGTACTATAAGACTTTGAAAGACTATCTGATTCAACCACTGAAGGAGGTCTGTAATGAGATTATGGAGGGGGGGAAAGCACCGGAGTCGTGGAAAGAAGCTTTCATCACATTTATACCTAATTCCGAAACTGAAAAGACACAACTTAAGAACTACTGTCCCATTTCCCTTTTAAATGTGGATTACAAAATTTTTGCGGATATTTTAGCTAACAGGCTAAAAAAAGTGCTAAATGAAGTGATTCATAAAGACCAGGCAGGCTTTCTCCCAGGCAGACATTTGTCTGATAACACAAGGAACTTTATTGACATTTTGGAACTATTGCAAATGAACACTAATACAAAAGCAGTATTGATCTTTATTGATGCGGAGAAGGCCTTTGACAATATCTCTTGGAATTTTATGAAGAAAAATCTTAAAGGGATGGGAGTGGGACGGGGGTTTGAAAATGGCATAGATGCTATCTATTCAGAACAAAAGGCAAAATTGATAGTTAATAATGTGGTGACAGAAGAGTTTAAAATTGAGAAAGGAACACAACAGGGTTGCCCTATCTCTCCATTGTTATTTATTTCGGTCCTGGCGGTGCACTTGAACATGATCAGAAGGGACCGGTTGATTGAAGGAATTCAGGTCGGAGCCAAACAATATAAACTAAAGGCCTTCGCAGATGACCTGGTTTTGACATTGCAGGAGCCAGAATCTAGTACGAAAAGAGTTTTAGAACTGATTCAAGAATTTGGTCGGGTGGCGGGATTTAAACTAAATAAACAAAAAACTAAGGTTTTGGAAAAAAACTTGACAAATATGGAAAAAGAAAGGTTTCAGAAGGAGACAGAGTTAAATGTGGTTAAAAAGGTGAAATATCTAGGGGTGAACATGACGGCTAAAAATTTGAACCTATTTAAAGATAACTATGAAAAATGCTGGTCAGAAATCAAAAAAGATCTAGAAATTTGGTCAAAATTGAAGCTTTCCTTGTTGGGTCGAATTGCTGCTATAAAAATGAATGTATTGCCAAAAATGTTGTTTTTGTTTCAGACTTTGCAGATTGTGGACAAGATGGATTGTTTCAAGAGGTGGCAGAAAGATATCTCTAAGTTTGTCTGGCAGGGCAAAAAGCCCAGAATAAAATTTAAAATATTAACTGATGCTAAAGAAAGAGGGGGGTTTGCCCTGCCAGACTTGAAACTTTATTATGAATCAGCAGCTTTCTGCTGGTTGAAAGATTGGCTACTTCTAGAGAACACTGACCCTTTGGATTTGGAAGGGTTCAACAATGTGTTTGGGTGGCATGCATATTTGTGGTACGACAAGGTTAAAGCTCATAAAGCATTTAAGAACCATATTGTCAGGAAAGCAGTGTTCAATGTCTGGACAAGATACAAGGATTTATTGGAAAATAAGACCCCAAGGTGGCTGTCACCAATGGAAGCTAAGGCTCAGAAAAGACTTAATATGGAGGCCAAATGGCCAAAATATTGGGAGATATTAGAAAACGATGGAGACACTTGGAGATTGCAGAGTTTTGAGAAACTAAAAGATAAAGTGCGAGATTGGTTACATTATCGTCAAATTAGGGAGGTCTTTAATGAGGATAAAAAAAACAGGTTTCCAGGTGGAAAAATCGAAACTAGAAACTGAACTGTTAGAACCCAAAATTAAGGTGCTGTCAAGAATGTATAACTTGCTGTTAAAATGGAACACTCAAGATGAAACGGTCAAATCAGCGATGATAAAGTGGGCACAAGACATTGGTTACAATATTATGTTTGCTGACTGGGAACGGTTATGGACCACTGGAGTAAAGTTTGCGGCATGTAATGCCTTGAAAGAAAATATTATGAAAATGATATATAGGTGGTACATGACCCCAGTCAAGCTTGCAAAAATATACCACTTGCCAGATAATAAGTGTTGGAAATGTAAAGAAACTGAGGGAACATTCTTTCACCTTTGGTGGACATGCCCCAGGGTTAAGGCTTTCTGGGAAATGATCTATAATGAATTGAAAAAGGTATTTAAATATACCTTCCCTAAGAAACCAGAGGCCTTCCTTTTGGGCATTGTTGGCCAAATGGTGCCAAAGAAGGATAGAACTTTCTTTATGTACGCAGCAACAGCAGCAAGAATACTCATTGCAAAGCACTGGAAGACTCAAGATTTACCCACCCTGGAAGAATGGCAGATGCAACTGATAGACTATATGGAATTGGCAGAAATGACTGGCAGAATCCGAGACCTGGGAGAAGAGTTGGTGGAAGAGGACTGGAAGAAATTTAAAGACTACTTGCAAAAGCATTGTAAATTGTATGAATGCTAGAATGATGCGGGATATAAAGAAAATGTGGTATTAGTGATATAGTTAAAGGATGTATGCAAAAAAGATTAACAGAACAAAGGTGAAGTCAGAACAACATTATGTCAAACTTAAACAAAATGAAAAAATGGGTAAAAATTGGAGACTTAATAGTGGAAACGTATAATATGAAATAAGATTTGAAAGAAGGCGAGGTATTGCTGAATAAGATTTTTAAAAGGGAACGCAGAAAAGGGAGATGCGAGGGAGTCCGGAAAGAGGGTCATGAGAATAATATATAAGAAATTGGTTTTTTCTTTTTTATGTCTGTTCATGTATTTTTTATTCTGTTTTTTTGTTGGTTTTTTTTTTACTGTGTTTTTCTTTTTGATTCTTGAGTGGTGTTTTTTCTTTTTTCTTATTTTGTATTGTGAAGCTTGTTTTATTGTTTGAAACTCTAATAAATATCTTTAAAAAAAAAAAGAAAATATGGATGATTGGCGGAGGAGCTGGTGGAAGTACAAAAATTGGAAATTTGAGAACAGGATTGTGTTGATTAATTTGTAAAAGAAAATTTAATAAAAAATTTAACATTAAAACAAAATTGACACATAAGCTACGGGACAAGGATAATTGTGACTTTAAGGATGAATGGGAACCTTTCACAAAGTATTTGAAGACGCAACAAAGTGAACTGGACTCCTTGGCAGGTTTTGAATAAACATCCACAATTTTTTACTGATAATAATTAGCTAAACAGTTGGAGGATCTATACAACTCTGTAACATGCAGAAAATAGCATTACTGGAGAAACCAAAGACTGGAACTGAGGGAAGTCGGGGGGTGGGGTGGGGGGATGGGTTTTGTGGGGGGTGGGGGAGGAAAAATGGGGGGGAATAAGGATATGTTTTTGGAAAATATGTTTTGTTATAACTTTGAATAATTTTTTTAAAAATAAATAAATAAATAAACCCCAGCTGTGAGGAAAGATCTTTCCCTCACGGCAGTCCCCCACAGATCAACCTACAGAATACAGACTCGAGCTTGCCACAAGCAGAGAGCAGCTGCGCTGCAGAAAGGTGGTTACAGGGTAAATAATTTGAGATGACTCTCACAATAAACCAAGCCACATGCTGGAAAGTCACAATTAATGGAAATGTTCACATTTTTATATTTCAGAAGAAAATCTACAGGTAAGTGTAACAGGATGCCTATGAAGAGAAGTCAGTATTCGCATCGCTTCATGTTTTGCTTTTGTCTTTGATTTGCATGGATTCTACATTCTCTGAGATGTTTCTCTGCAGATCAGTTAAGATTTGGGTTTTTTAGAGATAGCAAGAGGGGCACATAGCAGAGGGTAATAGAGATGATTGAGGGATTGGATGGATAAGGAGAGGAGCTGCGTTTTATTGAAGGATGTGTATCGTGGGAGAAAGTAAGAGAAAGAAACTGTTGAAGGTCTACTGAAGAATTTTCAGTATGCTCTGGGCACACCTTGCTTTTTTGAATCTAATTTCTGATTTCCAGAATATAGTGTGGTTTTTAGAAAGCTTCAGTGCAAGTTATATATTGCTGTGACCAAAAATATCCAGCTGCTTCTGCCCAGAGGATTTTAAAGGTCTCAGCATTTTATTGTTTATAACTAGAATCTGATTACTTCATGATGGTGGAGATGAGGCCACACAGTGCCACATTTTCAGTCTTGCAAGGGATGGTTCAATGAACTGGACTCTCTGAATTGAATAGACTTGAGTGATGGGAGATGGCCTCACCATTTTCAAACTACCCACACCTTCCTTCTCAGTGTGGAAGGACAGCAAGGAATGCATGTCCTTGAAGAAACATTACCGATTGCCTCAAGATGATGGGGATGATGGCATTTTCCTCCTTAGTTGTCACACACTGGGCCTTACTCTGTTTTTTAAAAACAAAAACAAAATCTACGGCCACTTGTGAACTTACCTTTCCCTCTTTTTGCATATAATAAAAACACCACTAGCACAGGTGCTCATAGTAAGAGCTTCTCTTCCTGTCATCCAAGTATTTTTCAGGATCCAAGCTTTTCAATATGTGTAGCCTTGAGATGACTTCTGTAGGTTATTTGCAAGCACTCACAGGCATATTACTATCTAAAAATAGACAGTCTGTTTCTGTTTAAACTCCAGTAGTCCTACAGAACAAATCTTCGCCAAAGCTCTGTCCTTTTGAATCTTTGAGATGATGGACTAGCAATGCTCATTACACCACCCACCTCTCTCAAGAAAAAGAACTGTCACCCACTCTGATTGCCTAGAAACTGAAATACTGCCCTGGACTCAAGCCTTTAGAGATTTTAATATCATTGGAAGACAACTCTCGAGAGTCCTGCACAGTTGATTACAACAGGCATTACGTGGAACACCCTGTATGGCAATTTACAAGTGTTCACAGAAATGTCGTTGAGTTCAGACAACTCCTAGGGCTTCTAAAATGGCTTCTGAATTTCTGTGCAGCCATGCTGAAGTCATATATTAGAACTTTTGAAATCAAACAAGTATCTGCCACATTCAGTATGTAAGTAAGGTACTTCTAGAGAAGCTTATATCCTGGGCAGTTTAAATTGGGCCTCTTTTAGCCAAAAGAATGGAACTGAGTTTCACTGAGATGATCTTGATAGATGTGTAATGCAGTGCTTTTTAAAATATAGACCAAAAAGTGCTAGCACTCACCATTAAGTTGTTACGGTAAGTGGGATCATCTTAATAGATGGTCCTGGTTGCCGGCAGGCCCTCAACCTTGTCCCCCCACCCTGGTGTGGGTGGAGCCATTACCCTCACGCCAGGGTGGCACCACGATTATCCAGGGCTATTGCCCAATCAATTTGAATGGGGTGATAGTGGGGGGAAGTATAAAAGTGGCAGCGCTACGTGTGCCAAGCACCTGCTTCGCGCTGCCAAATAATCCCCCCAACCTCCCTTTAATTTAGGTGTCCTTTGGCCGTTTTTTGGACTTCGGTTGGTTGCCCGTCTTGGGACGGGGACCGGGTAGGAAATTTTCCACTTGGCAAATTGGCACTGGCCACTGGGTTTTTGCCTACCTCTTAGCAATCGTCACAACTTTGTAAGGTTTGGCGGTTAGGCATTGGCTTATTGTTGAGTGGGGGAGGGGAGGTCAGCTATCGCTTGCCCCTCCATTGTCCAAGGGTATTCCGTTAAAGAAATCCGGGGCCTGGATCCTGTCCGAAGTCCGCTTGAGGGGCTAGGGCCATGCCAGGCCTCTGGGTACACCAGGGGAGATGCAGGCGGGTTCCTCTAAAGCAGCTCCCCTTTGGGTGATTTACCCTTACAGACTTCCTGCAAAGGGGGCAGGAGTCTGATATAGTCTTTTGCCAATGCCTAAGCCAATACCGCTCACATTTCCTGTAATCAATAAAGTTGTGGCCAAAAAATTTGCCCAATCACCTTAAACAAAAAAACTGTGTCTGTGTGTATTTCTTTTTTCCAATGGGGGGTTGGCTTGAGGGTCTTGACATGCAAGTGCCGGGCTTTGAACATTAAAAAAAGAGAGGTGCTGGTACCGCATACCCTTGAGTACCCCCAGAAAAAAGCACTGATATAATGTATGCAGTTCTCTCTCTTTCTTGTTGAAACAATGAGGTACGAGTACTGATAGCTTGAAAAAGTCCTGCGAGTGCTAGCACAAAATGGCTGCCATAGGCAGCAAAAAGAAGTGACAGAGTATTATCACAAGGAAAAACATGGCATCTATGACTAGAAACACTTTAGTGAGGACAGGGTCAAGGGATTTTTTTTACCAAATTAAAAAAATAATTTTCTTTTTACACTTATATCCCACCCATCCTCCAAGGAGCTCAAAGAGAAACCTACAGTTTAGAATGCTCTTCTGCAGCACACTAAATAAGCACCATCTCTATGGCCCTTTTTATTTGCTGTTGAAGATCTTACTTTTTCAAGAAGGCTTTTAAAGTGCAGATTCTTATCCCAATATGCATCTTTAAAAAGGGTAAAGGTACCCCTGTCCGTCCGGGCCAGTCGTGACTCACTCTAGGGTTGCGCGCTCATCTCGCTTAAGAGGCCGGGAGCCGGCGCCGTCCGAAGACACTTCCAGGTCACGTGGCCAGCATGACAAAGCTGCAGCTGGCGAGCCAGCACCAGCGCCGCACACGGAAACACCGTTTACTTTCCCGCTATAAAGCGGTACCTATTCATAAATGAAAATAAAATCAATAAATAGCCTTCACTGCCTCATTTTATTCTCACAACCCTGTGAGGGATAATATTCTGAGAGAGAGTGACTGGTTCAGTGTTACCCAGGGAGATTCATGGTTACCATTCCACTTATTTGTTGAAGCCCTCACACAGTGACAATGGCATGAGAGGGAAAACAGAGCCAACCCCTCTCCCCCTGCTCACATTCTCTGCTATGTTCTCAGTGGCCTGCTCCCACCATCATCAGTGTATTGGGAGTGAGGGACTGAGGCCGGGGGCCTGCTGGTTACCTTCTGGCTCCCTGTGTGATTTGGAATCTTGATGATGCAGAGTTCTAAATCAGGGGCAGGCAAGCAGTTGCATACCCTCCAACATTTCTCCAATGAAAATAGGGGCAGCTTGGACTCCAGCTTGCATCACTGCCAGCCAACACAGCCAATGGTCAGGGATGATGGGGGTTTGAACTGTAAGGTCGTACATTACCTACACCCATTCTATATTGTGTGAGATGCCTATAAACGCAGAACATTTCAAACTCTCATCCCCAGCATGTCAGGAATGTAATGGTAGGGGTGGTGCCAACAGGTCCAGCTCCACTTTCCTTGTCACCATGATTATAACTGTGTGATTCATAATGTCTAAAGAAGGCTGGTGAGTAGATAGCTTATCACCTCCTGGCTCAACCCACATAATCTAAGGAGTAGCAAGATTGCATGTGATTTATTTCAACATTTATACACAACGCTGTCTTACCATGAGACTGGCTCTCAGAGAAGGAAGAGAAAAGAAGGATAAATCACATCAGTATGACAATTTAAATCCAAAACAACATTTTTAACCTGAAACTATCAGATCCAATAAGCTTTAGGAAAAGAGAGTCAGAGAAATGTCAATGAAATTCCCAGTTGTAAAAAAGAAGCAGATCCAGGACAGTGTCGTGGAAGCCTAAGAAGAGGAAGTGGAGATGATTCTTAGACTTCCGGTGAAGCCGCCATAGCAAAAAAGGAGTGCAAGGAAACCCTCTGGGGGACCTTGAACAACACGGGGGCTTTAGAGACGCTACGAAGGCTACGTAGCCCTCAAAACCCCAAGAGGACTATCTTGGGGGACAGTCCCTGGCGGTGCTGCTTGAGCTCTCCCGTTTACAGACTTTAAAAGCAGGTTTGAAGACAGGATTGAGCTGCGGCACAGAGGGGGAGGCAACAGACCCCGTGTTGTGAAGCCTCAAGCTCCAAGCGAAAGTGGCAAGCTTCCAGGGTTAAATAAAGAATTAAGATTCCAAGTAAAGCTGTTATCACTAAAGGAATGCAGCTAAAGGAGTACAGCAATAAATCTTCAGAATTCGTGTGCTGTGAGGAGGAAAAGGAATCCATTCTGGCGGTAAGGGGAAACAACGTATAAAGGAAGGCTGAGAGAGGAGAAAAAGTAAGAAAGTAGCTGCCAAGTGGGTATTGCTGAGAGTCCTTGGATACAAAGTAAAACTGTTCTGAGGTAAAGTGTTGTTTGGAAGATAAAGACAAGTATAAAAGTAAAATAGAAACCTCTTTGTATCGTCCCGGTCGGAGTGCCTTTGTGCCAGCGACGGGAAGGAGCCGTTCCTCTTTTCATCATTCCTTTTGCCTGCTTGGCTATATTTATATGATCAGGACGAGCAGAAGTTTCAAGAAAATTGGAGTAAATATTTGGTGTATATAAGAAACAATTGTAAATCTTTGAAGACACTGGTAGGGTTGGAATAACTCTCACAGCGTGTAGTTGATAATAAGATATATAGAGTACGTGATATTAGAACTTTATTTGATACTTACCAAAGAAATGGAGGGAAGTCAGAGGCATGATAGAGCCTAAGTTAAATATGTAACCTATATATGTGTAATTTATGAATGTATGTATGTGTAATGAAAATCAATAAAAATTTAATTTGGAAAAAAAACAGAAGAGGAAGTGGAGATAAGGTAATGTGTCTGGCAATGTAGCAAGAGGAGGAGGAGGCGGAGGAGGAGGACTGAGACAAGGTCTTTGTCTGCCTTAAGATGATGGACAGGAATTTTGGTGAAAGAGCAGCCAGTAAAGTGGGCACAATCCAAAAGGATGCTATTAAGGCACAGCATGGGCTCCTGGTGGGGATCATGACAGCATTTATCAGGAAAGGAGGAGAGTTTCTTATCCATACCATGTAAGTGAGTTCTCATGTCATGGAAATGCAGAATCTCAGGCATGAGTTGCAACAGTGTGGAATCGCCTTTCCAGAGGCTGTGTACTCCTTCATGATTCTACATTCTTTGGGTTCAAATTGGGAAGCTATTGCCAGCCAGCTTGCTGTTTTGCCTACTGCTCAGCTGACGGTAGCGCATGTTACTGCTGTGGTGTTAAATGAAGCGGATCGGCGTAGTGCTAGCTGTATCACTAAGGGGGAGTCCTCACAGATGTCATCCCAGAATGCAGTGGAACCACTAGATGGCGCCAAAGCTTTGAAGGCAGTGAAATGCTACTCATGTGGATGTCTAGGCCACGTGAAGAGGGAATGTAAACATCCCAAGGCCAAGGCAACAGAGCAGCGCAGCGAAAGCTCAACACGTGGAAAAGGCAAAGGTCAGAGGTCCAGGACGACGCAACACAAGGCTATGGTCTCACGCTACACTCCAAAGCTCCAGAAGACGTCTAGATCTTTCTTCATCATAGACTCGGGAGTGACCCGGCATGTCTGCAAAGACAAACACCTGTTCGTATCCTTTACTCCGCAGGAAGGTGCGATTCACCAAGCGGATGACCACACAATCTCCAGTCAAGGCTATGAAGGCTATGGAACGGTTGTTCTTCACAGCTTGGATGCTTCGATACGCAACGTTCTTTTTGTTCCAGATGCTGCACACAACCTATTGAGTGTCTCGCAACTGACTGAACAGGACATAGACGTTTCCTTCAAGAAAAGGAAGTGCACCATCACCAAGAAAGATGACTATGTATTGCATGCTGAGTATATTGATCGTTTATTTGTATTGCATTATGATGATTCTGTTGATGTTGTGCAGGAGGAAACTTGTTGTATTGCAGATACTAACAAGGTTTTGCATGCAGGATGTATTCATGATTACCACAGGAAACTTGGTCACTTAAACTTCGAGGCAGTTTCCAAAATGCCTGCCTTAGTTGAAGCTATGACTATTAAACCCTGCAGGTACCACATGAAGTGTAAGGCATGCGCAGCAAACAAGGTCAAAATGGCTGCAAAAGGTAAGGTGTCTAGTAGACAAGCTACAGAACCATATCAGGTAGTGCATGCTGATCTCGTTGGTCCACTAGCACCCTGCTAGCACCCTTCTGACTGAGAAAGGAATTCAATATGACCTTTCAAGTCCACGGTCTCCTTGGATGAATGTACTTTGTGAAAGAGCAAGCCAAACATTGCTTCAAGGCCTGAAAACCTTGCTGCATGATGCCAATCTTCCAGAGAGTTATTGGGCAGAAGTGCTCAGCTGTTTTGTTTATACTTATAATCGCAGATTGTCATCACCGATTGGTTGTACCCCTATGAAAAGATGTTTGGCAAGAAACCATACATCCAGCACATGAGGATTTTTGGTTCTGACATGTGGGTTCACACACCACAAAGCTCCAAGTTAGGCAAATGTGGTTTGCATGGTATCTTTCTAGGATATCAGAAAGGTGCTTACAGAGTAATGATGACTGACACTAAGACAGTTAGGCTCACTAGAAGTGTTGAATACAATGCCAAGTGTGGGGAGAATATGGGAATTTTCCAATATTATCCTGATGACAGTGAAAAGTCTGAGGATAAACAGCAGCAAAACCTCACTCCCACTGATGAAGGTTCTGATTCTGAATCTGAAACTGAAAGCAGTGACTCAGATGATTCAAAGGATTTCAAGAGTGCTAAGGCCTCTCTGCGACCCTCTGAAGGCTCTGATCAAGAATTGGAGGAACCACTGTTCACCATAGGCCACTTTTCTCCTAAGAAAGAAGAGGAGAGCGCTGAAGACTTGCATTTGATTCGCAGGTCTGAAAGAGCCACAAAAGGAAGACCTCCAAAGAGATTTGCTGATGAATTTGCTAAAGCAGCAAAATCTGAAACTGCTGTTAATAGCTCCAAGAAGGTATTTGAACCTTCAAACTTCCAGGAGATCCAGGTTTTGGACTCAAAGGATGCTGAGCCATGGTTAACTGCCATGAAGGCTGAGCTTGATTCCTTAGAGAGGAACAAAACATGGGAGCTAGTTCCAACAGTTCCAGGGATGAAACTGCTTGACAGCAAATTGGTCTTCAAAGCGAAGACAGACCAAAATGGCAAGGTAGTCAGACACAAAGCCAGACTGGCAGCCAGAGGTTTTTCACAGGTACCAGGAGAAGACTATCATGAGACCTACTCACCCACCATGAGATATGAGAGAATTGGGCTTACGCTCACACTTGCTGCAGAGGAGAATCTAAAGGTTTCTCATTACGATGTGAATACAGCATTTTTGTATGGAACCTAGGCTGAATCACTTTACATGCTTCCACCTGATGGTGTACAGGTAAAACAGGGATTTGTTTGTTCTCTGAAGAAGTCCCTATATGGTCTCAAGCAAAGTGCACGATGCTGGAACTCTAAACTCACTGAAGTGTTGTTTTCTCTAGGTTTTCAGCAAAGTAAAGCTGATCCATGTGTATTTGTCAAAGAGGAAGGGCAAAAGAGACTGTATTGCTTATTTTATGTTGATGGTGTTCTTTTCTTTTGAAAGGATGTCAAAACGTACAATAGCGCCCTAGTTCAACTGAAGGAGCACTTTGACATGAAAGATCTTGGTGAGGTAACCAACTACCTATCTCTGGAAATAGAGAGAGACCAAGATGGTAGTATCAAATCCTTGCTTTAAATTGTTTACAATGGGGGGGAGACGGACTTCCTCTTTGCACCTCCCCCGCTCGTACCGAATCCAAAAAAGTTTTTAGTCCAATTTCCAAATTACTCACGGGTTGTTGTTTTTAGTTTTTAGTCCAAATTTTCAGAAGAAGAAGTCAGCGCTCTCCGTCGAATGGCATGCGGCTTCGCTCGGCAGGGGAAGCAGAAGACTCACAGCACCGCGCCGCTCCCCGTCCCCCGCTCCGTAGCCTTTAAAAAGGCTCCTTCGCGGGTCGGGGGCGCTAACGGTGCCCGCCGAGTCACCAGGACCACGGGCTTCCGCGCCCGTGGTTTTTGAGTGTCCCCGCGTCGCCGGCGCGACAGGACCCGACCCCTGCCGAGCAGATTCCCTCCGGAGCTCGGAGGGAATCCGCCATTCGGCGATGGCGCCAACCCGGAAGTTAGGTTTCTGTTTTCTGCCACTGTGCAGTGCTTGGAGTCACAAGACTCTGTTTTGCATTCCAGACTGTTGGAAGTCTCACAGAAGATGGGAGAGGGATGTGATGTTACTGGTTTCCTGTTCCTTTGTTTTCCCTCTTGCTCTCTGCTTTCACAGAGAGAGGATGTATATTTCTTTTCTGTCTGCATAGTTAGAAATAAAACTCTTAGCGAGACTTCCGGGTTGGTGCCTCTGGGCAATGGTGGATTTCCTCTGATCGGGAGGAATCTGCTCCGTGGAAATTTGGGTCTGGCCGCTACGGCGAAAGCCGTAAAAATCACAGGCGGGAGAAGCCTGTGAACGTGGAATTCGGCGGGCACCTTTTGCGCCTCCCCTACTCGCAGGGAAACCCAGTTTCGGGGATCCGGAGCGACGTGGGGTGAGTGGCGCGGTGCTTTGAATCGTCTGCTTCTTCCACGGAGCGAAGCTGCATAGCTGTTGCCGGAGAGCACTGACTTTTTCCTGTGGACAATTTGACTCCAAAGTAATTACCCGTGAGTAGAGCTGATACGGGAGAATCGGATTTTAAACGTTTAATTTGGCATCGAAACGGGGAGGTTCAAAACAGGAAGTCCGCCTTCCCTATTTGTAAATAGACTGAGGCAAGGAGTCTGTAAGCTGAAGTATTGGAAAGCCTTTTGTAAAAGATTAAATTTCCATTGGCAAAGAGTATAAAATCCCCCTTGGAGGCAGGAGAAGAGGGGGGGAAGTTGTGGACTGAGTATGCCTGCAGGAGAGAGTAAAGAGAGTTAAAATACTGCCGCTCTGACCCTGGACTCGGGCTGCTAGTAGGACTGACGTTTTGGAATGTCCATTGACAGCACTTAGAACGTTTCCTGACAGCTAGCAAAATAAGAGAGATATATTGTTTCTACTGTCTCCGGCTGCTTCTAAAAAGGAGTAAAAAGTAACTGGAAACTGAAACTAACTTTGGATTGTACGAGTTGCGCCTAAAGGTGACATTGTGACTATTATAATAGAAACTGTTTCCCCCTAGTGGAAGTTTCTGAAATTGGTTACTTTATAACAGCTGCGCTAGGGGAATTTCCAGCTGCAAGATAAAAACTGTGTGACTCTGGGATTGACCTTGAATCTCTTAAGTGTTATGGCAAATGGAAGGGAAAGAACAGATGAAATGTTGACAGAAGAGGCCTTAGTGGTCGCATTATTGAAAATAAATGACTCGCTGGAACAGCTTCACAAGAAAACAGAAGTGATGAATGTGAAAGCGGACGCTGCAAATAATAAAATTGACTTAATTGTAAAAAGTTTAAATAATCTGGGACAAAAGGTGAACACCAACACAGAAACCACCCAGAAATTGACACAGGAATCTACTTTAATACGGCAAACTGCGGATGAAGTTAGGGAGAAAACCCTTGCTGCTGAATGTAAACCAACACAATTGGAGTGTGAGAGAGTCCCATCCATTCAAAGGCAACTCGATGAACATAAGTTGATATCTGTTATGATGGAACTTAAAGAAAAACAGATGAATTTGAGGATCAGAACCCCACCAGAACTGGGAAAGGAAAGTTTGACAGAGCTTCAGGAGGAGACAGGATTAACATCGGCTGAGAAAGAGATTTTTGGGGGTCAGTATGACTGCCAAAAAATGTGAATTTATTTAAGGGTAACTGTGAAGGACGTTGGATTGAAGAGAAGGGGGATTGGGAAATATGGTCAAATCTGAAGTTGTTATGGTTGGGCCGAGCTGTTGTGGTGGGGATGAGGGTTGCTGTGTGGCCGGGGATGTTGCTTTTGTGTCAAACAGTGCAAGTTTTGGATGGGAGGGATTGTTTCAGGAGGTGGCAGAGGGATGTTCCTGGATTTGTTTGGCAGGGCAGGAAGCCTCGAGTAAAATTTAAGATATTGACGGATGCTAAAGAAGGAGGTGGACCTGCCCTGTCAGACACCTAAACTTTGTTGTGAATCATCTGCTTTTTGCTGGTTGAGAGAATGGCTGTCTCTTAAAAGCACTGAAGTGTTGGATAATGGCAGATGAAGTTGATGGACTAGATGGAATTGGCGGAAAAGACTGGCAAGATCCGAGACCAGGGAGAAGAGTCGGTGGAAGAAGACTGGGAAAAGTTTAAAGACTATTTATAGAAATATTGTAAAATCAACGAATGTTAGAAGAATGTTGGAATGAAGTTATATGGCTTCAGTAGAAATGTTATAAGGAATTAAGTATAAATAGATTAATAGAGTATTAAAGGAAAATAAGGTTAAAAGGTGTTAAGATAATTATAGGATAGAAAACAGGGGAAGATGGTAAGGAATTGCTGAAATAATTAATAGAAGTGGAATACAAAAAGGGAGGTGTGAGGAGGCCGTGGAAATATGGGAAAGAAAGGTAAGATATTGGAAGTTTTTTCTTCCCCCCCTTTTTTTCTTTTGATGTGTCTTTAAATTGTTTTTGTTTTGTTTTGTTAATTTTTATGTAGTGTTTTTGTATTATAATGTACTGTTTTTTCTTTGTTTTTTTCTTTTGTAAGTGTTTAAATTGTTGTAAAAGCAATAAATATTATTATTTTAAAAAAAGAAATAAAACTCTTAGCAATGTAGCTCATATTTCTCATCCTTCTGCTGTTTTGGATACTCTGCTGAATGGGGAATGTGCCTGGAGCCTCATCAAAGGCTCAGGTCGTTAATCATCGTTGGAGGAGATTCCGGAGGACTCAACCGGAGGATGAGCTTTTCCAGCTCGGTCGTATGGAGATTCCGACGTGCTGGGACCTGAGGGACCAGAATTACTGGATGGAGCACGTGGGTCCCTATGTCGAAAAGAAACAGCCTGATGCCACAAAATTTGGGAAATTTGAAGCAAAGGGATCCTCACCATAAGCTTTGCTGGGAGTACAACAGGGGGCCTGCCAGAGGCCAAACTATAAGTATGGACACGAATGTGAGAAGTGCCTGGGTAACCACTCGGCCTCTTCATGTTTTAAAGGTAAACAGCCCTTTCGGGGTGGTAGGGGGCATTTCCACTAGGGGTCTCGAAATGCTCCCGGACCCTCCCAAGGAGCGGCCGCAAACCGCTATTAATTTGTCCCTTGGTTTGGCCTTCTCTCCTGTTAAGCTCCCACCTCTTAGAACCCTTCCCGATAGATACCCAAATCAAGAGGCAGCAAAGTACCTTTGGGAAGGGTTTTCTTTTGGCTTCAGGATCCCTGTTTCATTTCCCCCTAACTCAGGGGACCCCCCCCCCCCAACCAAAAATCTTTTAGGGAAATGCTAGATATTGCTAAAAAGAAAATACACAAAGAAATTTTGGCTGGGATGGTGGCTGGCCCCTTCAGGGAGCCTCCTATAGCTGGTTTACACATTTCACCTTTAGGTATTGTTCCCCCCCCCCCAAAAAAAAAAAACAACAACAAAAAAAAAAAAAACCAGGAGAGTATCCAGGAGAGTATTGCATGATCCACAACCTATCCTACCCTCAAGTTGGCTCAGTCAATGATGCGATACCTCAGGAGCTTTGTTCTGTGAAATATGCTTCCTTTGACCAGGCTATAAAGCTTATTCGCAGGTTTGGCAAGGGGGCGTTCTTGGCTAAGTGCAACATTGAGTCAGCCTTCTGCCTCCTGCCAGTTCACCCAGAGGACTTCTGGTCGCTAGGTTTTAGGTTTGAGGGGGCTTATTTCATAGACAAAGTCATGTTGATGGGGTGCTCAGTAGCCTGAGCAGCCTTCAAGTCCTTTAGTACATTTTTGGACTGGGCCCTTCACTTTAGAACTGGTTCTGAAGGGGTGACCCATTACCTCAATGATTTTCTTCTTGTCACTAGTAATAGCCCTGATTGCGCTTCTCTTTTAGAGGCTTTCACCTCCCTGGCTGAGGAGCTCGGAGTACCTTTGGCTGCAGACAAAACAGAGGGTCCAGTCTCAACCATGACCTATTTGGGTATTGAATTGGACACAATCACACAGACATCCCACTTGCCAAGGGAGAGGTTAGCAGCACTTAAGGAATTAATACTGCAACTTCTTTCTCTCAAGAAGGTCACCCTTAAGCAGATTCAATCACACTTGGGTCACCTCAACTTTGCATACCAGGTAGTGTCCCCTGGCCACCCCTTTTGTGGGCGATTGGCTAAGCTGTCAGTGGGACTGCGTGCTCCTCAACACAGAGTGCGCCTCTCTAAAGCGGTCAAGTCAGACCTGGAGATTTGGTTAAAGTTCCTGGATAAGTACAATGGCATTTCTTTGTGGCAGGACAATTTGATGCTGCGTTCAGACTTTCAGGTACACTCTGACGCAGCTGGTTCCCTGGGGTTTGGTGTCTACTTTAGGGGGCGCTGGTGTGCTCAGCGGTGGCCCACCAGCTGGCAAGGAAGACCTATCACGTGTGACCTCACCTTCTTAGAATTTTTTTCCTATCGTAGTTGCAGTGCACTTGTGGCCTGATGAGTTCAGGAATCACCGAGTATGCTTCTGGACCGACAATCAAGCGGTTGTCAGTGTCCTGTCAAAGCAATCATCGTGCTCTCCTAGGGTGGCAAACCTGTTACGATATGGATGCAATGCAACCGCGAGCAGCATTATTCCCATAATGGGAATGTTGGAACTGTTCCGTGGGCACAGAATGCAGACAGGGAGGTCACCAGGAGATCATGCCGGGTGCCTGGAGAGTGGCCAGTTTTTCCTGAGATATGGCAGATTTCCTAACTCTGGTCCTTTATCCTTTTGTGCTTAGAATTAAACATCTATTTCTCTGCCAAGTTTATACCTGGGGTTAACAATGACATCACGGATGCTCTATCTCGTTTTCAGATGGACCACTTCCGCTCATTAGCACCAGAGGCGCAGCAATTGCCACAGCGATTTCCGGAGCACCTTTGGAGCCTTGGGAACGGGATGTCCTGAAGGGAGTATTGGCATCAGTAGCCCCGCCCACACTTAGATCTTATAAAAAGGCTTCGACAGATTTTTTGGAGTTTCAGGACAAAATAAAAAATGCTAGGCTTGACACACAACCCCCTATCAAGGCTGAAGTTCTGCAATACCTGGTACATTTGAGGGAGCTGGGTCGCACAGCAACCATCCAGTCTGCTGCAATCTCCTTCTTCTGTAAGGGTGTTTACTCCATAGACCCTTGTGCGGACTTCTTAGTGCAAAGGGCACTGGAGGGCTGGCGCAGGCTACAGCCTCCCAGCAGCAATGGTAGAAGGCCCACAACTTATGACATTCTTTGCCAAATACATAAAAAATTAAGAAGTATCTGTTGGTCCAAGTACAAGGCCCAATTATTTTCGGCGGCATACTCCATCACCTTCTTTGGCGCTCTGTGCGTTGGCGAGGTGGTTTGTGAGGGCCAACCAGATTCTGCTGCCCGGGGATTTTATTGAGAGACCTGACCTTGTCCAGATCCGATTTAGTCTTGCACATACAATGTTCCAAAACTGATCAGCAGGGAAAGGGGGCCCTTATTCGGCTCTAAGCAACTAGTCACAATGGGTCATGCCCAGTAAAGGACACTAGGCATTTCATGTACTTGAGACCAACCGCCTCAGACCCATTCCTCATACATTTGGATGGCTCCTGCCTTGCACGGCATCAGTTCATGTGCGTTATGCGAAGGGTGATTGCTGCCTGTGGTCTCCCCCCAGCTGAATTTGCAGCTCACTCCTTTCATATTGGGGCCACCACCACTGCAGTGCATTTGGGACTCTCAGCTGAAAGGATAAAGGACTTGGGACGGTGGAAGTCTGATGCATTTTAAAGGGTATATTTGTAAGACCTTATGACTGATTATGTTATACATGACCTGGGATTGTTACATTCTTTTGCTTTCAGGAGACGTGGCGGCGTGCATTTCGATTATAGGCCACAGCATTGTCCACTGGGCTAGAAACCGTGCCATCAGCTGTGGCCTGGGGTGCAGGCTGGATCTACCACTGAAAATATAAGTTTCCTGGATCTCGCGGAGGGGGGTGCGCTGGGTGAAAGCCAGAGCCGCTTTGGAAGGTCCACCTGATGCTCTGGTCATTCAGCAGGGAGAAAAATGACCTGGCCTTTTGGAAAGGCGTGGACTTGATGTGGAACATCTACAGCGACTTCAATGATCTGATTGCCTCATTTCCAAATTTAACCCTAATTTGGTCATCGCTGCTGGAGAGGCATGTATGGAGGGACTGTCAGTGCCCTATTGTGATAAACAAAGCCAGGAAGCTTTTGGAACATTCGGTGGTGCGTAGAGTGGCAGCACTGGGGGGTCAGGTCATTGACCACCCCAACATCCAGTTCAGCAAAGTGGCCCTCTACCGAGAGGATGGCATGCATCTTTCTGATGCAGGAAATGATGTTTAGTTGGCTGATATAACTTCTGGGATTAGGGATTGGTTGCAGGTTTGAGGGTATTGGCAGAAAGCTTTTGCATCACCTGCCCCGCATATTGAAGGGTAGTCCGATAAACGATTCCTCCCCAGGCTTCGGACAGGGCCACGCCCCCAATTGGTGACCCCGGGGGAGTTCCTAGTTGATGTGCATCAGCAGGACTCTCCCTACTGGTGATTAACCCTTCCCAGACTTCAAGCGGACAGGCTGAAGTCGGATATAGTCTGTTAGGACCAATGCCTAAGCCAATACCACTCATCACCTGTAACCAATTAAGTTGTGGCTTTATTTATTTGGGGCCACCAGGTGGCGCGTTGGAAGATGGCTGACAATAACATCTCTCTGACCCATACGAGGTACTAAGGGGCTGCTATGGGAAGTATGCAGCCTTCCTAAGCCCCCCCAGGATGCGGGGGGGGGGGGGCTCTGCCCTGCCAGCGGTGTTCACAATGCACCCCCTGATACGAGTGATGGGGGTGCCGAACACTTGGCAAAAGGCCCTCGGTGAAGTCAGATCTTCCTGACGCCGATTCCAATCAGCGCGTGCTGGTTGCTTCAGCTTGGAATTATAATTGGAAACATATGATTGGAAAGGAAGCTGAAAGCACATACATCAAGTAAAGCTCGAAGATAAGACTGCTGATTAATGGATCTCTGCGATCAGGAGTGACGGATGGATAAGTAAATCTTCTGATGAATTACCACAAGGAGACTGTATGTTTGGAACGAAGGGGGGGGGGGGTGGAGGAAAAAACTCTTTTTTTTCCTGCATGATGTGACATAAATAACCCTTCACCCCAGATAGAAACAAGATCGTTGCGTTTTTATGAATCACAGGCAGGATTTTAAGAACTATGTGGGATGGATTAAAACAGGAAAGAAGACTGGAGAATGGTGAGAAAAGTGGGAAATTCTTATGACGTAGTTAAAATATGGCGTCTCGCTAAGACAGGCTTGTCGGAGGAAGAAGGACTGGGGGAGGAGAATCAGGGCTGTTCGAACGAGAAGGAATGTTGGAATGCAAGTTTGACCTGACAGAGCCCCCAGACTCATTTGATTTATTTGAAAAATAAAGGACAGATCGGAGACTAATCTTGTGTATGGAAGCGTTGTACAGAGGCTGTCCCTGATCGATATGATTTTTGGAAGAGTACAAAAATCCACATAGAATGCCAGCTTTCAACCTGCTTGTGAAAATCATCAGAGATCGCAAAGAAAGGAATTTATGATAACAACAAGAAGAGAAAGGAAGTAATAAAGGACTATCCGGATCAAACTGGACAGAACTGTCTAATGAAAGCAGTAAGATAAGTGATGCTGTTTTGGACTCGAGCCGAGCTTGATGTATGGGCACCCCCAACAAAATTTAAAAATTTGGCTGTATAATTTGGAACTAATGTGATATGATACAGATAGATTCTAAAGCTTGTCACAGTTGGCCATGAGAGGTAATGCAAAGCTTAATACCATGTGGTACCACATGAAACACATTCTTTGAAAAAAGATATGTTTTTTGTGCAGAATTTTTTTAAAAAAAATTCTCTCAAATAACTCCCCTACTCCCAGTCTCCTCCCTCCAAACTGTCGGAAATCAAGCCTTTATCAGGAGAAACTGGCAACTCTCCCAGGCACCCGGCTTGGTCTCCTGTTGACCTCCCTGTCTGCTTTCCCGGCAAGATCCAGGCAGAGGTCGTGATAGGCGATCCTTCTCAGCGTGAGAAGAAACACCCCCCCTCTTTCCTGCCCCCCCAGCAGGGGAAAGAGATAGACAGAAAACGTATTTCCATGCCTTTATTTCTGTCTTTGCAGCATTACAAAAAACATGACTGCTCTCTTCAAACTCCAGCAGTCGAGAGAGACAAACACTTCCTGTACAGCTCATATTACACTCTGAGCTAATTCCGGTGCCCTCTGCACTGTGAATTGACTGTCCCTCTGTTTCCCACGGAACAGTCCCAACATTCCATCATGTGATGTTTTCAATCTACCAGCAGCTCGCAGCTGCATTGCTTCTATATCGTAACATACTCCTCCATATGAATCAATGTGCGCTGCGAGCAAAGCGTGATCCAGAGAAGAAAACAAACAGTTGTTATACATATAACACTCCCCTGTTGTTCCAGTTCCACCCTTGGAACTCCCCACCACTGGTTTCCCCAGTGTACCTCTCTGGTTGTCTGACTTCCAAGGAATGAGTGCATCTGCATTACCTTGGCTAGGGAATGTAGTGTTACGCTTAGCAACTCTCTGTTGTCTCTTTGTCTCTGACTTAGACACAGCTTCAACCTGTCTTGAGTTGTCAACAATAGTAACACATGCAACAGCTGAGTTAGCAAACTCTTTTGAATACCTCTTGGGTGGTACACCCTTTGTAATTCTCTCAGACCTACGTATGAGGTGCTGATCCTCTCTGCTCACTGGTTCAGTCTCAGGACTTTTTGGAGAACCAGTTCCGATAGTAAACAGTGGTTCATCCTTCACCTGTGAAGGGCTAGCCATTGTGTGAGATTTCCTCTCAATGACTGTGTCAACTGAGCTCTTTGAGCTATTACTGTCACTCTCAGTATCACTGTAATCAGTAAAATCATCTTCATCATCTGAATTGTCCTCAGTGGGAAATGTGTGAACAATTACTCTCTCCTGTTCAGGAGCACTCTCTAGAAATTTCGTGAGAATCACCTGACCAGATTCAGACAAAATTACTCTGTAGAGACCATTTTCATAACCCACAAAAATGCCTCTAGCATTCTTTACTCCACCTGGAGCATCAGATTTCACATGAGACCCAAAAACCTTAAAATGGGCAACAGAAGGTTTTCTATGAAATAGCTTTTCAAAAGGAGAACATCCCAAACCTTTTGAAACCTTTCTCAACCAAGTGTAACAAAAACACAATAACGATTCCGCCCAATACTCATGTGGCAAATGTGAACTCAGCAATTGCACCTTCATCCCATTTTGCAATTCTTTGTTCACTTGCACACAGACACTTTTGTGCCAGACTCCTGCAGAAACAGCAGTCTTGTGCCTAATGCCTTGCTTATCCAGGAAATCCTGGAAATCCTGTAAAAGAAAAACTGGCTTTTCATCTGTGAAAAGACAATCAATGTTAGCATCACGAACATTCTTAACCTTGTCACAAAACTCTTTAAACCTTTCTAAGGCTTCTTGTGGTTTCTGCAATATGTATATCCACACATAATGAGTGAAATAATCCACACACACAAAATAATATATTGCATTGCCTCTAGATGGTGCTAGAGGACCAATCACATCAGCATACACTCGCTGAAAAGCTTTGGTTACTTTCGTCGTCTTCTGGACGTCCTTCGTCATACCTGCAAGAGAAATCATGTTAGATTCAGATGCATTACAATTTATGCAATCACTTTGATCAAAAGTCAACAAATACAGTCCATCTTTCTCTCTGGCTGAAAGATACAGCTCTCCATCTTTGAAGATTTTGCAGCTTTCTCTATCATAGGACAAAATCAGTCCTTTCTTTGTGATCCGCGAAACACTCAGCAGATTGAACTTTAAATCAGGAACCAAATACACATTGTTAATAGTCAAGTTCAGACTCTCAAGATACACAGTTCCAAACCCGGTCGCTTCCAGCTCCTGGCCATTGGCCTGTTTCACAGTGAAGCTTTGCTTCTTAAACGTTGAAAACAGTCCTCGGCACGACATAATTTGTTGCGTGCAACCCGTGTCAAGAACAAAAGCGTTCTCCGTTGAAAATTCGGCTTTTGTTGACAGCAGTGCTTTTGCAGGTTTCACCTGGGACTTGGTACGACTTTTGGCTGACGCCTCAGGCTTTGCAGAGCTCCCCTTAGCTCCTTTCTGTTGACGTGGCTTCTTACAATTCCGCTGAAGATGCCCAGTCTGTCCATAATTGAAACAGCGGACAACGTTCAAAGCAACAGCCTGTTCTTCACTTGCAGTAGCAGTGGGGGTGTCAGAACTCCGAGCTTCTCTCCCCCTGTCTTTGACATCTATTGCAGCAAGGCGATCTCTCTCATTGAGAACCACGGCACAAATTCTTTCCACCGTAAGATCTGCGGCAGGTAGAGAACCCAGTTGACTTGCAACGGTTTTGTAAGTCCGATTAAGGCTGTTGATAATCATGAAGCAGAATATCTCTTCCTGTAGAGGAAAATTGCGTTGCGCCATCTGTTTGCGTAAGAATTTCATCTCTGTCAGATGCGCTTGTACATCTCCATCAGGCGCTAGCCTTAGATTGGTCAGTTTTTCAAAATGCAGCAACACTGAAGAACCAGCATCTCTTTGATGTATTCTACGCAGTGTTTGCCAAATCTCACGTGCATGTTCCAAATCCTGAATATGCACGAGTTGATCATCTGAGATACACAGAATTATGGCCGTCCTGGCTCTCACATTCTGTGAATTCCAACCTGGCGTTGGTGCAGCAGGGATGGGGTTATCAATCACCCCAAAAATCCTCTGATTCTGAAGCAGGGCTTTCATCTTTACAGACCATGAGGAATAATTGTCATTAGTCAGTGGAGGTGGGTAAGGTAAGCCTCCCCCCTTCTTGGTATCCATTTTGAATTCAAGCCTCAGCTCTCACTCTCGAGCCTGTAAACTCCAAGAGTCTATTGGCTGTTCACTGCGTTGCACTTGGCAGCTAAACACAGGCTGTTTTGAAAGTCCCTCCAAGAGCAGTGAGATAGCAGACAAAACAAATGCTGGAATTTTTACCAGTGTTTTTCCAGCCTCTTACAGTCCCAGCCTCTCTTCCATTGGCTAGTAAATTTCCACTTCCTTTTCAAGCTAACTATCTCCGAAGTAGCTGAAAAAACTGACGTCTCGTTGCTTAGCAACTGGACATTCCAGGCTTGAGCAACAAACCTTATTAGTCCCAGGAATGTGAAGAATGTGGCTCTCTCTCAGTGCTGTTTTTTATCCAAAAAGCAGCTTTTGTGAACCAGAGAAGAATCGATCTGCGTTCACTCTTTTAGCCCATAATTCAGCATACCTTAGGGGTTCCGTTGCTCCTGGCTTATCAGCAAAAACGTCTGCTTCAGTGCTCAGCCGTCTTTTGTAGCTTCCATCCGCACGCTACCATATCTTCCTTTATCTCCTTGCAGAGGATGAATTACGATTCATCAACCTCTTCTGCTGCTTTCATGGATCGCTGCCATCGGCTCCCTGCTACCAGATGTTGGAAATCAAGCCTTTATCAGGAGAAACTGGCAACTCTCCCAGGCACCCGGCTTGGTCTCCTGTTGACCTCCCTGTCTGCTTTCCCGGCAAGATCCAGGCAGAGGTCGCGATAGGCGATCCTTCTTAGCGTGAGAAGAAACACATCCCCTTTTTCCTGCCCCCCCGGCAGGGGAAAGAGATAGACAGAAAACGTATTTCCATGCCTTTATTTCTGTCTTTGCAGCATTACAAAAAACATGACTGCTCTCTTCAAACTCCAGCAGTCGAGAGAGACAAACACTTCCTGTACAGCTCATATTACACTCTGAGCTAATTCCGGTGCCCTCTGCACTGTGAATTGACTGTCCCTCTGTTTCCCACGGAACAGTCCCAACATTCCATCATGTGATGTTTTCAATCTACCAGCAGCTCGCAGCTGCATTGCTTCTATATCGTAACACAAACCTCCTCTTCTTCATGTTTGCAGAGCTTCTTTAACCAATGCAGAGGCCTGGAGAGTGCTTTCTGAACCCTTATCTCTTGCACTGTCTCTCCTGAACTGCATGATGTAACTGGCACGGCACATTGACAAGAGGATAGCTCTGTGACTTGAGCTGCTATGAGGGATTACGGTATGAAGTCAGATTGTTGAGCCCAGTTGATGAAAAGATAAGCAAAGTGTTTCAGAAAGGTTTGTCCCAGTTAACATCAGACAGGTAATTTTTCTGCCCAGTGTGCAAGTAAACTGAAACTCTTTAAAAGATTGCCTTTGAACTAATCTGAATGTGTCTCTATAAGTTAAGATATTCCCCAAGTGCTGTTCCTTTCCTATTGCTTTGTTTTTATTTTGAAGTGAATCCCATCAGGGTATTGGCTGGGATGCATCATTAATCTGTAAGTATCACTGACGGTAAATTTCTGCTTTTGTTCATCATTAAGAAATATGACACTGGTTTGTCATTTGCAGAATTTCTGCAAGACAAATGTTAGCCTTGGCAATTATTTACCATTTTAGGTAAATAAAAATAATAGTGCAATGTAGCTGAACAGGATTGTAATGCGTATGGGGTTGCTCGTGCGTAAGCTGCCGCCTCTCCAGGCTAAACTGCCTTGTTAAACCTTTCTGACTGGACAGCCCTTCTCTCCGTGGCTGCCTCAGTCGCTAGCAGAATCTGTCAGTGGGCGTCTCTTAAACCTCTTCCAACATAAAAGTTGTTTGACGCCCAGTCTCCTCCTACTCTCACTGCGCGGAAGTCTTCTGCGCAGGGAGGGCGTGGGTAGCGGAGGACCTGTGCTCTCCCCGCTGGTGTCCAGTGAAGAGTCCTGGAGCCCTCTCGCCGATTCCCCCATCTGCCCCCCTTTATCCCTGGTGTTGCGCTGATTTGCTTCCTCCTCTACTGAGCTGCCTCTCTCCCTGCTGGGCCCTTCTCCAGCATCATCTGAGAGCCTTCTCTTCGCCTCTAGCTCCGATGTCAGTTCCCTGACATCCACCTCCCCCCCAGGACCCCCTCCACCCCCGGCCCGACCTGTAGAACCAACTTTGTCCCTTTCTTCGGCTGACAAGGCGGGGAAACCCCGGAAGGAGCTGTCGCCATCCTCGGAGGATTCGAAACCCGCTTCCCACCCGCTCTGATTCCTGCCCGCGGGGTGGGCCTCCCAGTCTGATTCTTCTTCCTCCGAAACCTCTCCTCCCTCCCCCTCGGAGGCAGAAAACCCCTCAAAATCCTCTTCATCATCTGTGGTTCCAAATTGCTCCTCCCAGAATCTCGCTAGGGGTTTGGGTTTGTCCGGGAACAGGCGGTGGAATTCCTCCACCAGATACCTGTTATCGATTGCTTCCGCGGGAACCCACGTGTTTTCCGACCCAGGTTCTCCCTTCCAAGCTACCAAGTACTCCACCTGGCGTCCTCGCCACCTTGAGTCAAGTATTTCCGTGGCCAAGTGGTGGTGTTCCCTTTCTTCTACCTGCGGGTGTGTGGTGACTTCTCCCTCTCGCCCCGGGAATTCCCGCCCCTCCCTGTGCGGTGAGAGTAGGTACCTGTGGAACACCGGGTGCATTTTCATGCTGTCAGGCAACTTGAGCTTAAATGCCACGGGGTTCACCTGCTGTGTTACCTCAAACGGTCCCAGCCGCCTGGGCTGCAACTTCTTGCACCCCCCTTTAAAGGGTAACCCTTGGGTAGACAACCACACCCGGTCCCCCACGCGTATGGTCTCCCCTTCCCTGTGTCGCTTGTCTGCCTGCCTCTTGTAAATTTCCTTGGCCCGCTCCAAGTTCATCTTAAGTTGCTGGTGCAGGGCCTCCATTTCTTCCACAAACTGCTCTGCCGCAGGTACGCTCCAACTTTCCTCCCCACTCCCCGGGAAGGCCCTGGGATGACACCCATAATTGGCCATGAACGGGCTCATTCCCGTGGACACGTGTTCAGCGTTGTTGTACGCAAATTCGGCCAGCGCTAGTTTCTCTACCCAATCGTTCTGCCTCTCGCTGACGTAGCAGCGTAGGTATTGCTGGAGTATACTGTTCGCTCTTTCTGCTTGCCCGTTGGTCTCCGGGTGTCTCGCCGTCGAGAAGCCCACTTCAACCTGCAACAAGCTCATGAGCTTCCTCCAGAACCGGGAAGTAAATTGTTTCCCGCGGTCGGAGATAACCCTCGAAGGAGCTCCATGCAACCTGAAGATGTGCTCCACAAACAACCGGGCTGTTTCCTCTGCCGTTACCGCATGTGAGCAAGCTATAAAATGGCACATTTTTGTCAGTAGATCGACCACTACCATGAGCGCTGTCCTTCCCCGGGACTTGGGCAAATCGCTCATAAAATCAATGGACACCACCTCCCAGGATTTTCCCGGCGTGGGTAAGGGTTCCAGTAATCCTGCGGGGGCAGCCCGCTCCCCCTTTGCCCTTTGGCAGTAGTCGCACCCCCGTACATATTCCCGTACATCCTCTCTCACCCTGGGCCACCAGAACTGCCTGGTGACAAGCATCATGGTTTTGTGCTGTCCAAAGTGCCCAGCTGTGGGGTTGTCGTGGAGTTGTTTGAGTACCTTTCCCCTCAGGGTCTCCCCCGGTACATACAGCGCCCCCTTATAGTACAGCACCCCTTCCTTCTCCTCAAACCCTCCTTGGGTTTCTCTTCCGTCTCGGAGTTCCCGGATTTTAGTTTGTGCGAACACGTCGTTTCTAGTAAGCCCGGCCAGTTATCGTTTCCCCACACACCCATCGGTCCTCGGGGATCACGTGTCGTATCTCCGGCGGCCCCTCTCCTTCCATGTACTCCGGCTTCCGGGAGAGAGCATCTGCTCTTACGTTTTTTCCTCTCCTGGCACATATCGGATTTTGAAGGAAAACTTGGAGAACTCCTGTGCCCATCGAATCTGTCTCTGGTTGAGTACTCGTGCGGTCCTCCAGTACTCCAAGTTCTTGTGATCTGTGCAAACCTGGATCTGGTGTTGCGCCCCTATTAGTAGATGGCGCCATCGACGAAAGGCCGCATAGATCACAAGCAGTTCGCGGTCATACACAGTATAGTTTTGCTCCGACTTGCTCAGCTTTCTCGAGAAAAAGGCACACGGTTTCCATTCCTGCTTGCTCCTCCCTGGCTGCAAAAGGACCGCCCCAATGGCTCTGTCGGACGCGTCGGTCTCTAGCCTCATGGGTTTCTCCAGATCTACCTGCAGGAGCTGCTCTTCCGATGCGAACGCCTTCTTCAGTCTTTCAAAGGATTGCTGGGCCCCCTCTGTCCAGACGAACTTCCTTTTGCTACTGAGACAATCTGTGATGGGCGCTGTCAAGTGGGCGAAGTTCTTGATGAACTTCCTGTAGAAGTTGCTGAACCCTAGGAACCTCTGCACGTCCTTCCGGGTTTTGGGGGCCTTCCACTCCAGCACTGCCTGCACCTTGCTTGGGTCCATCGCTAGGTCTTTGTCTGACAACTTGTACCCCAGAAACTCAACTTCCTTGGCGTGAAACTGACATTTTTCCAGCTTGACCCACAACTGGTGCTTCTGCAGTCGTTTTAGCACTTCCCTGACGTCTCTGACATGTTGCTCCTCATGGTCCGAATAGATTAAGACGTCGTCCAAGAAGGCTACGCAGTTCTTGTACAGCAGAGACCCCAACACGTGGTGCATGAAAGCTTGAAAACAGGCGGAGCCCGACTGTAATCCAAAAGGCATAACTAGGTACTCAAAGGCCCCTAGGGGTGTGAACATTGTGGTCTTCCATTCACCCCCCTCCCTCATCCTAATCAAATTGTATGCCCCCCTGAGGTCCAGCTTGGTAAAAAATTTTCCCTTCCTCACCCGCGTTAAAATGTCGTCAATCCTGGGCATTGGGAAGGTCACGGGTTCCAACACCAAATTGACGGCCCTATAGTCCACAACGAGCCTGGGTTTATTAGTGTCCTTTTTGTCCACAAAGAACACCGGACTGCCTCCCACCGCTTTTGATTCTCTTATGAAGCCTCTTTTCAGGTTCTTGTCAATAAATTCCCGCAACTCCTTCATCTCCCTGTCCGACATGGCATACAGTTTACCCACCGGCAGCTGCGCCCCCGGGAGCAAGTTGATCTGGCAGTCAAAGGGCCTATGGGGGGTAGTCTATCCGCCTCCTTCTCGCTGAAGACCTCCTGCAGGTCAGCATATTGTGGTGGCACCTCCCTCTTGCGACCTTCGCTGGAATTTGAAACCTCCCGCACGCGCGCCCCATCTATTTCCATTGGCTCCGCCAGCGGGGAAGGCTGCCTTGGTATTTCAGGAATGCGGTAGTCATGGCAACGTTGCTCTCTCCCTTCCCGCCTCTCCTGGGCCCGCGCTTCCTGCCTTACACCAATCGCAAGCACAGCCTTGGTCAGCTGATCCATCGACTGCGGGCGGGGTGCGCGGGAAAGTTCATCCTTCACCGTTGGGGACAACCCCTCCTCGAACAACATTTGTATGGGTTCAGAGTCCAGTTCCCACCCAAGCCGGTGAACTAACATGGCAAAGCATGACCAGTAGTCTCTAACTGACTGGTTCCCCTGTTTACAGTTCATCAGTTCCCACCGAGTCACACTTTGTTGTACATCACTGGAGAACATTGAATCCATTGCCTGGAAGAATTTCCTCAGGTCCTTCAAGGCGGCATTCTGCGTCGCCATTAGGGGCCTGATCCATTCTCTGGCCCCATCCTGCAGATGTCCTACAATATAGGCAACCCTCGCCCCATCGTCTGCAAAATCATTGTGCTGCAGTTCCAACGCGTACTCTATTTCCGTTCGGAACGCACTATAGTCCTGGGGCTTCCCTCCAAATTTGTGTACCAATCCCGGTACCTTCCTTGCTATGGGGGTGGGTCTGACCTGTGCATCTTGAGTCCGCCTTTCGTCCAGCCGCGCCGACAGAAGAGCCACATGCTGTTCCAAATCTCGGTTCCTCTCCACCAGATTTTGCACTCCAGCTGCTCCCTCCGTCGCGCCCGCTTCTCCGGTTTTGCTCATGATGCTGCCTGCCTGCTGCTGTGCACAAGCAACTTCAGGGACTGACGGATTGCTGTAATGCGTATGGGGTTGCTCGTGCGTAAGCTGCCGCCTCTCCAGGCTAAACTGCCTTGTTAAACCTTTCTGACTGGACAGCCCTTCTCTCCGTGGCTGCCTCAGTCACTAGCAGAATCCGTCAGTGGGCGTCTCTTAAACCTCTTCCAACAAAAAAGTTGTTTGACGCCCAGTCTCCTCCTCCTCTCACTGCGTGGAAGTCTTCTGCACAGGGAGGGCGTGGGTAGCGGAGGACCTGTGCTCTCTCCACTGGTGTCCAGTGAAGAGTCCTGGAGCCCTCTCGCCGATTCCCCCATCTGCCCCCCTTTATTCCTGGTGTTGCGCTGATTTGCTTCCCCCTCTACCTGCCTCTCTCCCTGCTGGGCCCTTCTCCAGCATCATCTGAGAGCCTTCTCTTCGCCTCTAGCTCCGATGTCAGTTCCCTGACAAGGATGAATAGGCATTTTATCTCCATATGAAAAATATCCATATGAAAAATAAAACCCTGTACTTGGAAGACAAAATGAAAGAAACTATAAAATGATATTTTATTAAGATAAAACTATGCAGTGTGTGGCATTTATTAAAGAAGCATTTTTACATCTTCTACCCTATTATTTGGGCTGTTCATGTTCTTGAAATTATGCTGTGCTGCTAATTAGCAGTTGGATTGATGAAGAGGGTTAGCTTGACATGAAAGTACAAAACAAATTATAAATATCTGAAACAAAAAAGAGATTATGCAAGCATATAGTTAAACAGAAGAACCTCTTTCTATAGGCATTAATGAAGATGACTGGCAGTTCAGTTCCACCAATCTTAGACTAGCATAACACCTCTCAGATGTGATAGATTCCAACAGAAATACTTTTTAAAAAAAATTATTCTAGTGAATATGAATAAAAGTAGCAGAGGGTAGCACTTTTTGTATGAATATAATATGGCTATTTATAATAGCTATCCAGAACTTCCCTCCTATTTGCAAGATTGTTCAAGTATTTATGCTTTTCCTGAATCATATGGTTGATGTTCCTGCCAGAAATCAACTCGTGTGCCCACAAAAGGCAGGCTGGTTCTGGATCTGGTCCCCTGGCTGGATCCAATACCCCACCCTGGGTCTAAATGGAATGATATTAATCATTCAGTTTCCATCTGTCTCAAGCAATGAGAACTACAAGTTTCTGAGTCTCCTGTGCTCTCTCCACTTTAATCTGTAATTTAACTCACTCTCTATAAATAAAGGTCCGTGTTCCCCATTCACTACAATGGAGAATCTGAAAGCAGATTTTTCCTCATTTGGCCAAAGTTGATAAAATTTATAGCCACTGGAGCCTTTCCATAGTGGATTAAGCCTACCAAACAAGCCCAGGAATTGTTTGAGGGGGAAGTAAAGAGTATTTGCTTTTTCTTTTATTTTTTTATTTTTTGCATAATCCATATTAGGCAATAGCTTTATTAGGTGAACTAAAACTCCAAAATCCATTAAGTTTCATATTTCCAAGGGGAGAGCAGGGGATCATGGTCATTCTTATCCTTTTTATACTCAGCTTCCACCCTTCAGGTATGCGACCTGAGCTGTTAATGTATGAAAACAATTTTGCAAAAATGGGTGACCAGAAATCAGGTCTTATCTTATAGATCTCCATTGGGATCATGCCTTCTCCTGGAGCTTTATTAGCTAGTTGACTTGTGATTAGCCTCTTAATCTGATTAGGCGTGACGTCTGGCCATTCTGGCAGTTCTAATAGCTGAGTATAATAAACTTGTGGGGGTGAGTCAGGACAGGGGCCCTATATTCCCGTAAAATATGTCATCCAATCCTTTCCTTGGACAGATGCTTCTAACGAGTAGCCCAGCCCATTTGTGCCTTGGGCAACCAGATACCAAAATTTCAGTGAGTCCTTTTGAAGTGCTGCATCTCCCAGTGCTTTCCACTGTTGTTCATAATATATTTGTTTCTTGCTTTTAAGTAAAAATTTATAATTGTATCGTAATTGGGCTACCTCAGCTTGTAGAGCAAGATTGTGCTTATCCTGTTTTAACTTCAATTTTCTAAGTTCCCTAGCTAGGCATTTTTTGCTATTCTGACATTCCTTATCAAACCAAGTCTGTCTTTTCAACTTTTTGTTTTTTATCACACTAGTTGTGGTCATCAGTGGGCGCATTCGGTTGATTATGTTCTCATAAAGTCCGATTATGTTTCCTGTTTCTAACAACATTTCCCCCTTTAATAAAGCAAATTCATGGGAATCCAGGATCTGAATCATTTTTTCTTGGACCTGTGCATTCCATTTTAACCTTCTATTTCCAAGTATCAGCTATTCCGTTTCATCCAATAATTTAGGAAAGGCAGGAGAAACGAATGATGTCAGAGATAACTCAAGTGGAAAGTGGTTCACTTTCAGCTCTGGGAATTATCCTGAAGGTATCTTGGTTAATTGGCACATTATTAGATGTTAGGATATAATCTATGGTGCTAGTAAATCCTCTGGGGGAGATGAAAGTAAAATAACCCTCTTGATCCCCTTGACTGTGCCCATTGCATAACCAAAGGTTATGCTTAATTGTAAATTCACAAAGATATTTTCCAGCACGATTAGAGGTGGTGTCCATTGCTGCCCTCTGACAGATTTGAGGTTCGTCCTCCAAGTTTAGTCCAGATAATATTGTATTTTGTGGGGAAACAAGGCCGATCCGGGCATTGAAGTCGCCTCCCAAGACAAGCTGAGGGTTGGGTGACAGAGAGTCTATACTTTCGAGTAGTTGGTCAAGTTTTTCCCAATATGATCTCAGTTCCCCACAAGACTTTACTGGAGGTATGTACACGCAGATGCAGTAAGTATTTCTCAGGAGACTATCAGAAAGGGACAACACTAAAAAATTAGGGGGCGGTCAACGAAGGACACTGTTGAATTGATACATTAAGAGAGGTTGAAACCAGCACCGCCAGCCCCCCGCTAGGCCTTCCATACTTTACAGTTTTAAGAGCTGGTTGAGTGTAACTTGTAAAACCCTGTAATTCAACCATAGTGCCCTCTTTTGCCCAGGTTTCTTGAAGAAAGATGATATCATGTGTTTGTAGATAGGAACAGAAATCACTGTCTTGGATCTTGTTCATCCACCCTGTTACATTCCATGAGAGAAGTTTAATTGTTTTACAGTGATTTACTCTTAGTCAGTTGTTGGCCAATGTACTCTCGGAGTTTACCAGTTTTTGAGGCAACAGAGTATTGCCTCAAAAGTACTCACATTTGTAATCACTGGGCCTTTTCTTTGCAAATTGCTCACCAGCGGGGATTCCTTGGGTGCATTTCCTGACTCCTCCTCTTCTAAATATCTTATCTTTGATACTCCGGTGGTTCTATAGTTATCATTCTGTTGTGGCCATTGGGTCTATTGTCAGTCTCTACCTCTGGTTCTTTAATCTCTTTCAATGTCTGGCTCATAAGATCAAGCCTCTTGATAACTATTTGTTGCTCTTCCTTAGGGAGATTCCTAAAGGAGCTGAGAAAATCCTCTTCCAAAGGATTTGCAGAGTGCTCAGGTTCCTGAAGATGATTGTCTAGAGGAATCGGCTGTTCCTTTTGGCTCACCTGGTTATTTTGATGTTGGGCATGATCCTGCGAATTCAACTCAGGCATGTCTGTTTCCTCCCCACCTGTCAAGTTTTTTTGTGATGTCATTACTTCCATTGGGGATCCAGGCTTTGGTTTTGTGGGCCCCTCTGAAGCACCAGTCCTCATCTTACATAAGGGTGCAACAATAGAATTGCGAAATACCTGGGTTGGAAAAACTCCTCTGCTTGACAATCTGAATTTCAGCTTGTGAATCAGTGAGGGCAATCTAGTAGAGGAAAAAGTTAACATAATTTTTTGGATTTGATTTGTGATATTCAAGAGTTCAGTCCTAACGAGGTCGATCTCTGTAAGTCCAATGCCAAGTAAGTCTGATAAATGTCGTTTGGAACTCTGGGCACCTTTCCAGTTAGGAGTTTGATCTGGCCTTCCACAAATTGTCATGCAGATCTTTTTTGGTTGGAATATTAAATAAGAAGAGTTTGTTTTAAGAGCCTCTGCACGTTCTATGTCAAGCTTAGGGGTCTGCTCTTGTTGTCGCCAATTTCCTTTGGTACTATGGTGTTCTGTTGATGCCTGCTTGTTATTAACTGATAAACTGTGGACCTCTTTGGATAATTGGGTTATTTGAGAGGCAATACCTCTAATTTGCTGGAAGATATGCTCAACCGTTCTTGCAATTAGAGTTAATTGGGTGCTCTCCCTACTTGTTATTCCTTCCTCTCTTAGCGGCACAGGATCATCTTTCCCCATTGCTGGATCCAGTTCCACACTCTCACCTTGAATACTCTCCCCACACTCACAATCATCTTGAAGGGGAGAAAACCGTTTTTTTGTTGGAACTATAAAAGCAGATTTGTTTTAAAAAATCCTCTATTTTAGATTGTTTGGGAACCGGTGAGAGAGCTACATCCTCTGGGTCCCTGTAGCGTTTACTAGCAGGCATAGCGTCGCCGTGGGGAGTAAACAAGGAGAGGTTTCCCCAACCAAAAAAAGAGAGAAAAAATAGAAAGTGCTCAGTTTGTTCAATTTAAGAGCTTCTACGTGTGGAGACTGCCAGGAGTTTCAGGAACAAAGTATAGAAGGGAGTTGGCTGTTAATAGCCAGCAGCTGGCGGCCTGCCCAGGATGCTTCACAGAACTTGCCCAAGATGTTTCTCATAGTATAGACAAGAAGGTGCTGTTAGAATCTCAGTAGGTTGGTAAGTTTAAAAGTAGAGAAGTAAAAAAAGGAAAAATTACTTCCCTGGGTGGCAATCAATGCTAATTACAGTCCTGTTATCTGCGGAGCTCCGAAGCCTGCTTGCTAAGCCGTCGCCATCTTGGAACCTCCCTCTTGGAACCATCTGGAACCTACAATTGTTTTTGACATTAGTGGCCATGTGATGATTTTAGCTTATGAATTTTATTGTTTAATATCCTGATTTGTATATTGGGGTACTTTTATAGCTCTGTTTAGCATACGTAATGTTTTGATAATATAAATGTTTTAAGTCTTTTGTATCAATTTAGTATATTTTCTTTTAATTGTCAAATGATTCTGTTTACATTGCGGCAGCCTTTGGCTATGTGCAATAAAACTAACTGACTGACTGACTGACTGACTGGTCATTCTTACTTCAAAATAAGTAGGAGGTGGACGAGAAGTATACATTCTTGCTTGCTTGTTTATTTGCTTGCTTTTTGGTTTTGTTTTTAAAAAGAATACACCATCACACCAACCCTTCCTTTGTGGTATTAGTTTTTGTATTCCGATAGGTCATACAATGTGACAATGCTTGAAAATCTGCCTGTGAAGTACTGAAGAGCTCTGGGGTTTTGTTTGCCAGTTGAAGCAGAGCAACACAGGGTTTAAAAATAATAATTAAATGAAGTTTTTAACTTTTTTATTTAAAAAATCTACTGTTGTGCTCTAACAAATAAATAAAGAGATATTCAGTGATCTGCAGTCCAACATCCTGGACCCAGATAAGCATGCTGATTTAGTAAAACATAGAGTTGTGGTTCGAGGACCCGCACCCCGTGCAGTGGAATGAAACACAAGGACACGTGATATAAGGTTAATGGGCAAGAAAAGGCCACAACTTTATTGATTACAGCAAGTGAAAAGGTATTGGCTTAGGCATTGGATTACGTCAGCTGACTCCACCCCCTCAGAGAGGGGTGAGTCTGAAACAAGGGGGGTTTATTCACCAGTAGGTGGAGCCTGTTGATGCTAATCCAACTATAGGCTCTCCCCTGATGTCACCGAGGGTCGTGCCATGGCCTCCCGCCAAGCAGGCATCGGACAGAATACACGACTGCCAGATTCCTTTAACGGAATACCCAAAAATTGAAGGCATAGGCGATGGCCACACCTAGCCCTTCGACACCACAACACATTATTCCAATGCCTAACCGCCACCCGAGCCCAAAAGGGGCTCGCCGCCAATACCCTCACAGCTGTAACCAATCCCTGATGCTGCTGATGATGCTAGTTAACCAAATGTCATTCCCTTGGACTGAAAGATGAACCCCATCATTCCGGTACAAGGCTTGGTCGCCAATCCGGATACAGTCATGAGAGATGACTCGGCCATACATAAAGCGCACCCAACGGGCTATTGCACGATTTAAGAGTTTCCTGGATTTTTCAATGGCCATACAGTTCTGCGCACCGCGCCACACAATTCTCTTCAGGAAGGAGGACCAGAACACCGTTGTTCCGGGACACAAGGCAGCAATCTCATCCAAATCTCTTTTTATGTGCCACGACAAGTCCACACTTCTTCTGCTAACAAGGTCATTTCCCCCTAATTGAAGGATAAGGATGTCAGGAGGGCCAAACGCGGCAACTCTCCCTCTCAGCAATGGCATAAGCTCTTCCCAACACATGCCTCGTCTCGAAAACCAGGAAACTTGCACTCCAGGTGGCAATCCAAGGTTAGGGGTGAGGCCACAGGTAACCGACCATACGCGGGCCCAGTGGACTATACCATGGCCACAAATCCAGACACTTCTGAGAACGGCTGAGAATAAAGGAAAGAAAAATATGGGTAAGTAGAGGTAATGGAGCAGAGCGCATTCTAACGAATGTAACCTTTATAAGCGTTGGATTTCCACCGGCCCATTTCCTTAATCTTATCCGCTGGCAGGCCCAA
Source organism: Podarcis muralis (assembly GCF_964188315.1). Taxonomy (NCBI): domain Eukaryota; kingdom Metazoa; phylum Chordata; class Lepidosauria; order Squamata; family Lacertidae; genus Podarcis; species Podarcis muralis. The sequence goes on from NC_135674.1 coordinate 12,316,588, forward strand.
GCGTGCAGCTGTTGTGGCGGCGCCCATCCTGAATGAGTGTGCCGCATAATTCTGGGAAGGTAAACCACAGGCATCAATAGCTTTGTGGAGTGCCGTTGTGAATTGGTGTCTCAACAAAGGTGACCCATCCTCGTGAACCAGGAGCGGACCCAGGCCGTGCGGTCTGAGGTAAAGGTACCGTCTGTTAGGATATTTCCGTTCCACCTTAAAAGGGAGCAGGCTTTGTGAGTGAGAGTCTGCGTATTTCCTGTTCACAGGATGTTTATGTTTTCTATTGCTTTCGTTTTTCTCTCTCTTCGTGCTTGAACGCTGAAGCAGGCGGTCATGTTTTTTCTTTGTTCTGACCAACGCTGAATAAACTTGTAAATATGCTCTCCTGCGTGCATCTTTCACTGTGCATTATCTGCTGATAAGAGTGTGCACCAGCCCTGGAATGTGGCAAGCTATTTTCTGGAGCTCGTGTCGCTAATTGCTGATACTGCGTGTCTACGGGAGATCGATGGACCTCCGAATGGAGACGTGGGGCCATGATGGACTTTGTCTCCCTGGCAGTATCCCAACAACAGGTTTCGGGCCCAGATTTACAGCACTTACAGGAGAGTAAGACTGCGACAGACTGTGTTGAGGTATGTGGGAAAAGCGAAAGAAAATAAGGCTTTTCTGTTTGCCACGGCAAGAGTCTTTGAACTCCGGCAGACTAATGGGTCTGGGAGCTGCGCCAGAGAATTCGTGATTAATGAGCTGCCGAGATAAGAAGTCTGAAGTGAAATAGACTCACGGCTCAAGTAAAAAGCCGGAATGGAGTTTTTCCAAGCTTCTGAGGCTGCTGAGTGCCCAAAGTTAAATGGTCACAATTATGAGACCTGGGCAAAATGGTGTGAGAGTTTGCTGCGTCAGTTTGGAGTGTGGCATACTGTGTGTGAGGCCCCTCCAGTTCCTCTGACAGATAGATGGGTGGCCCAACATTCGAGGGCCATGGACGTATTAGTCTTGTCCGTCTCTCTGGAGGAAATTAAAACGCTAGCTGGCAACACGACTGCGCGTCAGATGTGGAATGCTTTGAAGATAGCCCATCTGCCAGTCATCCCAGCCCAGAGTTTGACTGCATCGGAGGTCCTGGCTGTTTCCCAGAATGCGAGTGAATGCAGGGATGCCGAGGGCACCGGTTGCAAGCTGCAGGGGGAGCTGACTGTGATGTCATCCCAGGCAGCATTCCAGCCTCCAGGGGGCGCCAAGGAGTCGGCAGCTGAGAGCTCTGTTTCTCATGGGAGCCAAGGTCATCCTCACAGATACCGGAAGGCCAGAAGTAAACAGAGACAGATGCCTGCAGATGGCCTGAAGCAGAGGGAGGGTGAAGAACCCACGCCAGTGGAAAACAAGGCTTTGTTTGCTGGCACAGCTTCACCAAAAGCTAAAGGCAAGTCTGATGGCCAGGAGCAGGGGGGCAAGCTGCAAAAGCCCACGCCGGTGAAAAACAAGGTTTTGCTTGCTGCAAGAGTTTCTCCAAAGGCCAAGGCCAGGTTTATTGTTGACTCAGGATGCACCCGCCATCTCACAAAAGACCGGCATCTCTTTATCTCCTTCACACCTCAAGATGGTGAGATCCACCTGGCTGACGGAAAGACGTTGCGAATTGCAGGAGAAGGGACTGTGAAACTGGCAAGTCTGCACACAACCATCAAAGATGTACTTTATGTTCCAGGTGCTGCAGACAATTTGCTCAGTGTCCCACAGCTGACTGGGCGTGGCTTTGAGATTTCCTTCAAGAGGAGCGTCTGTGTCATCAGAAAAGGCAAAGAGGACATTTTGCATGCAAAGTTTATAGATGGTTTGTTCTGTTTAACTTATGATGACGACAGTGCTATTGCTGTGTCTAATGCTGATTCTTGTTGTGTTGCACAAACTAACAAAGTTCTTCATGCAGGATGCATTCACGATGCACACAGGAGATTTTGTCACCTCTCTTGGAAGGCACTGGCCAAGATGCCAGAGATGGTTGAGGGTTTGAACATCAAACCCTGTAAGTTTCACATGAAATGTGTATCTTGTGCAGAGAACAAGGTGAAGGTTGCTCCAAAAGGCAAGGAGTCTAGCAGGCAGGCTTCCAAACCCTACCAGCTAGTTCATGCAGACCTGGTTGGTCCACTTGCGCCCTCTTTGGGTGGAGCAAGGTACTTCATGGTTCTAATTGATTCTTTTTCCAGGTACATTCATGTGTTTATGCTCGAGCAGAAATCGCAAGCGTTTCCTAGGTTCAAGGCATTCTGTGCTTGGTTGGAGAATGTTCACGGTAAACACATTGGTTGTTTGTTTACTGATAGGGGCAGGGAGTTCACTTTTCAGCAGTTTGAAGCTTTCCTGACTGAGAAGGGAATCCAGCATGACTTGTCAACACCTAGATCGCCATGGATGAATGGGCTTGCGGAGCGAGCAAATCAAACGTTGCTGCAAGGACCGAAAACCTTGTTGCATGATGCCAATCTCCCTGAGAAGTATTGGGGGGAGGCTCTGTCGAATTTTGTTTACACTTATAATCGCAGATTGTCATCACCTATTGGCTGTACTCCCTATGAGAAAATGTTTGGTAAGAAACCGTGCGTCAAGCACATGAGAATCTTTGGTTCTGACATGTGGGTACACACCCCACAAAGCAACAAGCTTGGGAAGCGTGGGGCACATGGTTTGTTCATGGGGTACGAAAAAGGTGCATACAGGGTATGGATGACTGACTCTAAGTCCATTAAGTTCACAAAGAGCGTTGAGTACAATCCTAAGTGGGGGGAAAATGTGGGAATTTTCCAGAGTTACCCAGAGGAAGATGAAAGTGATGTGAAAAAAGCTGAGGATGATGATGATGATGATCAGAGTTTGGATTCCAGCTCAGTGGGCGGCATTGCTGCTGATGTCGGTGACAGTGATGACACAGCAGACTACAAGAGCGCAAAGGCCTCAGTCAGACCATCTGATGCGTCTAACAATGAACTGGAAGAACCACTGTTCACCATTGGTCATTTTTCTCCTAAGAAAGAGGAGATGAGTCCAGAAGACTTGCGTCTAGTACGCAGATCTGAGAGAGCCACGAAGGGCAGACCTCCAAAGAGATTTGCTGATGAGTTTGCTAAGACGGCAACTGCTGTTCTTAGTAGCTCAGAAAAGGTGTGGGAACCTTCAAGCTTCAAAGAGGTTCAGGAGTTAACCTCGAAAGATGCTGAGCCTTGGCTTAATGCCATGAAGGCTGAAGTTGATTCCTTGAATAGGAACCAAACTTGGGAACTGGTACCGGTAGTCCCAGGGACGAGACTGGTTGGCAGCAAATGGGTCTTCAAAGCCATGACAGACCAGAATAGCAAGGTTGTCAGACACAAAGCCAGATTGGTTGCCAGAGGTTTTTCACAGATACCAGGTCAGGATTACCATGAGACCTACTCCCCCACCGTCAAATATGAGAGCATTCGGCTGATGCTCAAGATCGCTGTGGAGGAGAAACTGCATGTTTCCCATCATGACATTAATACAGCTTTTTTGTACGGGATTTTGGGGGAGGAGCTGTACATGCTTCCACCTGACGGGATGCAGATACAGAAGGGAATGGTCTGTAAACTGCGGAAATCCTTATATGGTCTCAAGCAGAGTGCCAGGTGTTGGAACATGAAACTCACTGAGACATTGCTTTCTCTAGGTTTTCACCAGGGCAAAGCTGATCCATGTGTGTTTGTCAAGGAGGAGGGGCAAAACAAACTGTATTGTTTATGTTTTGTTGATGATCTTCTGATGTTTTGGAAGAATCAGGCTTTGTACCAAAGCACCCTAGCTCAGCTGAAGGAGCACTTTGACATGAAGGATCTTGGTGAGGTATCCAACTATCTTTCTCTGCAGGTGGAGAGGGACCAAGCAGGTAATTTTCTGGTACACCAAACACAGAAAATTGCTGATGTATTAACCAGGTTGAATTTGGTTGATGCAAACCCAGCAGACACACCAATGGTGACAGGTTACCAGGTAGATAGTACTGCTGAAGCGTTTTCTGACACTACGCTGTACAGATGCATTCTAGGCAAGTTGAATTTCATTGCTAGATGCTCAAGACCTGACATAGCTGTAAGCACTAACCTGCTTAGCCGACATGCTAACAATCCTACTGTTCAGGATTGGAAAGCTCTGAAGCGCATAGCCCGCTATTTGAAAGGGACTTTGCACTACAGGATGAGGTTCACCAGTCAGAAGACTGGAGGTCTTGAAATCTTTGCAGGTGCTAGTTTTGGAAGTGACACCATGGATGATACAAGCACTTCTGGAGTATGCTACATGTACAACCACTGCCTGTTTGACTGGTTGTGCAAAAAGCAGACGATAGTTAGCCTAAGTTCCTGTGAAGCAGAACTCAATGCTCTGTCATTTTCACTCATGGATTGTGAATGGTTGATGCAACTGTTTAAGGACATCGGAGTTTCTGTGAGATGTCCTATACAAGTGTATCAAGACAATAGATCTTGTTTGGCTTTGCTGAACTCGGAGAGTTGCAAGCAAAGAACCAAGTACTTGCAGATTAAGCTACATCGTGCAAGAGAGTGTATTCAGAAAGGACTCATTCAGGTGTCCTACATGCCAGGAAATGAAATTCCTGCTGATCTGTTGTCTAAGGTTGTTAACAGAGAACAACTTAAGGTTTACGTACAAAGATTGCAATTGGGTTGAACCACAGGTACTACAGGTTACACGGAAAGGGGGAGGATGTTAGGATATTTCCGTTCCACCTTAAAAGGGAGCAGGCTTTGTGAGTCAGAGTCTGCGTATTTCCTGTTCACAGGATGTTTATGTTTTCTATTGCTTTCGTTTTTCTCTCTCTTCGTGCCTGAACGCTGAAGCAGGCGGTCATGTTTTTTCTTTGTTCTGACCAACGCTGAATAAACTTGTAAATATGCTCTCCTGCGTTCATCTTTCGCTGTGCATTATCTGCTGATAAGAGTGTGCACCAGCCCTGGAATGTGGCAAGCTATTTTCTGGAGCTCGTGTCGCTAATTGCTGATACTGTGTGTCTATGGGAGATCGATGGACCTCCGAATGGAGACGTGGGGCCATGATGGACTTTGTCTCCCTGGCAGTATCCCAACACCGTCTAGTGTCCTTGACCGGGCATGGGCCCCGCTGCACTGAAGCTGTAAGTTTTACGAGGGAACCCCTACCTGCCTGGTCCGTTTTGGATTGACGTACCCGCACAGTCATGCTAGCTTCAGTCAACTGCACCTCCTCCCACTTGCGTTAACCTCGGCTACCACTTCACCGACCCTCAAGGTGCCAAAGAAGGCGATTGCATATGCTGTGGAAAAGAGGCGGGCCTCGAACTTGGCCCAGCAGATTGACCTAAGTTTTGTGCGTATCTGAGATAGCAGCCCGTAAGAAATTGGCTTACGGCTCTAGGGGGGTTGTTGCCTGCCCCAACCCTCAATAGATCTGCGGATCAGGAAGTCGCTGCACAGGTCAGAGGAAAACATGGCTTTAGCAAAGAAGCTGATGGCGGCTACGTGTATCTTTAAAGTTTTGGGGGCCCGTCCCAAATCGTCAAGATGGGAAAGGTATTGTAGAACGTCATCTGTGGTGGGTGGCACGCTAGGCGAAAGCCCCAATATCCCTGACCTGAAGCCCATGAAATCACACCACGCTTTTTTGTAAAATCTAAGGGTGGAGGGTGCGACTGACGCTAATACTCCCTTAATCACTTTGCGTCTCCAAGGTTCCACAGGTGCTCTAGAAAGGGTTCGGGCAACAGTTGAGCTCCAGGTGCTAGCAACCGGAAGCGAGACATCTGAAAGCGAGACCCTTAGGGTAAGAAAGGTTGTGGATTAATCTGAACTCACCATGGGTCTTTTTGGGTACAATACCAAGGGGCGAGATGTGCAGGTTTCGGATAGGGGGGTGTACGAATGGACCAGCCACCCTCCCTGCAGCCACTTCCTTAGCTATTTTCTTTTTCTGCAACCTCAAGCCTTTCCCTTACTGACATCTGGTTAGGGGAAATCCTTTGCAATTAAAGAGTCGGTTACTGGTATTCTGAAACCCTCTGACAAAACCCTTCCAAAGAAAGGATGCTGCACTTTCGTCTGGATAGCTAGACAAGAGGTTGCGGAGAGGAGGGAGCTGGATTAGTGAAAATGCTAGACCCGGAGGGTCCCTATCGTCTGTTCCCTGCTGCGGGGGCTCCTCTGGAGCTAGAATGGTGGAACCCCCGACCTCCCTGAAAGGGCTGCTTCTCTTTGTAACACGCTGTGGCTGGGTGTACCCCTGCACACCTCTCGCACTCGTGCGGATACTTACAAGACTGCCTTTGGCATGACCCCTTATTGAATTCCCAACACTCCTTGTGCTTTGGCTCCCTTCTTAAGTCCGGCTTACCCATGCGATAAGAATCTAATGGCTTCTTCTCAACATACGGGATGACCGCCACAGACCAGATGCCCTTTTCAAATTGATCCCAGCGTGCTAGCGGGATCCTGGAAACCTTCCTTCAGAACTTTTATCATAGCTAATGGTGGCGGCCCCCCAGAGGGCACATAGGCTGTTCTGACTCTTCATCTGTGTTGCCCGTTTTCAACTTGCTCTTCTTACACTCGTGCTTCTTCTTGGTGCGTCTTTTGCCTGACGGTTTGTCCCCCTCAGCTGTCTGAAGCTCCCCCTCCAGCTGCTGTTCCTCCTCACCGGCCGACGAGGTGCCCGATTCTGGAAGCTGGACCCTGGGCTGCTTATTCTGCGAAGGACTGGAAGAACTGGACGCAACAGGGTTATTGACACAGGCCGGCGGCCTCCTCACAGGCGACCCAATGCGGTTCTGAGGACCAGATGATGCCGAGTGAGCCCGAGACCTAGTTTGCACTGCCACAGTTACTGTCCAAGAGCTTGGGCCTGCACCTGAGAACTGAGAAACGTTGAAGAGGGCGGCAGAGGTGCCTGGGAGGTCATCAACCTGGGTGAGAGGCGGACTCTCCGGGACCACCTGGGTATCTGGTATCATATCAGGGGTAGCAGCGGAAGGCATGGGGTTAGGGGATTGATCAGAAAAAACACTGCTCATAATCATCAATGAACTCTTGGGAAAGTTACAAGGCCAAATTGATGTTTTGGCTACAAATGTTACAACTCTGAACTTAACAGTAAACAACATCACTGAATTTGATAAGGATTTGAATCAGGAAGCCTATTCAATTGGACAAAAAGAGAAACTTGAGAGCTTTGAGAATTTGGAGAAGGAGATATATGTTGTCCCTGAAGAAAAGGAAGGAGGAGCTGTAATTTTGCAGATGACAAAGGAGAGTTTGAGGCCTGACATGATGGTAACAAAGGAAAATAAAAGCTTGATGTGGAAAATCTGGCCTGAATTGGAGATTGAAAAATGGAGAGATCTCCTTATGTGGAGATCTGAAGACCTAAGGATTACAAATTTGCTTAAGGTGGAAGTTGGAGCTTTGGGGACATTTGGACTTGAAAGGAGTAAGAAACAAGATTCGGGCTCCACTTTTAAGTATGGAAGTCTGGCTGGAAGAAACATGGATCCCATGGGGCCAGAGCTTCTCCGAGATTTGGTGTTCGATATTAAGGACTATCAAAAAAACCGGCAGAGAGGAATTGAGAGAGAATTAAGAGCCTCGGATGTGAGATCTCCAGGCTGATAGTAGATTAAGACTGATGGACATTTGTTGAGGACTGAAACCGGGAAAGGGGGGGGTGGAGTCTGGGAATCCAAAGGGTACATAATTATAATTTGTTCTGTTTTCATTTTGTTTTGTTATTTGTATGAAAAATGGGAAATTCGTGGAAGGGAATTTGGGTCGACTTTAGAAACTATGTTTTAAGAATGAGTATTGATGTATAAGTATTGATGTATAAGTCTGGATAAGGCAAAATTGGATAAGGATTTGCTGAACTAAGAATTTGAATTGGAATACAATTCCCTGAGGAGGTCAGGGAAATATGTTATTGAAAAACAAGTATTGTGAACTTTATGTGTTTTTAAACTCTTTATCTTTTTCCTTTTTGATTCTTTTTTATTGTATTAAATTTGAAAACTTTAATAAATATCTTAAAAAAACACATAATCATCAATGAACGATCTAAATGCATTTAGGCAGTGTGAAATAGGTTTGGGGTTATTATCCCATCCATGTGGCACCCGCGATGAATTACGGCTATTGGCACCCATGCAGCCTGAGGTGTGAGCTGATTCCGTTGCAGAGCGCTTCCTCTTAGGCGCCATGGATAACATGCTAAAGCTACTGCCACAAACACGTGCTACCGCTTACAAGCGGTTGTACAGGGACGTGTTATTGATTCTGAAACGAATATACTAATTAACGATTGTTTTACTTATAATAAACAATGATTTCCCAAGCATTCAATTAAATGTTTAATTGTTTATCCCATTAGTATGTGCGTGCGTGTGTTATTTATTACTCTCTCTCTATATATTACTATTTATTATTATTATTATTATTATTATTATTATTATTATTATTATTTATTCATTTATTCATTTATGATGCTTCCTACTTCATATTATAATATCTCATTCAATCCCCTGCAATGCAGCAATATACCGGGGTCCCGTACAGGGATCAAACCAGCAACCTTGGCATTATCGGCACCATGCTCTAACCAGTTGAGCTATCCAGGCTCTCTAGAATTGTGTGGGACCCCGAGGGTCATTTAGTCCAACCCCTTGCAAAGCAGGAATATGTAATTGTTCCATACAGGGATCAAACCTGCAACCTTGGCGTTATTGTCACCACGCTCTAACCAACTGAGGGTTCCGAAATATATGTAAATTATTTATTATTAATGAATTTTATTTTATTATTTTATTTGTTTATTTATATATTTATCTATAGATTTGTTTAATTAATTAATCAATTTAATCTTGCTTTGTGATGCCATTCCACTTATCCTCTTTTATTATTATTATTAATGTATATTTATCATTATTTATTTATTATTATAATTTAATATTTTTTTAAAAAAAATGTTAATCCACTTATTTTATTTATTATTAGTAGTATTTTTATTCTATTATTTATCTATTCATTTTTATTTATTTATTTGTTGTTATTATTATTCTATTATTTATTATTATTGTTATTTATTACAATCTATTCCAGTATTATTTGTTCAATTAATTACCACTGTAAGTAGAATTAATTGATGATGCTATCAATTGTCTACCATAACTAATGATGATATGAAATAATTATTCTTCACTTGACTGTTTGGTTTGTATTTGCCTATAAATTTATTTATTTGCCACTAAGCAAAGGGTCAGGCAGATAGACACAGCTAAATAACTCACAAGCATATAGGGATGGAACAATAGGCAGCCCCCACACTGCAATCAAATGGAATCAAAGAAAATCGCTCTCTGGGAAATGTCCTTTAACTAACACTTTGAAAAACAAAAGGTTATGCTGGAGGCCCAGCAGAAGGAAAATGCTGCCAAAGACAATGTATCCTTGATTGGCCATCCGCCAGGTACCTGAATTAACAATGTACCACGAACTGCCTGTCTTTTGCGTGGCGAGTTCCCGCCCCCCACCAGGATAAATAAAGACACGAGACACCATAATTTAAGGTTAATTGGGCGAATTGGGCCACAATTTATTGAATTCAGGAATGAGAGGCATTGGCTTAGGCATTGGTCCTAACGACTATCCGGTTCCAGCCCATTTGCTGGAGACACGGGGAAGGGTTAACCTTATATCGGGGGAGTCTCCTGCCGAGGCACGTCGACTAGGAGCTCCCCCGGGTCACCGCTCTGGGGCGTGCCTTTGGCCCTCACCTCCATAGGCTTCTGACAGGGCCACGCCCCCCCGGAGTCCTTTAACGGACCACCCTTCGGTCGCTGGGGGGAGGTGATGGCGTTCCTCCCCCCCACACACATCCTCTTAACCCCTTCTTACCAATGCCTACCGCCACACGAGTAATCGCTTGCCGCCAATACTCTCATGCCTGAAACCAATCCCTTACCCCCTTTGCTATATCAGTAAGCCACATGTCATTTCGCACATCTGAAAGATGCATGCCATCAAGCCAAATATCATTTCCTGCATCCGAAAGATGCACGCCATCAAGCCGGTAGAGGGCCTCGCAGTTGCCCGGGTGGTCAATGACCCACCCACCCAGGGCTGCCACTCTACGCACCACCGCCCGATCCAAGGCTTTCCTAGCCCTATTTGTGGCTATCAGGCACCTGCTCTCTTTCCAAACCCGGCTTTCCATCAACAAGGCCCCAAGAATGGTGATGTTTGGGTAAGAGGCCTTAAGTTCCTCAAAGTCACTAAAGATATGCCACATCAAGTCGACTGCCTTTCTGTAAGCTAAATCCTTTTCACCTAATTGGATAACTAAAGCATCTGGGGGGCCCACCGCTGCCGCTCTGGCTCTAATTGTGGGCAACATTCCGGCCCAGCGCATTTCCCTCCGAGAGATCCAAGATATATTGATGTAGTTAAGGTGCTGCCCAAGACCGGAATTGATGGCGCAGACCCTGGCCCAATGCACAATGCTGTGCCCGATTATCCAGATGCGCGCCCTCATAGCTCCTGCACCATAGGGTCCCCGTTAACGGCATGGTTTCTATCCCAGTGGAAAGTGCAGGGCCTATAATCCAAATGTGCACCACAACGTCACCTGAAAGCAAAAGAAGGTAACGAAGCCAGGTCAAGTATACTGTGAACAATCACAAGGTTTTACGAATATATCCCTTAAATGCATCAGACTTCACTGCCCCCAAGTCCTTCATCCTTTCAGCTGAAAGTCCCAAATGCAGTGCTGTCGTGGCGGCCCCAATTCTAAAGGAGTTAGCCGCGAATTCAGCTGAGGATACACCGCAGGCAGCACTCTCCCTTTGCATAATGTGCTTGGACTGATGCCATGCAAGGCGGGAGCCATCCAATTTCATAAGGAATGGACCTAAGACGGATGCCATGCGAGGCGGGAGCCATCCAAATGTATAAGGAATGGACCTGAGATAGTTAGTCTCACGTACATGAAATGTTTAGTGTCCTTTACTGCTGATCTGTTTCGGAACATTGGACATGCAGGACTAAATTGGATCTGAACAAGGTCAGGTCTCTCAAACTAACCCCGGGCAGCGGATTCTGGTTGGCCCTTACCAACCACTTTGCCAATGCGCATAGCGCCAAATGCAATGGAGTATGCAGCTGAAAATAACCAGGCCTTGTCCTCGGACCAACAGATACTTATTTTATTTTATTATTATCATTATTTTAATTTTATTTAATTATTTATTTATTTTGGAATTGGCAAAGAATGTCATAAGGGCCTTCTACCATCACTTTTAGGAGGCTGCAGCCTGCGCCAGCCCTACAATTAATAATAATAATAATAAATAAATAAATAAATAAATAATAATAATAATAATAATAATAATAATAATAATAATTTATTATTTGTACCCTGCCCATCTGGCTGTGTTTCCCCCGCCACTCTGGGCGGCTTCCATAGAAACCAAACATACACTAAAATATCACACATTAAAAAACTTTCCTGAACAGCAGCCCTACAGTGCCCTTCACATTAAGAAGTCCACACCAGGGTCTATGGATTAAACAACCTTACAGAAAAAGGGGGATTGCCGCCTACTGGATGTTTTTCTTTGCTGCACGACCCAGCACCCTCCAATGTACCAAGTATTGCAGAGCTTCAGCTTTGGTAGGAGGTGTGTCAAGCCTAGGATTTTTTGCTTCACCTTTAGGTGTGTCAAGCCTAGCATTCATTCATTCATTCATTCATTTATTATTTATTATTATTATTTTTTATTTATTTATAAATTTGCCTTGGAACTCCATAAAGTCCAACCAAGCCTTTTTATAAGATCTAAGCGTGGACGGGGCTCCTGAAGCTAATACTCCCTTCAGGACATCACGTTCCCAAGGCTCCAAAGGTGCTCCCGGAATGGCTGTGGCCATTTGCTGCGCCTGGGCATCCGTGATGTCATTGTTAACCCTAGGGGTAAATTTGGTAGAGAAATAGATGTTTAATTCTAAGCACAAAAGGACAAAGGTCCAGGGCAGATCTGCCACTCTAGGAGAGTGCGATAATTGCTTTGACAGGACACTGACGAACGTTTGATTGTCTGTCCAGAAGCATACCTGGTGATTCCTGAACTCGTCAGCCCGCAAATGCCATTGTACTTTTCCAGGAACTTCAAACCAACCTTCAGGTCTGACTTGACCACTTTAGAGAGGCGCACTCAGTGTTGCAGAGCCTGCAGTCCCGCTGACAGCTTAGCTAATCGCCCACAAAAGGGGCAGCCAGGGGGCACTACCCAGCATGCAAAGTTGAGGTGACCAAAGCGTGAATTGACTCTGGCCAAGGGTGATCTTCTTGAGGGGAAGAAGTTGCAAAATATTTATTTATTTATTTATTTATTTATTTATTTATTTATTTATTTATTTATTTAAAGTGCTGCTAGCCTCTCCCTTGGTAGGCGGGATGTCTGTGCAATTGTGTCCAATTCAATACCCGAAATAGGTTATGGTCAAAACTCCCTCTGTTTTGTCTGCCACCAAAGGTACCCCAGGCTCCTCGGCCAGGGAGGTGAAAGCCTCTAAAAGAGAAGCACAATCAGGGCTATTACTAATGATGGGGGGGGGGGAGTTATCAAGGTAATGGGTCACCCCTTCAGCACCAGTTCCGAAGCGAAGACCCCAGTCCAAAATTGCACTAAATGACTCAAAGGCTGCACAAGTTACTGAGCACCCTATCAGCATAGATTTGTCCTTCCAGTAAGCCCTCTCAAATCTAAAACCGAGCCATAGAAATTCCTCAGGGTGAATTGGCAGGAGACGGAAAGTCAACTCAATGTCGCACTTAGCCAAGAGCGCCCCCCTGCTGAACCTGTGCATGAGCTTTATAGCCTGATCGAAGGAGGCATATTTCACAGAACAAGGCTTCTGTGGCATTTCATCATTGTCTGAGCCACCTCTAGAGTAGGATAGGTTGTGGATCATAGGATACTCTCCTGGAGTCTATGGGGGGACAATGTCTAAAGGTGAAATGAGTAAACCCGCTATAGGTGGCTCCCTGAAGGGGCCGGCCACCCTCCCGGCCAGAAATTTAATTTCTTTTTTGCAATAGCTGGTGTTTCCCAAATGGATTCTTTGGTTTGAGGGGTCCCCTGAGTTAGGGGGTAATGAAACTCTTTCCCAGGGTACTTTGCTGCCTCTATTTTGGGGTATTTATCGAGAAGGGTTGTAAGAGGCGAGAGCTTAACAGAAGAGAACACCACAGTCAAGGGCCAAATTCATACCAGTTTGTGGCTGTTCTTTTTGGCGGGTCTGTGAGCTTTTCAAGACCCCTGGTGGAAATGCCCCCTGCTGCCCGGAAAGGGCTGTTTACCTTTAAAACATGAAGACGCTGGGTGGTTACCTAGGCACTTCTCACATTCATGGGCATACTTACAATCTGGCCCCTGGCACACACCCGTGTTGTACTCCCCGCAAACCTCATGGTGAGGGACTCGCTTAGCTTCAAATTTTCCAACTTAGAGGGATCTGGCCCATCATTGGAGACTGGTGCTGTTCTGCAGCCGCTGACACTTCCTGTTGCCCCTGCGTCTCTTCCTCCGCTGATGTTTCGGAGCCCCTTTCCGCGGTAAAGACTGAGGTTGTGAATGCTGTAGAATACTGGGAAAGTCTGGGGTATACTGAGAGGCAGCAAGGTTATAATTGGAAGCATGAGCCCTACCACCCGAGGATCTGGCATTGGAAACCCAGGGACACGTAGGCTGTAATTATGTGTGAGGATGCATAAATGGATTGTTACCCGAATGTGGAACCCTAAATAAGGAGGCCGAAGTGCCAGGGAGCTCCTCATTGCTGGACAGAAGTACTCACTATTTGGGAAGAGGCCACAGTGACCATGGGCCTGAATTGTTGGTAAAAAGTTTCAAAAGCAGAGAAGACACTGACTAGGCCTGTGGGTTGCAGGGCACAGGAGGCTACCCTGACCCATCTTGAACACCGGACCCACTGTATTGGGGAGTTCTTGGGGAGGAACAGAAGATTGTGCCTGATGGATTCTCTTGGAAGCCATTATATTGCCCGCACATTAACCCTTGTACGCTAAACTTTAATTGTGCAAATTGGTCAAGCAGGCCAGGCACTGTTTAGAACTGCCAGCCTGTGTCTTTCCCTTTTAACTTAAGCCTTTATTACATGAGGACACTTTAGCCCCGCCGGCCCAGTTCAGTATTGATTAATCCGACCACACTTGGAAAGAAATCAGATTCAAACCACTAATCCCTGATGGCAAATGAAACTGGGATCAATTGTTTAGTATTTATCTATTTTAAGTCCAGCCCCCTGCAAGGCAGGAATCTTTTGCCCAATATGGCCTCATGCTCTACTGACTGAGCTATCCCAGCTGCTTCGAATCTATAAACAACTCAATATTGAACAGAATTGTATTACTTTTCCCCCCAAAGGGACGTGAAAGATACTAAAACAAACACCAGCCTTTATGAACAAATAACTCAAATCACTTACCATGAATTAATATATTCAAGTAAACTGTGCTGGGCGTAATGCAAGAAAATTGCAATGAAATAATTAAATTATTATTACTATTATTGAATTGAATTTATATTTTATATATATATATATATATATATATATATATATATATATATATATATATATATATGATTTCGTAGATTTTCACGGGTACAGGAATGCAGGTTTTGGTGTCCTCGGGTGTCTTCCCGTGTAAAAGATGGGGTGTCTAGGCGACGTTTCGACGAGGTCTCACTCGTCATCTTCAGGCTGGTGCTTTCGGCTTCTTGTTACTGGAACAGAGCAGGATCTCAGTGTTTGAGTTCCTATAAATACTGTTGAGGAGGTGTGGTGTATAGCCTCCAATGTTCTGGGCAGAGAGGAAGTTCCCAGGCTAGTGTGCCTTTTCTTCTTTTGTTCCTTAATTACTTGGGGGATATCTTGAGTGATTTCTTGAGTGATATCCTGAGTACCACTTAGGTGGGTCATTAGGTGTGGATTAGTTGCTAAGGCCTTTGTGTCTTGACCTCTTGAACTTTGTGAAGAGTTTTTCTGAGAAGATGGCTGTACTGCACTTAGTTGTGCTCTGGCTTGGCTTCGTGTATAGGGGCGAGCTGTGGTTTTGTGGCCTGTGCCAGCCAGATCTGTGTAGGGATTGCAGGGGGGTGCAGCATCCGGAGGTGCCACCATGGTTTGGCTACTGGATGGTGTCTGTAATTTATCTGTGGAGAGGGTCTGGGTTTGGATCTGGTGTGGTTGATTGGTGATGGCGTTCTGTGTGCCTCTGGCTCTGGTGTCAGTTTTTGTGGGGAGGGCTAATTTCCAGATGTCTGGCAAGCGGGATGTGTCGTCACGCTTGTTCATGTTGTGAGGGTGTTTCTCTATCTCGATGGCTTCCATGATTATTCTCTTGTGGTGATGTTCCATGTTAAAGAGCAATTTGGAATCTGCAAAATTAATTTCGTGTCCTGTTTCTTTCATGTGTTGGAAAAGAGAGGAAGTTTTTTCTTCTTTTTTGACGGCATTCTTGTGTTCTGCAATACGTGCATTTATTCGTCTGTTTGTTTGTCCAATGTACGTGGCTGGGCAGACTTTGCAGGGTATTTCATAGACCCCTTGGTTTTCCAACTGGATTTTATCCTTGGGGTTTCTGAGGATATTGGCTATTTTTTGGTTGGTGCAAAAGGCTGTTTTGATATTGTGTTTATGGAGGATTTTGCTAATTTTATCTGTAGTAATTAAGGAACAAAAGAAGAAAAGGCACACTAGCCTGGGAACTTCCTCTCTGCCCAGAACATTGGAGGCTATACACCACACCTCCTCAACAGTATTTATAGGAACTCAAACACTGAGATCCTGCTCTGTTCCAGTAACAAGAAGCCGAAAGCACCAGCCTGAAGATGACGAGTGAGACCTCGTCGAAACGTCGCCTAGACACCCCATCTTTTACACGGGAAGACACCCAAGGACACCAAAACCTGCATATATATATATATATATATATATATATATATATATTCATTCATTCTTTATTTCTTTATTATTATTATTATTTATATTTTGGTGTGCAGTCAACTGCATTCGGTTCAATAGACTTGCCCCTAATGACTGCGCCCAACTTCGGAACTAAATTGTAGAAAACAAGCTAATTAAAATGACCGTGCCAACATCAATTAATGCAGTGTTTCCCAACCGGTGTTCCGCGGCACAGGAGTGTGCCGTGAGACATCGGCGGGTGTGCCGCGAGATGCCTGGAGGGAGGCGGGCGAGTCGGCGGCGAGAGGCGGGGCGGCGGCGGCGAGGAGAGGCCGCGCCTCCTGCTGCTGCCTGGCGCTCCTCCTCGCAGCCGGCAGCGCTGCCTGGGCGCCTCCGCGCGACTCTGCCTCGCTGGGTTTGGTCTCCCAGCAGAGACGGGTCACACGCGCCCCTCCCTCCCTCCCTCAGCCTGCGCGGAGGGAGAGCCAGAGAGAGGCATCGCTCCTGCGCGCCGGGAGAGGGAGCAGCCGGAGCGATGCCCCTTGAAATCTTCGCCCTGCCTTCTTCTGGAGCGACGGAGAGCCTCTTAAAACTCGTCCGTCCGCTTCTCTCCCTGCCAAGAGGCGTCCAGCAAGCCGGCTTTGCCAGCGGAGCCAGCCTTGGAACAGACCCATCCGTCAAGCGGGGATTGTGCGTCCTCCTGGACAGAGTGTAAGCAACCGGGTTTAATTTGGGTTACGCGGAACTCCAGCGCTCAGGGCGGGAGTTTAGGAAATCCAATCGGGTGGCGCCGCTCTTCCTTGGGACCCCATGGGGAAACACTGGGGACCTACTTCTAAGCAAACGGGTCTACACGTCTCTCTGCCCCCCCCCCTTTAACCTTTAGCTTCAAAGCCAGAGCAAACCGAGGCTAAATCCGTATTTACATAGGATAGCTTTCGTGCGTCCCTCCCGGCGTGACGCTGCGCGCTGACGTCACGGGGCGGGGCTTTAATGGTGGTGTGCCGCGAGATTTTTTTTCAGTAAACAGGTGTGCCGTTGCCCAAAAAAGTTTGGGAAACACTGAATTAATGAATGTATTAGATTAGCATTGGTTAGTGACTGCTTTGCATTGCAATGAAATAATGCCCCAAGTAAACACTTGTGCTGTGCTCAGCTGTACCCAGACCAGTGTAACTTCAGTGCAATAAAGCCAAAAAGTGCAGCAAACTCACGAAGACAAAGTTACTAGTTCAAATATCCAATCCCCCTCCCACTGGTCACGAGGTTACTATAAAGGGGGAAGCTGCCTTTTAATAATATACCCGAAAACTTAAATAAGCTGTATGAGAAGTCAGTTGGCTACTATGGAATGATAGATGTATGAACAGCCACTCGGATTCCTTAAGCAACAACGCTGAAGCACTATATAAATCTTGCCACGAAGTAACAAAGCTTGACAACCCGAACCACCAGCAGGGCCAGTAACTAGCGTGCCTCACTTAAAATGGCCGCCGTTGCTGGATCACATGTCAGAAACAAAATGGCCACAACCCGGCAGCTGTAACCTAGGCAACGGTCAACAACTGACCGCACAATAGCACATGGTTCCTTTGCACGCTCAAAGCTGTAGGGGCAGCCACGTGGTTTCTGTAACAACACAAGCTGTACTTTTTAGTGTAATGTAAGCTAGACGGAGGCAAAAAAGCTGCAGGGCAAGGGAACCCCTCAATAGCAAGTAGCACCAAACGAAATTGCACTTGCTAAGCGCCGGAAATAAGACATGAAAATTGAACAAAACTAAACTAAAATCCCCACCGCGAGTAGGCAGTCCCAGCTAGCAACAAAGAACCACCCCCACCCCCGCAAGGCAAAAGCACACACACACACACAAAAGGTGGTATCTCAATATACAGAATACACCCCCCCATAAAGCTCCGTTCCTCTGATTCACTTCCCCCAAGCTAGCAAAACACGCTCACACAAAACACTGTACCAAACGTTCTTCCTTGAGCTCCTTGCAGAACAGGCAGTCAGCAGCCGAGGGCAGGGAACGGATTACCAGAAAAAGCTCCACAAAGCTGGGGGGAAAAAATTCCTCTGAAGGGGGCAGGCGGCAGCAGGCACGGCAAGTTCCTGAAGGCAGGGAACTTGCACTGAAAGACACAGAGCTCCCTGTACAAACAGCAGACGTGAAAGAGATGCTGGAAGGAAAGCACACAAACACACACACACAGTGATTTTTAGCTCAATTACAGCTCCGGTATTAAACTGCAGGAGCTGAAGTGGAGTGCAAAGGGAGAAACCCCCAGAAGGAGAAAAGCCCCAAATTGGTTTTAGCTCCAAAACTAGAGATAACAACTCCTGAAAATCAAGCAGTTTAGAAATCAAGCAACACCAGCAGTAAATGCTGGTAATTCTCTGTAAAAAAGGGAGCTTTTTCTGTGAAGCAACAGCAAATTCCACGAGGTGCCCCTGCAGCTGAAGAACAAAGGCAACAAAGAAGCAAGGCAGAAACACTCCAGGCAATGCAGATAAGATATCCGACAACCCTGAACAGCTGATATGCGGGGAAACAAACGTGGGGATTATGCCAGCGAAAAGAGGGCAAGCCCCCTCTGTGCCGGCCCTAAATAGGGCAGGCCACGCCCCCCAGCCAGCCAGCTGATTGGCTGGCTGGGGGGGGGGCAGACCCAACTGGGACCAGCCCCCGCTCATGTGGGGTGGGCGTGAAGCCCGCAACCCCACCTTCTGGGCAGGCCGGAAGTGGCTTAAGCGACAATGTATCCTGCCTGGAAGCCGGGACAATTGTGAAGGGATTTCTTAAGCCAGGCAGCAGAATGAGTCGGACTGAAAGAAGGAAATAAAACTCTTCTGAATTGCACAGAGCAGAGCTTAAGACAGGGACTGTCGGGGGGGGGGAGGGGGGAATAAATCAGGAAATAAGGCTCAACACCAGAAACAGAAAGTGGGTAAAAAGCTGCTGAATGTAAGGCACAAGGCAGGCTAACAAGGAGATAGCTACTAGACCGGCTGCCCGTTATAACTCACTAAACGCAGCCCACATGTTGAGTCAAAACCAGCAGGGAAAGGCTCATGCTTTAGCGCGACTCAAAAGGGGGGGGCATTCTTATTTAAAACAATATGGGACGTCGTCTGCCGCCCGCAGAAAGCTCAGGCGTAACTCCTAGGGCTATCTGCTTTATCGAGATTCACAAAGATCTGCTTGTATGCTTCTATCCCCCAAAGCAAGCCCCTGGATTATTGAAACAAGTTGGAAACAATAACAACAAAAAACTTGTTGGGAAACGAAAAGTGAGGGCTGGAGGCTGGCACCGCAGCAATTTAGGCTGCTGTACACGCCCCCCCCCCCGAAGGCACCTGGTTGGGTGCCTGGCCGAGGGCGTGGGCGCCAGCCAGGTGAGTGGGAGGCAGGGGGCAAACGCCCCCTGCTTGAGGCAGAGTCCGGCTCCTGGCCACAACCACTCCCCTCTCTTGCAGGGAGGAGAGTCTCTATAAGAAATATTTAAAAAATAGAGCAATTGAGTGACAGGAGGCTTTATGGGAGACATGATCTGGCCATTGACATTGTGCTCTGACTCAGGGAAGGGAAAAAACACCCAGAATCACCCACTTCACCTTGTTATTCAGCCCCCACACAAAGCCTCTGTACACATGTACTAATTAGAGAGCTCTCTGTATGTCAGTTGAGGCCAGAGAATGCTGCTGTAAATTGTGACTATTACAATGAACAACTATATCAAAATATTTACAGTAATGGGAGAGTACAGAATGAGAGACTATGCAGATAAATCAAGGAGAAATGGCATGTCAGCTGTTTGGCCAGATCCAATATAAATGCATCCAGCAACAAAGGTTCCAGTTGTTGAGTCGCTTAATATTCTGTTTTCTTTTAATGTCGAAATGATTTTTTCTTTTAATCAAAGTCTGCTTCAGTTTGAAATTCTGAAGCAGAAGTTCTAAAAGTTTCTCAGGATAGGCCTGCAGGGACTCAAAAGACAAACAGAGAGGGAAAAAATCAAGGCAAAGAAGTGACCTAATGTGTGTTGAATTAGGAAGACTTTGAGCAACACTGTATATTTTTAGAGATCTAAGAAATCTCAAAGACATTTTTAATCAGAGCTGAAAGATTATTTAAAAAAACAACACTCTGATTGTTCTCCCTCAGTTTCAGGTTTGCAATATGTTGTTGTGCAATTCATTCTTAATTGCATTTTGTCTTTCTTTTTCTTTAAAAAGCAATTAGATCTCTGTGACTGGGCTAGGCTGAGGCTACTGACATCTTCACCATACAGAAGTTTGTGAATCTTTCCTTTTGTGTGGCAAACTAAACTAAACTTATGGTGTTTATTGTCTTTGCTTTCTTATACACGACCAAAACTTACTTAATCTTTGGTGCCATATGTTTAAAGCCAAAAAAAAGAAAAAGAAAATCCCGGGAATTGCAGTTTGCTCAGAGTGCTGAGAATTATAAGTCTGTGTGGAATAAACCACAGTTTCCAGAATTTAGGGGTGGAGAGAATTATGGTTTAAGTGTCCTTTAAATGTATGTTGTGTACACAGCCTTTGTCGCCATCAATCTGTCAGGAGCCTCAATTGGATATGAATAATTTTCCTTTCATTGGATAAATACTGATATTTGGAAACACCTTGACAGAGACAAACCAGAAAGTGTTTTTAAAACACTTTTTTTTTAGTTAGAAAGCTGGTGTCAGTGGGGCAGTGATGAAGGAACCAGAGTGGGGGAAGCACAGCTCTGGAATGTTTTACAGAGGACAATTAATTACACCATTGTCAAAGTTCCAGAATAATTGATGGGCACTGGTGGAGGAAGAGGCGTGGGGGGGGGGGGAGCGCACCGCCCCCGGCAGTGTGATCCCGGTGGGGTGCCATCACAGCTGCCACCCCCCCCCCATGCTGGGCTCCATGCCCCCAGGACCCGGGACACGCCCCCGGGACACGTACCAGCCCCACCCCGTCTGCTCTCCGCCCCCTGTGCCGGAGCATGAAGCTCTGCCACTGTTGATGGGCATTATTACTTTATCGCTTTTTCAGGAAAAATGGGGCTCAAATGTGAAAACAAGTATTCGCTTGCCAGATTCACTAAAACCCACCAGTTATATATGACAATTGAATGAGGCAATAGAGGCATTTAAGGGTGGATCTATACACTGGGGGGGGGGGGGGGCGGACTATAAATAAGACAGACATTTAAAAAAAAACCTCTATGGAAAATCACTTACAAATTGTCTTTGCTCTCTGGTACCATCTGGTGTTGCTTGCTTATAATGCATTCAGAACGCTGTTTCTTGACTAATGTAGCTGAGTCCTAAGCGTTACTATTGTTTTGTAACAATTTGGCACAGGGGAAGTCAGAGAATGATAAAAAAAGGAAGCAGAGATTGACTACATCTTTCCCCTTCTGTGATGAGGTTTTTTTATTCATGCTAACAGTTTAACAGATGACAACCATTTGTTGCAAAATATTGCCTTTCTAATTAAAAGGTTGCATTTAAGTTGTCTGAAGATCTTCCATTAAATCTCAATGCGTTTTGTAAGTTGAATCTATGCAGTCAGAATTAAGCACCACGGAATTCAGCTTGCACCCTGGTAAAAATGGATTGCAGTCATGTCACATGATTGATTGTAAATGTAAACTAAGTTCTCCCCATTCCAGTTCCAACATGCTAACTATTACACCAATTTTTGCCAGCTCACTTTCTATGACTGCCAGGTGATCCTAACAAAATTATGCTATGTACAGTCATACCTCATGTTACGTTTGCTTCAGGTTATGTTCTTTCAGGTTACGTCCC
Source organism: Podarcis muralis (assembly GCF_964188315.1). Classification (NCBI taxonomy): domain Eukaryota; kingdom Metazoa; phylum Chordata; class Lepidosauria; order Squamata; family Lacertidae; genus Podarcis; species Podarcis muralis. Next base: position 12,338,435 of record NC_135674.1, read on the forward strand.
GCGGCGACCCAGAAGTACCAGAAAGGGTGACTTCCAGGTTTCGCTGCTCGCGCATGCGCAGAAGCGCAAAATGACATCACGCACATGCGCAGAAGCGGCAAATTACAACCCGTGTGTGTGCAGACGCGCCACTGCGGGTTGCACTCTTTTCATGTTGCGAACGGGCCTCTGGAATGGATTCCGTTTGCAACCAGAGGTACCACTGTACTGCTGCTCTGTGGTGTGTGTGTGTCAAGGGGGGTGGGGATCAACATAGCTGCATTTTTGGACTCACCACCATACCACTGGGCAGTGATGGATAAGAATATATGTGGAAGTCTGAGGTTTAAATATCAGTTCATGGTTTCAGTGGGGCTTGTTTAGCACAACTTCGTGGTGTGAATTTTGCACACAGTTTACACTCAGAACCCCAATCTGATTCAAAATTAATTCAGCTTCATACACTCAAGTGCATATTTTCATCACAGCTTCTTTTTGGAGTGTAGGTTCTCATATTTGGTTGTCAAGCTTCTTCTTTGTTCTATTTATTTTTTTATAATTATTTTATTATTCACAGGTGTCAGGGAACTGCCATCGGAAGGACAGGAGGTGGAAGGGCTCACAGAGGTTGAGAGAGACTTAGCAGCTGAAGAGGGAACCAGCAGGGGGAGAGAAGGAGCTCCAAGGGAAAGTGAGTCGGAGGGATGGCTCAGGGACCAGCGAAAATAGTGGGGAGGTTTCAGGACCTCCTATAGGGACACCCACTCCTCGCCGGAAACTGTCGCGCAGAGAGTCCAGAAGACGTGTTTCCGTTAAGGAGCTTTTATGCTGGAAGAGATTCCGTAAGCGCCCACTGTCGGATTCTGCTAGCGACTGACGGAGCCATGCTTGAGGGGCTCCGTCGTAGGCAGAGGTTTGCGGACTTGGCCAAACTCTGAGGGACTAGGATTTTACGCACAAGCAGCTCATCATCCCATCACAGCAATCCGACAGTCCCTGAAAGCAGCTTGTGCAGGGAGAGGCATCATGAGCAACCCAGCCAAAACCGGAGAAGCAGGAGGAGCTGGAGCGGGTCCAAGCCTGGAAGAAAGGTACAGGGTGTTGGAAGTCCAGCTAGCGCTGCAGACGGCGAGGCTCGAGGAGAGGAGGGCTCAGAATGCAGAAAAGGGAAAAACCACCCCGCTCGCAAGAATGGTGCCAGGATTGGTGCAGAAGTTTGGGGGGGATCCCAGGAACTATCACGCCTTTAGGACAGAGGTGCAATATGCTCTCAATCTGCAGTTTGATGACTTTCCCGACGAGGAGTCGCGAGTGGCTTTTGTGATTGGCCATCTCGAAGCGGGGGCGAAAGACTGGGTTAGGCCCCTGATGGCAGTGAATAATGAGATCCTAAAGGACACGAGGAAGTTTTTTCGCGCCATGGACCTGATGTTTTCCAGCGACATTGAGCAGGGAGTGGTGCGCAGACAGTTAATGGCTTGTAAACAGGGGAGCCGATCTGTCCATGAGTACTGGACTGAGTTTACCATGTTGATCCATAAATTGGGGTGGGATCTATCGGCGGAGCCCATACAAATGCTTTTCGAAGAAGGGCTTTCTTCGGCGGTGAAAGATGAACTTTCCCGGACGCCTAGGGTGGAGTCTATGGACCAGCTGACCAAATCCGCGCTGACCATAGGAGCACGCCAGGAGGCGAGAGCGTTGGAGAAGCGGAAGGGAGAGGGGAACGTTGGAGGGATTTCCGCATTCCAGAGATTCCAGAGCCACCTTTCCCGCCAGCAGAGCCGATGGAAATTGGAACAGCGCGCGCAGTTTCAAATCCCAGTGAAGGGCGGAAGAAGGAGGGGAAGAGCGCCAAGAAATGTTATCTCTGCCAACAGCCAGGTCACTTTGCCAGAGTCTGCCCACAAAGAAAGGAATGGCAAGGGATGGCGGGAGCTGTTGGGGGAAAAGAGGAGGAAGGCAAGGAGCAAGTAAAAGCCAACGCCTGGCTGCCACCGTCGGGGCACAGCAGCCAGGCCAAAGAGCAGTGACAGTGCCCACGCCGGAACCTCCAAGACCAGCTCTAGTGATAGAAGTGTTGCTAGAGCTGCCAAACGGACACCCACTAAAGATAAAGGCGCTATTGGACTCAGGCAGCTCCTGTAATTTCATGAGTAAGGAGTTTGCAGCTGAGCACCAGATACAGACTATCCCTTTAAGTAATCCCTTGCAGGTGACCACGATCGATGGGCGGGAGCTACTAGGAGGAGAAGTTAGCCAACAGACGGTTCCCATGATAATGAGGGTGGCAAGGCACACCGAACAGATAGCGTTTAATGTGGCTACCTTGGGAGGAGCTCCCATTATTTTGGGGATGAGCTGGCTGGCGCTACACGATCCGCTAGTGGGCTGGCATCAGAGAGTGGTCTCCTTTGGGTCAGCGCATTGCCTAGAACACTGCAAAGAGGGGAAGGCTCCGGAAGGGGCCAGAGTCACCCTAGCAGGGACGCAAGTAACGGACAAAGGGAAGGTGCCCCCACAATACGCCGATCTGAGCAACGTCTTCAGCGAAAGGGAAGCAGACAAACTGCCGCCGCATAGACCCTTTGACTGTCAAATCAATCTACTCCCTGGGGCCCAACTCCCAGTGGGCAAGCTGTACGCCATGTCAGACAGGGAGATGCAGGAGTTAAGGGAGTTCATTGACAAAAACCTGAAGCGAGGTTTCATCAGAGAGTCCCGAGCGGTGGGGGGCAGCCCAGTGTTTTTTGTGGACAAAAAAAACACAGATAAACCGAGGCTTGTAGTGGACTTCCGGGCCCTAAATGCAGTGTCGGAACCTCTGGCTTTCCCTATGCCCCGAATTGATGACATTTTGACTAGGGTGAGGAAGGGAAAGATTTTTACAAAACTGGACCTGAGGGGGGCGTACAACCTGATACGAATAAGGAAGGGGATGAATGGAAAACCACCATGTTCACCCCTTTGGGGGCCTTTGAATACCTCGTTATGCCCTTCGGTCTACAAGCAGGCTCAGCGTGTTTTCAATCGTTTATGAACCACGTCTTGGGACCTTTGCTCTACAAGAATTGTGTAGCCTTCTTAGACGACGTGTTGGTTTATTCAGAGAATGAGGAGCAGCATGTGAGGGTCGTCCGAGAAGTGTTGGGCAAGCTGCAAGCAAACCAGCTGTGGGTGAAACTGGAGAAGTGTCAGTTCCATACCAAGGAGGTGGAATTCCTGGGGTACCGCTTGTCAGACAAGGGATTGGCCATGGATCCAGGCAAGGTCCAAGCGGTGCTGGAATGGAAAACACCGAAAACGAAGAAGGATGTGCAAAGATTCCTAGGGTTTGGAAACTTTTATGGGAAGTTCATCAAGAACTTTGCCCACTTGAGGGCTCCTGTCAGCGGCTGCCTCAGGTCCCAGTTCACAAAGGACCAACGCCAGTTGCTCTTTATAAACAAAAGTCTTTATTGTGGTTCATTGTTGGTTTGACATCCGTGGCGCGCAGCGCTACGTCTGAGTCCTTAGACCGGCGAAGTCCCGTCTGAATCCGCCCCTCCTTTACACCAGTTCAATACCCGAGCTTTGCTCCACCTCTTCCTTTCCTCCCTCTGCTCCTTTCGCCTCCGGGTCCTCCTGCCCTCTGGGGTCCCAACCCTCCTGGACTCTTCGGAGGCGGATTCTTCTGACTCCTCCCCCTGTCTCCGGCGGGCTTTGGGACCTGGCTCCCAATCCGGATTTTCTGCTGTCCCTCGCGCCTCTACATTTGAACTTGGCGCGCGCGCCCAGCCGCCCACTTTCCTCCTAACGGCTACACTGCTCCCTTCACTGCTTTCTCCTTCAGGGAGGCTGGCCGGCCCTGCTCTCTCCTCCGCCCCTCCACTCTCTGACGGAGGCGTGGTCAGTCCTGCCTCACTCTCTCCTCCTGCAGGAGGAGGCTTTTGTTCTAATCTGTGGGATTCTTCCCCCCCGCTGCGCTCTGGTGGGGAAGCTAGCCCTGATTTCCAGCTGCCGCTTGGCGACTCCCCACTGGCCCCCCTTGCCCTGACCCTGGGGGCCTCCTTCTGAGAATCTTCTGATTCGCTGGAGAGACTCAGGGAATCTCTCTGGTCACTGTCACACCCTCCTGCGCTCCCCTCCGATTGTTCCCCTTCGCTCTCCATCTCCTCCTTCTCCTGTGGCTCAGTCCCTGAGCCCCTGACAGCTCCCATCACTGACTGTCTCAGCAGCAAGAAGAAATTTGTTTGGACGGCGGAGGCGGAGGGAGCATTTGAAGAACTGAAAAGGGCGTTCGCTTCGGAAGAACAACTCCTGCATGTGGATTTACAAAAACCTATGAGAGTGGAAACCGATGCATCAGATCGGGCGGTAGGGGCGGTGCTTCTACAACCGGGGAAGAGTAAGTCGGAGTGGAGACCGTGTGCCTTCTTCTCGCGGAAGCTGAATAAATCCGAGAGGAACTACACGGTGTATGACCGAGAACTACTCGCCATTCACGAAGCGTTCCGGAGATGGAGGCATTTACTAATTGGTGCACAACATAAGGTGCAAGTGTGCACAGACCACAAGAATTTAGAGTATTGGAGAACGGCACGAGTGCTCAACCAACGACAAGTGAGATGGGCCCTGGAGTTCTCCAAATTCCACTTTGAAATTTGTTACGTGCCAGGCCCAGAAAACGTCAGGGCGGACGCTCTCTCACGTAAACCTGAGTATTTGGAGGGGGAGGGAGCAACCGAAGAGAGACATGTCATCCCAGAGGACCGATGGGTGTGTGGGGCGGCACTGGTGGGGCAAAGAGAACTGGTAGAGGAAACGGAGAATGATGAATACGCCCAGGATAAGCTCAGAGGTCTCACGGGGGAGGGAGAGAGCCCCGGAGGCTTTGAGGAAAGAAATGGGGCATTGTATTACAAAGGGGCACTGTATATACCCGAAGGAGAATTGAGGGGGAGAGTACTCAAGCAGTTGCACGACAGCCCCACAGCGGGGCATTTTGGGCAACACAAGACCATGTGGTTGGTTACCAGGGAATTTTGGTGGCCCAAGGTGAGGGAAGATGTTAGGGAGTATGTAAGAGGGTGTGACCAATGCCAGCGAGCCAAAGGGGAAAGGCGGGCGCCGGCAGGGTTATTAGAACCATTACCCACACCAGAACGGCCGTGGGAGGCGGTATCGATAGATTTTATGACGGATCTGCCGAAGTCCAAGGGGAAAACAGCCATCATGGTAGTAGTAGACCTGTTAACAAAGATGTGCCACTTTGTAGCATGCTCACATGCAGTCACAGCGGAAGAGACAGCGAAATTGTTTGTAGAACACATTTTTAGGTTGCATGGCGCCCCCTTGAGGGTGGTCTCAGACAGAGGCAAACAATTTACGTCCAGGTTCTGGAGGAAGCTCATGAGCTTACTGCACGTGGAGGTCAATTTTTTGACTGCCCGGCACCCTGAAACCAACAGGCAGGCGGAAAGAGCAAACGGTATCCTCCAACAATACCTGAGGTGTTATGTCAATGACAGAGAGAACGATTGGGTCGAAAAGTTGGCGCTGGCAGAATTTGCCTACAATAATGCGGAGAATGTGTCTACAGAGATGAGCCCCTTTTTGGCTAATTATGGGTGTCACCCCAGGGCATTTCCAGGGGGAGGAGGGGAGAGATGGAGCGTCCCGGCGGCCGAACATTTTGTAGAAGAAATGGAAGCGATCCATCGTCAGCTCCAACTCAACTTAGAAAGGGCCAAAGAAGAATATAAGAGGCAGGCAGACAAGAACAGAAGGGAAGGTGAAACCATAATGGTGGGGAATCAGGTGTGGCTGTCAACCCAAGGGTTGCCGTTCAAAGGGGGTTGTAAGAAATTGAGACCCAAAAGATTGGGACCATTTGAGGTCATTCAACAGGTCAACCCAGTGGCTTTCAAACTCCGGTTACCCAACCACATGAAATTGCACCCAGTATTCCATAGGTCTTTACTGTCACCGTATAGGGGGGGACGTGAAGGTGAGTCCACCAGGGGACCAGCCTTAGAAGAAAGGGAACGCAGCAGCCATGTAGCGGAAATCATCGATTCCAGGTGGAAGGGAAATCAGGTGGAATATTTGGTGGCGTGGGAAGGGGAACCGGAGTCAGAAAACACCTGGGTAACTGCAGAGGATGTCAATGACGAGGTCTTAATAGAAACGTTCCACCAAAGGTTCCCGAGGAAACCTCAGCCTGTAGCAAGGTTCAGGAGGGAGTACTTCGGCACCACCGACGAGGAGGAGGAACTGGAAGGATTCACGGAATCGGAGTTGGAAGAAGGAATAGACTCCGATGAGGAGGAATACTTGGAGACTAGGAACAGCAACCGGTGGAGGGAAGTGTTCGAGACTTCGGAAGATGAGGGAGGTTCCTTCAGGGGTTTTGCTTCCTCACCGCCCATAGAGGAGGGGACGGGAGGGGGTGAAGGGGGCCCTGGAGGGGAGGTGGATGTCAGGGAACTGCCATCGGAAGGACAGGAGGTGGAAGGGCTCACAGAGGTTGAGAGAGACTTCTCAGCTGAAGAGGGAACCAGCAGGGGGAGAGAAGGAGCTCCAAGGGAAAGTGAGTCGGAGGGATGGCTCAGGGACACTTCCAGCGAAAATAGTGGGGAGGTTTCAGGACCTCCTATAGGGACACCCACTCCTCGCCGGAAACTGTCGCGCAGAGAGTCCAGAAGACGTGTTTCCGTTAAGGAGCTTTTATGCTGGAAGAGATTCCGTAAGCGCCCACTGTCAGATTCTGCTAGCGACTGACGGAGCCATGCTTGAGGGGCTCCGTCGTAGGCAGAGGTTTGCGGACTTGGCCAAACTCTGAGGGACTAGGATTTTACGCACAAGCAGCTCATCATCCCATCACAACAGGCTTTGTGTCTGAATATTTTGTATACTGCCCTGGACTCCTATGATATGAAGTGCAGTCGAAACGTAGGGTGGTGGGGGACACAGATAGATAACACAGATGTGCAGCTGAAAGATGCTTTCAAGCTAATTCAATCCTTAAGATCATGAAATGAGGTGGGGTCGGCATGTGCTCCCCACTATGATTCAGCTCCCAGCCCGGGAGCTATGCCAGCCTCCAGCCAGCCTCCCGAACATCCATCAAATGCGAAGCTTCAGTGATCATCCCTGGCTGCAGTTCAGGAATCTTCCTCCTTCTCTCAGACCAGGGCGATCGGCCAAAATAGGCATCCTCTCTCTTATGAGGAAGCATACCAATTTCCCTTATATAGCGACAAAAGGGAAAAGGCAGCCTGTAGTTTCATTACTACATTTATTTACTGCAAAACAACAAACAACACAAAGGACTGCATGTCTGAGCAGCCAAGCTCTGGGTTTTTCCACACAACCCTGCTCTATCTCAAGATAGATCTCAAGATTTCAGCTCCGCTCCTCCGAGCTGATAAGGCTCATCTTCTTTGAGCCCACCCAGCAGAGCATTAAAACAACAAAGTCCACAACGGAAGGATGAGATCGGTATGATGCTACATTGCTATGCTTTATTACTAAGCTATGCAGAGAGCAAAGAAAAATACATCTTGTCTCTGTGAGAAGCAGAGAGCAACTGAACAATGAGAAAACAAAGAACAAAGGGAACAGGAAACCAGTAACGTCACATCCCGTCTCCCTTTCCCGTGAGAATCCAACAGTATCTGGACTGTGGAATGTAAACAGTCCTGTGACTGCAAGCAGCTGCTCAGTGAGGAAACAGAAACTAACATCCTCCCCCTTTCTGTGAACACCACTGGGCAGCATGTTAGTATAATCTCAGTACAAACCCAATTTCTGTACATACAGGTAGGTACAGTGTTGATCTCTTGGAACAACCTTGGACAATAAATCAGCAGGAATTTCATTACCTGGCATGTAGGACACCGTTACGAGTCCTTTCTGAACACATTCCCTAGCATGTTGCAGCTTCAATTGCAAGTGCTTTGTGCTTTGCTTACAACCTTCAGAAGTCAGCAAAGACAAACATGCTTTGTTGTCCTGATAAACCTGGATTGGACATTTGACAGGAATTCTCATGTCTTTACACAACTGTAACAACCATTCACAATCCACAAGTGAATAAGACAGTGCATTCAGTTCAGCTTCACAAGTACTTAAGCTAACTGTTGTTTGCTTCTTGCACGACCAATCAAATAGACCCTGGTTGTACATGTAGCAAACTCCAGACGTGCTTTTCCTGTCTGTAGTGTCACTTCCAAAACTTGCATCTGCAAATATTTCAAGACCACCAGACTTCTGATTGTTAAATCTCAGTCTGTAATGCATAGTGCCTTTCAAATAGCGTGCTATGCGTTTTAGAGCTTTCCAGTCCTTAACCGTAGGATTGTTGACTTGTCTGCTTAGCAAATTACAGCTAACTGCAATGTCAGGTCTTGAACATCTGGCAATGAAGTTTAGTTTGCCTAGCACACTTCTGTACAGTGTAGTGTCAGAAAATGCTCCTTCAGTGTCATCTACCTGATAACCTGTTGTCATCGGTGTGTCTACAGGGTTAGCATCCATCAGGTTTAGTTTGGTTAACACATCAGCAGTTTTGCGTAACTGGTGTACTAGAATATTACCATCTTGGTCTCTCTCTATTTCCAGAGATAGGTAGTTGGATACCTCACCAAGATCTTTCATGTCGAAGTGCTCTTTCGGTTGAGCTAGGGTGCTATTGTACACTTTGACATCCTTCCAAAAGAAAGGAAAATCATCAACATAAAACAAGCAATACAGCTTCTTTTGCCCTTCCTCTTTGACAAATACACATGGATCAGCTTTACCTTGCTGAAAACCTAGAGAAAACAATACTTCAGTGAGTTTAGAGTGTCAGCATCGTGCACTTTGTTTGAGACCATAAAGGGACTTCTTCAGAGAACAAACAAATCCCTGTTTTACCTGTACACCATCAGGTGGAAGCATATAAAGTGATTAACCTAAGGTTTCGTACAAAAATGCTATATTCACATCTGTGATGGGCTGGGAGTCTGATTCAGATGCTGAACCAGAGGAATCCCAGCCTGCACAGGAGTCCCCGCCTCCAGGGCCGGCTGAGCCGGGGCAGGGCCTTGAATCTGAAGCGCATGCACCTGTGCCGGATCCTCAGGAGCAGACACCAGATGAATCCACTCTGCCTCCGGAGGTGATTGAGGACCCATTGCCTACAGGTGCGCCTCTCCCAGCCCTGTTAGGGGAAGGTGAGGTTGCCTCTGGGTCCAGTAACCCTCCAGCCTCTCCTGAGCTGCAGAGGCTCAGGGCAGCGAGGCAGAGGGAACTGGGTTCTCTCAGGAGGAGTGCTCGCCTTAAGGCCAGGAGAGGCGGGTCACCTGTGGGCCGGGACCACCCCTGGCCTCAGAGAAGATAAAGGCCAGTCAGCCTTGTCCCAGGTTGCAGGAGCAACGTCGTTGGAAACCTGTTTCTGCCAGCACCCAGACCTGTTCTTCCAGAGTTCCTGACCACGCCCGGCTTCCTGCTTTGGACCCCGCTTCGCCCTTGGTGGACAGTCTCCAGACCCTCAACCCAGGACCGGACTCTCACCACGCCTCTCGGTAACCCCCCCCCCCGGGTCCAGCACAGTTTGCTCCCGCCACACCCGCACTCCCCCTTCGTTGTGGTGCGTTCGGGAAGAGTCAGAAGCCATGACCGACCAGGCAGCTGCGTTGGTGGCATTGGCCCAGGAGAACCAGGCCTTGACTCACACCGTTCAGCAGCTCAGCAATGCAGTTACGGCGCTTCAGCAGTGGTTGGACGCCTTACCGGCTCCTGGGGCCAATGCCCCAGTTTCTGGCAAGTACCCAGTGGCCCTGCCAGAGAAATTTGATGGGTCCCCGGCCAGCTTCCCCGTGTTCCTCGCCCAGGCCAAGTTGTATATTCAGGGGCGAGCCCGGAATTTTCCTGACGATCGCACCAAGGTGCACTTCTTGATCAGCTTGCTGAAGGACCAGGCGGCCAAGTGGGCTTTGCCATTGCTCCGGCAAGACTCTCCTTTGTTGACAGACTATGTGGGGTTTTGTAACCACTTGGAGACTGCGTTTGGCAACCCTCTGAAGGGGAGCGAAGCCAATCGGGCGATTCGTCAGTTGAGACAGGACAAGTCCACAGCCGCCGCCTACGCCACAGAATTTCGGCTGTTGGCGCAGGACTTGTCCTGGAATGACTCTGCACTGCAGAACGAGTATCTCGAGGGGCTTTTGGATGAGATACTGGACCAGCTGGCCACGATGGATCGTCCCACCACGCTGGACGCCCTCATTCAGTGAAGCCTGCAGATAGACGATCGGTTGGAGGACCGTCGCAAGGCCCGGGACCGCCCGCACTCCCGGCTTCTGGCTCCAGTCCTTAACAGCAGGTCCACGGCCACAGCCGATTGCCGGACGAGCCAACGCAGCTCGGGGCAGCACGACCTCACCTCTCCCCCTCAGAGAAGACGCGGCATCGGAAGGGGAACCTGGGTCTTTACTGCGGTGGGAGTGGACATTACGCCCGATCCTGTCCCGAGAAGATGCCAGCCACAGGAAAACCGCCAACCCCGGTAGCCGAAGGCCCTGGCAACCTGGGGTCCCAAACCATGCAAGAGGTGCCCTCACCAGAGGAATTGTGACACCTCATGGTCCCGGTGCGTCTATACCCTCCAGGTGGGCCCTGGATTCTCACCCACACTCTGGTATATTCGGGGGCAACCCGCTCCTATATGGACGCTGCCTTTGCCGCCCATCATCAGGTGCCACTTCAGGACAAGCCAGAACCGGTACAGGTGGAGGCAATTGACGGAGGGCTCCTGCGTTCAGGTGCCGTTACTCGGGAGACCCAGCCCTTGGTCCTATGTCTCCAGCAGCACCGGGAGGTGCGAACTTTGGACATTGCCTCCATGCCCCGGTTCCCCCTGGTGCTCGGGATGGACTGGCTGGAGTCACACAATGTTCAGATCGACTGGGTCAAACGATCTGTTTGCTTCCCAGACCCATGTCCCCATGCTCGGTCCGAGATGCTAGTGGCTGCGCCCCCAGGGGAGGCTGCATCAACACTCCTCTCTGCGTACCGCGACTACCAAGACGTGTTCAAGGAACGGGGGGGGCAGACCAGCTACTGCCGCATCGGTCTTTTGACTGCGATATAGACCTCCAGCCCGGAGCGCCCCTGTCTGTGAGTCGCTTATACTCTCTTACAGAGCCAGAGCGTGAAGCTTTGCAGGACTTCCTGTGCAAGAACCTGGAACGTGGGTTCATTCAGCCTTCTACCTCGCCCACCGCTACACCAGTGCTCTTCATTAAGAAGAAGTGTGGGGAGCTTCGTCCTTGCCATGATTACCGGGCCCTGAACAAGATTATCATCACAGACCGGTACCCCTTGTCCCTTATCTCGGAGTTGCTGGAGCGGGTGCAAGGGGCGCAGGTGTTCACGAAGCTAGACCTCCGGGGGGCCTACAATTTAATTCGGATCTGAGCCGGGGATGAGTGGAAGACAGCATTCGGGACCCGGTATGGGCAGTTCGAATACCTCGTAATGCCTTTCGGGTTGTGCAACGCGCCCGCCGTATTCCAACGGTACATCAACCACGTGTTCCAGGACTTGCTAGACAAGTACGTGGTGGTGTACCTAGATGACATTCTGATTTACTCCCGTGACCTGGCTCGCCAGGAGGGTCATGTCTGGACTGTGCTGCAGCGCTTGCGGGAGCACCGCCTGTATGCGAAGCTCAGCAAGTGCAAGTTCCATCAGCGGTCAGTGGACTTCCTCGGTCACCGACTCTCTCCAGATGGGGTGCAGATGGATCCTGGGAAGGTTGCAGCGGTTCGGGAATGGGCGTCACCTCGGAACCGCAAGGACCTACAGCGGTTCCTGGGGTTCGCCAAACTATTACCGGACTTTCATTGCAGACTATGCTCTTCGCACCACCCCGTTGACCCGACTGCTGCGTCCCAAGACACCATTTTCCTGGGACAAGGAGGCAGAGGAGGCGTTTCAGGGGTTGAAAGCCTGTTTTCAGAGGGCGCCGATTTTGCAGCATCCTGATCCCTCTCGACCCTTCGTGGTGGAGACCGACGCCTCCAGCACAGCTCTTGGTGCCGTCTTGTCCCAGCAGCACGGACCTGATGCGCCACTGTTACCCTGCGCCTTCTATTCCCGCCAGCTCCTTCCGCCGGACTGTAACTATACCGTGTGGGAGCGGGAACAACTGGCCATCAAGGTGGCCTTTGAGGTCTGGCGCCACCATCTTGAGGGGGCACGACACCCGGTGGAGGTGAGAACCGACCACCGGAACCTGGAGTACCTTCAGACCACCCACAAGCTGAACCAAAGGCAGATCCGGTGGGCGTTGTTCTTCTCCTGGTTTCAGTTCCGGATCCGCTACATCCCTAGCTTCCAAAATCAGAAGGCGGATGCCCAGTCCCGGAAACCCGAAGACATCGCAGACACGGTACGGCAAGCAGTACCAACCACGATCCTACCACCGGCAGTGTTCCTGGCCACTCAGGAGGCTGAGCCACTGCAAGCTCGGGTGCGGGAACAGCAGCGGGTCGATGCTTGGGCTCAAGAACGACTCCGCGAACGGGCCGAAGGGTCATGCCCTCAGTATCCGGGGCTGGTATTGCACCAGGGCCTACTGCTGCACCACGGTCGCCTGTACATCCCGCCAGGGCCACTGCGGTCTGAGGTCCTCCGGATGCCCCATGATGCCCCAGCGGCAGGACACTTCGGGCGGTATCGGACGACCCATCTGGTAAGCCGCGAGTTTTGGTGGCCCCGCCTAAAGGCTGACGTGGCTCACTACGTTGCTGGTTGTGATGTCTGCCGTTGGGCCCTACCGGGTGACCCCCCGGCCTACTTCAGCCTTTGCCAGTCCCACCACGTCCATGGCACATGGTTTCGCTGGACTTTGTAGTGGACTTACCCCCGTCTCGTGGCTGTACCTGCCTCCTCGTTTTCTCAGACCATTTCACTAAGATGGTGAACTGTGTCCCCTGCCCATCTGTACCCACAGCTAAGGAAACCACTCAGCTATACCTTCAGCATGTCTTCCGCCTGCATGGCCTACCTGAGCGTGTGGTGTCCGACCGGGGCGTCCAGTTCACATCCCGTTTCTGGCGAGCGTTGCACCAGACCCTCGGGACAGAGGTCTGTCTATCGTCAACCTACCACCCACAGACCGATGGCCAGACGGAACGGGCGAACGCGGTGCTGGAGCAGTACCTCCGGTGTTACTGCAGCTTCCAGCAGGACGACTGGGTCGACCACCTTGCATTGGCGGAGTTCGCTTACAACAACGCGGTGAACGCGTCCACCCAGCAGACCCTGTTCCAGGCCAGTTACGGTTACCATCCGCGGTTGTTCCCGGATGTGCTGCCGGCATCCGCAGTCCCTGCGGTGACAGAGTGGCTTCAGGAGCTCCAGTCTCAGCAACAACTATTGATGGAGCAACTGCGCCAGGCCAAGGAGGCGTACAAGGCCCAGACCGACCACCACCGCCAGGTGGGGCGGGAACTCCACGTCGGTGACCTGGTATGGCTCTCCACCCGTCACCTCCACCCCTCTCAGCCTTCGCGGAAGCTGTTGCTGTTGCTGCTTGTGTGAGTGCTGGGAAGACCGCTCCCTCTCCTGCCAACTCCATCCGGCCTAGGGGGCGGGGCCTGCACTACCACTACAGTTTAGAGGCCTGAGCAGCTATCGGCAGCAATGGACAAAATGGTTTTAAATGTTTTAATTGCTTTTAATTTGCAGCACCTTAAATGGTGGTGGTTTTTTTTATAATATTATATTATTTCATTATTATTTTTTTGCTTGGGGTGGGATAAGCATTTAGTCAGCACAATTGTTTCTTGCTTTGTTTTGTTTTGTTTTGTTTTATTATTTTTATTATTATTCTGTTAAATTATTATATAGTTTGTATTTTGCTTTTTAAGGGGAAGGGTCATGGCTGCCTGGGAGTGGGCCTCAGCCAATAGATTGGGTGGGGCAGGTTCCACAGGGGGGGGATGTATTGGGACACCCAATCTCAGTGATCACCGGCAGGAGGAGGAGTTACGCTAAGACCAGACCATGTCATTACCGAGGAGGCAGGTTTAGTCGTTGTTTGAGGACTATCCCTGCCTCCAGGTCTGGTCCTGACCGGAAGGATACTGGAATCAGCAAGGGAAACCCACATGACCTGAAAGTGTTGCTGTGCAATGCCAGGTCAATGATGAATAAAACCACTGCCATCCACGACCTGATTGTGGATGGAGGATTTGACCTGGCATGTGTGACAGAGACCTGGTTGGATGAGGCAGATGGGCCTGTCCTTGCCGCTGCTTGCCCACCAGGTTTCTCTTACGCACAGCAACCCAGGTCATGTGGGCGGGGAGGGGGGGTTGCAGTGATTTTTAGGAAGTCATTAGTCTGCACCAGGCGTCCTATTGGGAAGACCCAGTTTTCTGAGTGCATGTTCTGGAAGTTGGGCAATAGGGACAGTACAGGATTCCTACTGGTGTACCGACCTCCCCGCTGCACCAAGGATTCCCTGCCCGAGCTGCTTCAGGTCGTGGCGGATATGCTCCTGGAGACACCTAGCTTGGTTGTCCTGGGGGATTTTAACATCCATGCCGACACGACCTTACAAGGGGCCACTCGGGACTTCGTGGAAAGCATGGCCTCCATTGGGCTGTTCCTGAATAAGTTTGGCCCAACTCATAGCCGTGGACATGCCTTAGGCTTGGTGTTCACCTCTATGGATGTTGGTGATCTGACACTAACTAAAAGCGAAACAAAAGAAGTGCCATGGTCAGATCACTTCCTGGTGCAACTGGACTTCTCCACAACCCTTCCCCTCTGCAGGGAGGTGGAACCGATTCGGATGGTCCGCCCCCGCCACTTAATGGATCCAATTGGCTTCCTTAGAGTGGTAGGGGATGCTTTATCCCAAGTTGATGGCCTTTCAGCTGATTCCCTGGTGGCACGCTGGAATGTGGAGTTAACCAGGGCTATTGACTGTCTGGCTCCGAAGCGCCCTCTCCAATTGCATGGAGCCCGGACAGCCCCGTGGTTTTCCCTGGAGCTGAGGGTGATGAAACAATTGTTGAGACGGCTAGAGCGCCGGTGGCAGAAAACTCATTCTGAATCAGACCGGACATGGGCTAGAGCTCAACGTCGAGCCTACCAAGTGGCAATGGCAACGGCGAAGAGGGCCTTCTTCGTCGCCTCAATTGCATCTGCAGAAAACAGCAGCAGGAGACTTTTTCAGGTGGTTCGCAATCTATCGGAACCACCTGTACTACCGGGGCCTGGTAGGGACCCCAAGATCTCCTGCAATGCTTTTGCAAAGTTTTTTGCAGATAAAATCGCTCAGATTCAGAAGGAGGTAGACTCCACCGTGGGAGCAGGGCCAGGGCGGGAGAGTGCTAGAGTTCTGTCTGGTCCTGTTACATGGGATCAATTCCAATCTGTTACCTCCGAGGATGTGGACAGGCTGCTTGGACAAGTGAAACCGACCACCTGTCTCCTTGATCCTTGCCCATCCTGGCTGATAAAAGCGAGCCGGGAAGGGCTGGGCGATGGGCTCTGCGGGGTGGTGAATGCTTCCCTCTGTGAGGGAACCTTCCCAGACCCGCTGAAAGAGGCGGTCATTAAACCGCTTCTTAAAAAAACATCTTTAGACCTGGCCAATTTGGCCAACTATCGCCCAGTCTCAAATCTGCCATTCTTGGGCAAGGTGATTGAGCGGGTGGTTGCTGAACAACTCCAAGCACGCCTGGAGGAAACGGACCATTTGGATCCCTTCCAATCAGGATTCAGGCCTCACCATGGGACTGAAACTGCCTTGGTCGCGCTGGTTGATGATCTCTGGCGGGCTAGGGACAAAGGTGAGAGCTGTTTCCTAGTTCTGCTGGATCTCTCAGCGGCCTTTGACACCATCGACCATAACATCTTTCTGGACCGTCTAGAGGGGCTGGGAGCTGGGGGCACTGTCATACAGTGGTTCCACTCCTTCCTCCTGGACCGTGTCCAGAAAGTGGTGGGGGGGGATGAGTGTTCAGACCCCTGGGCTCTCACTTGTGGGGTGCCTCAGGGTTCTGTCCTCTCCCCCATGCTTTTTAATATCTATATGAAGCCGCTGGGAGAGATCATCAGGGGGTTTGGGCTGGGTGTTCATCAGTATGCAGATGACACCCAGCTCTACCTCTCCTTTAAATCAGAACCAGTGAAGGCGGTGAAGGTCCTGTGTGAGTGCCTGGAGGCGGTTGGAGGATGGATGGCGGCTAACAGATTGAGGTTGAATCCTGACAAAAGTACTATTTTGGGGGGACAGGGAGCGGGTTGGTGTGGGGGATTCCCTGGTCTTGAATGGGGTAACTGTGCCCCTGAAGGACCAGGTGCGCAGCCTGGGAGTCATTTTGGACTCACAGCTGTCCATGGAGGTGCAGGTTAACTCTGTGTCCAGGGCAGCTGTCTACCAGCTCCACCTGGTACGCAGGCTAAGACCCTACCTGCCTGCGAACTGTCTCGCCAGAGTGGTGCATGCTCTGGTTATCTCACGCTTGGACTATTGCAACGCGCTCTACATGGGGCTGTTGGGATACTGCCAGGGAGACAAAGTCCATCATGGCCCCACGTCGCCTCCGGACGTCCATTGATCTCCCGTAGACACACAGTATCAGCAATTAGCGACACGAGCTCCAGAAATAGCTTGCCACATTCCAGAGCTGATGCACGCTCTTATCAGCAGATAATGCACAGCGAAAGATGCACGCAGGAGAGCATTATTTAAGTTTATTCAGCGTTGGTCAGAACAAAGAAAAAAACATGACCGCCTGCTTCAGTGTTCAGGCACTGAGAGAGAAACGAAAGCAAAGGAAAACATAAACTTCCTGTGAACAGGAAATACGCAGACTCTGTGACTCACAAAGCCTGCTCCCTTTTAAGGTGGAATGGAAATATCCTAACAGGGGCTACCTTTGAAGGTGACCTGGAAACTGCAATTAATCCAGAATGCGGCAGCTAGACTGGTGACTGAGAGTGACCGCCGGGACCACATAACACCGGTTCTGAGAGATCTGCATTGGCTCCCAGTACGTTTCCGAGCACGATTCAAAGTGTTGGTGCTGACCTTTAAAGCCCTAAACGGCCTCGGTCCTGTATACCTGAAGGAGCGTCTCCACCCCCATCGTTCAGCCCGGACACTGAGATCTTGCACCGAGGGCCTTCTGGTGGTTCCCTCATTGCGAGAAGTGAGGCTACAGGGAACCAGGCAGAGGGCCTTCTCGGTAGTGGCGCCCGCCCTGTGGAACGCCCTCCCATCAGATGTCAAAAAGATAAATAATTACCTCACATTCAGAAGACATCTTAAGGCAGCCTTGTTCAGGGAAGTTTTTAATATGTAACGTTGTACTGTTTTTAACACTGATTGGGAGCCACCCGGAGTGGCTGGGGAAACTCAGCCAGATGGGCGGGGTATAAATAATAAATTATTATTATTATTATTATGGATGCCCGCTTCACCGGCCCGTTTCCCATCGTGGACAAGGGCTCGCCTGTGGCATTCCATCTCCGGTTGCCCACAACCCTGAAGGTTCACCTGGCATTCCACAGGTCCCTTCTGAGTCCGGTGGCCCTGCCCGACGAGTTCCACCTGAACCGTCCCCGACCGCAGCCAGTTTTGGTTCAGGGGGAGCCCGAGTACGAAGTGGAATGTATTCTGGACTCCTGATACTGCAGGGGAAAGCTGCAGTATCTCATAGACTGGAAGGGGTATGGGCCCGAGGGTCGTTCCTGGGAACCAGCAGCCTGCCTCCGTGATTTCCATGTGGCGTACCCCAGCAAGCCGGGTCTGGACCCTCGGTTGAGGGGGGGCCTGGGAGGGGGGATGGTGTGATGGCCTGGGAGTCTGATTCAGAGGCTGAACCAGAGGAGTCCCAGCCTCCAGTGCCAGCTGAGCCGGGGCAGGACCTTGAATCTGAAGCGCCTGCACCTGTGCCGGATCCTCAGGAGCAGACACCAGATTGAATCCACTCTGGCTCTGAAGGTGATTGAGGACCCATTGCCTACAGGTGCGCCTCTCCCAGCCCTGTCAGGGGAAGGTGAGCCTCCCCCTGGGTCCAGTAACCCTCCAGCCTCTCCTGAGCTGCAGAGGCTCAGGGCAGAGAGGCAGAGGGAACTGGGTTTTCTCAGGAGGAGTGCTCGCCTTAAGGCCAGGAGAGGCGGGTCACCTGTGGGCCAGGACCACCCCTGGCCTCATAGAAGATAAAGGCCAGTCAGCCCGGTCCCAGGTTGCGGGAGCAACGTCGTTGGAAACCTGTTTCTGTCAGCACCCAGACCTGTTTTTCCGGAGTTCCTGACCACGCCCGGCTTCCTGCTTTGGACCCCGCTTCGCCCTTGGTGGACAGTCTCCAGACCCTCAACCCATGACCGGACTCTGACCACGCCTCTCGGTAACACCCCCCCCCCCCCTGGGTCCAGCACAACAGCGTGATGAGAAACGTGTAGATTCTCTTCTGCAGCAAGTTTGAGCATAAGCCTAATGCTCTCATATCTCACGGTGGGTGAGTAGGTCTCGTGATAGTCTTCTCCTTGTACCTGTGAAAAACCTCTGGCTACCAATCTGGCTTTGTGTCTGACTATCTTGCCATTTTGATCTGTCTTCGCTTTGAAGACCCATTTGCTGCTAACCAGCCTCATTCCTGGAACTACTGGAACTAGCTCCCATATTTTGTTCCTCTCTAAGGAATCAAGCTCAGCCTTCATGGCAGTTAACCATGGCTCAGACTCCTTTGAATCCAAAGCCTGGATTTCTTGGAAACTTGAAGGTTCAAATACCTTCTTGGAGCTATTAACAGCAGTTACAGTCATCATTACTCTGTAAGAACCTTTCTGATACCCTAGAAAGATACCATGTAAACCACGCTTGCCTAACTTGGAGCTTTGTGGTGTGTGAACCCACATGTCAGAACCAAAAATTCTCATGTGCTTGATGTATGGTTTCTTGTAAACATCTTTTCATAGGGGGTACAACCAATCGATGACGATAATCTGCGATTATAAGTGTAAACAAAACAGCTGAGTGATTCTGCCCAATACCTCTCTGGAAGTTTGGCTTCATGCAGCAAGCTTTTCAAGCCTTGAAGCAATGTTTGGCTTGCCCTCTCACAAAGTCCATTCATCCAAGGAGACCGTGGACTTGACAAATCATGTTGAATTCCTTTCTCAGTCAGAAAAGCTTCAAACTGCTGAGAAGTGAATTCTCCCCCTCGACCTGTAAATAGACACTTCACCTGTTTACCATGCACATTTTCCAAGCAAGCACAGAATTCCTTGAACCTAGGAAATGCTTCTGATTTCTGCTTGAGATTGAACACATAAATATACCTGGAAAATGAATCAATGAGGACCATGAAATACCTGGCTCCACCCAAAGAGGGTGGTAGTGGACCAACGAGATCAGCATGCACTACCTGGTATGGTTTTGTAGCTTGTCTACTAGACACTTTACCTTTTGCAGCCATTTTGACCTTGTTCGCTGCGCATGCCTTACACTTCATGTGGTACCTGCAGGGTTTAATAGTCATACCTTCAACTACTGCAGGCATTTTGGAAACTGCCTCGAAGTTCAAATGACCAAATTTCTGGTGATAATCATGAATACATCCTGCATGCAAAACCTTGTTAGAACCTGCAATACAACAAGTTTCATCCTGCACAACATCAACAGAATCATCATAATGGAATACAAATAAACGATCAATATAATCAGCATGCAATACAAAGTCATCTTTCTTGGTGATAGACATTTCCTTTAAGAAGAGGAAGTGCACTATGTCCTGTTCAGTCATCTGCGAGACACTCAGTAGGTTGTGTGAAGCATCTGGAACAATCGATGCATCCAAGCTGTGAAGAACAACCGTTCCATAGCCTTGACTGGAGATCGTGTGGTTATCTGCCTGGTGAATCGCACCTTCCTGCGGAGTAAAGGACACAAAGAGATGTTTGTCTCGACAAATGTGTCTGGTCGCTCCTGAGTCAACGACGAAGAAAGATCTAGACGTCTTCTGGACCTTTGGAGTGAAACGTGAGATCATTGCCTTGTTTTGCGTTGTCCTGGACTTTGGACCTTTGCCTTTGCCTTTTCCACGCGTTGAGCTTTCGCTGCGCTGCTCTGTTGTCTTGGCCTTGGGATGTTTACATTCCCTCTTCACGTGGCCTAGACGTCCACACGAGTAGCATTTCACTGCCTTCAAAGCTTTGGCGCCATCTAATGGTTCCACTGCATTCTGGCATGACGTCTGTGAGGACTCCCCCTTAGTGATGCAGCTAGCACTATGACGATCTGCTTCATTCAACACCACAGCAGTAACATGCGCTACCGTTAGCTGAGCAGTAGGCAAAACAGCAAGCTGGCTGGCAATCGCTTCCCAACTTGAACCTAAAGAATGTAGAATCATTGGATTGGATTGGATTGATCTTTATTACGGCCATTGGCCCGTTACACGACAGTTTCCCATACCAACATATTATACTTAAACCTCCAAATTTAAAATCGCCAAAACTTACAAAAGACAAACAATAATCGAAGCAAAACAAAAACGAAAACCACCATCATACAAAAACAGAAACCACCACCATACATTACAATAAATTTGTAGCCTATACATCGCCCTCTGCTCATAAATTAATCAGGGATATCAATGGTGATATCGCCTAAAACATAGATCATGGTTTAAAACAATGGTGATATCACCTAAAACATAGGTCATGGTTTAAAGGGGTTATCCGAATCACACAGGAGACCGTTTCTCTTCTTTAGGGATAGGACGCTGATCAGGAATCTGGCAACCATGAGTGATTTTAGGGGGTCATCATCAATTAGTAGATATCTCAGTTTGGCTTCAATCGTATCATCGGCAATTCCCTTAAGATATTGAGCAAGACACTTGCTCCTGGCCGGTAAGTGAAAAGCACAGTCAAAGATTATGTGATGCAACGATTCCGATGCCCCACTATTACAATCACATAAGAGCGATATCTGTCCATTGGAGAATCTATTTCTCAGCACGTTCGATGGGAAGGTGTTGAATCTTGCCTTTACAAAGGCATATCTATGAGCTGAGGAAGTTAGGGAATTCAAATACTTTGGGAGCCTTAAGAGGGGTAATAAACCAAGATTTAGAGGTGAGCAGGTACCATTGCCCAAGATCATTTTCTGCTGCAAGTCCATCTCCTCTAGCTTACAGGTTACTGTTCTTTTAGCTGGGACTATGTCCTGCTCTAGTAATTTGGATGGGGAGATTCCCATTGCCGTTATTTTCAGCTGTAAATTTTTTACCCATGGGCTCTGGAAATCATCTCTCCACATACATTGTATCAAGTACAAGTTTGGGAGATTGTGCCATAGAGATAACCAGTGACAAAGTATGTGCTTCCACAGAGCATTTTCCAGGGATACAATATTGAGTTCCATGCGTAACGCTGTATTACTTACACAGTTGGGCAGTTTCAATATCCCTCTTAAAAACTGATTTTGAATGACCTCCAGGTGAGATAGGTTGGCAAAAGTCCCCCAGATTGAGATGGCATAAGCAATTGTCGGGATCACCTTGGCCTTGAAGACTTTCAACGCCGATGGGATATGAAGGGCCCCATCGGTGAAGAAGAATCGCAAGATCGCCAAGGAGATAGCTTTGGCTCTATTTGTAACATAGGCTACATGGGCCTTCCATCTGAGGTTATGTTGTAACCAAACTCCCAAATATTGGAATCTATAGACTTGTTCGATGACTCTCCCATCAATTCTCCAATTATGGAGTTTCCGGCTCTTTGAGAAAATCAGGATCTTAGATTTCCCATAATTAATTGTAAGGGCGCTCCCCGGCACTCACTTTTATTCTTTTAAAACCTTATCTTAATTGCCCTCCGGATGCCAATTTTTAACAAACGGAAAACATTTTAAAGACTCTGAGTACTTTTACAATTCCTGCTGGCTCTGCGAGCTTCAGCTTGTCTTCAGCTTGTCTCAGCCTGCTCCCTCCCTCCTTATCAGCTGCCCGGTCAAGGTTGCCAGAGAGGAGAGAATGCTGCTGCCTGAACTGAGAGCAGAGAGTGAAGTGAACTGCTTACCCGACCAACGGTGTCTGGAGAAGGAGGGTAAGGAGAGACACGACGGTGAGCCTGGCCTTGAGACTGGCCCATAGACCCCCAGCTCTGCAACCCCGGCGCTCAGTTTTATTCTTTTAAAACCGTATCTTAATTGCCCTCCGGACGCCATTTTTTTTTTTTTAAACAAACGGGAAACATTTTAAAGATCCTGAGTGCTTTTACAATTCCTGCTGGCTCTGCGAGCTTCAGCCTCTCGTCGGCTTGTCTCAGCCTGCTCCCTCCCTCCTTATCAGCTGCCTGGTCAAGGTTGCCAGGGAGGAGAGAACACTGCCGCCTGTACTGAAAGCAGAGAGAGAATGTTAGGGTGTGAAACCTAAGACGCTGGCAAGTTAGCAATGTCATGTGACTTTAAGTAGTCAAGCTCGTTAAGTTGTTAAGTTGCTCAGTATATAAAGAGTGTTTGTTTTCTCTGCCTGTGGGGCGTGAAGCAAAAATGTCCGAAAGCTCCGGAGGTGTTTCTGTTATCTTTCTGCAATAAACCTGTCTTTGGAAAGACAGGCTTCCCTGTGTCGTTATTTCCTTGCTGCTGAGACTTTGAAGCTTGTACTGCAACAAGAATCTCTGCACTGGACTTAATTAATGCTCTGCAAAGAGAGCTGTTGCTGCTGGCGCAGCGGAAGCGTTTACTGGACCAGTACACAGACTCTCTTAGGTTATGGCTCCTTCTACGTTTCTACAGCTGTATTGTGTGCAGAGAAAGTGAAAGCAGCTTTCGGATGAGAGAAGACCAGGCTTGGTCGTAAATCCAGCTCTTAAAGGAACTGAGAGGCTGCAGAAAGTTGAGAGAGCTGCGTAAGTGAAGATTTACAGCTTCATTAGCTGCAAAAGGCTAGCTTGACCTCCTGTTGTGTTTTTGTTTTGTTAATAAAAACAGAGGACGGTGGTAGGTTGCTAGTGAAGAGACGGAGGGAAAAAAGTTTAAAAGGCTGGAGGTGTCTGAAAAGTGAGTAAAACAAATCCCAAGGGGAAAGAGAAGCAAGGGCACACAGAGGGAGTAGCAGCAGACCCCCAAGAATGGCAGTGGAAAATTTCCAGGTTCCCTTTACAAAGTTGAACTCTGCTAATTACGTGCAGTGGTCTAAGAGGGCTCAAGTCTGGTTGGAAGCCAAAGAAGTGTGGGCTGACTATGTCCAGAGGCGAAAGCCGTTTGTGGCTGTTGCAGCAGATGCCACAGCAGAGCAACAGGCTGCTGCACATGCTCAGAACAGGGAACATGATAAAATGGACACTAAAGCTAGATGCATGTTGATGGTATCGATAGACGATTCCCAATTACCTCATGTGGAAAATTTAAGGTCTGCATTTGAAATTTGGGAAGCTCTTAGGCGAATTCACCATAGAGCCATGCCCGGAGAGAAGGTGAACATTATACGTGCTTTGTATGAGTTGAAACTGAAGCCAGGGGATAGTGTGGTTGAACACACGTCACAGATGACTGAGTATTTCAACCAACTGTCATCTCTAGGTGTGAATTTTCCTGAAAATATTAAAGTTTATACTCTGCTTAGCAGCCTGCATGCAGGGTTTGAAAACTTAGTACTAACTTTACAAGTTTTGCCAGAGGACCAGCTGAATATGAATTATGTGACTGGTAGATTGTGTGAGCAAGAATATCAACATCATCAAAAATGTATTGATAATTCAAATACCCCAAGGGTTGGATGTTCAGATAATTCCCAGTGTGGGGGAACTAGCAGGCAGAGCTGTAAGGAAGCCTCACAAGTGTCTGCTATGGCCAGCAAGTCATGTTTTCGATGTGGCAGCAGGTTTCATTTGATAGCAAAGTGTCCAGAAAAGCAACAGGAATTTCAACAGTCCAAGGCCAGTTTCCGGAGCTACAGGGGAAGACAACGTGAGAACTACAAGAATCAATGATCCAGAGGGGGAGCAGGTGCTGATAAGGGACTATCTGCAATGGCAGCACAACAGAGTCCTAAAAGGAGCCAACAAACCTTGAAGTGGATAATTGACAGTGGAGCAAGTCACAGTTTAGTTCCAGCGACATCTAGTGGCAGCTTGATGAACTGCAAGACATTGCCAGTTGCAAAAACTGTGACTATAGCAGACAATAGTAAACGAGAAATGAACCTTAAAGGCACAATTTATGTTAACTGTTTGCAAACTAACCTTCCTGTTTTTGTTCTTCCAGGAATGAAGAATGGACTTTTGAGTGTGTCATGCCTGGTAAAAAGTGGTTTTAAGGTTGAGTTTGAAAATGATGTGTGCACCATTTCGAAACAGGGAAAGGAGCTAGTTAAAATTCCCTGTGAGGATGGGCTTTTTGTTTTGAATGAAGAGCAGTTAGCAGCAGGTAGATGTTCAACAGGTGAAGCGCAAGCTAAGTGTGTAAATAAGGCTCCTCATACAGGTTGTGCACATCTACTACACAGAAGGTTAGCTCATATATGCTTTAAGTATGTAAGCAAGATGCCAGATTTAGCTGAGGAGTGTAACATTAAACCCTGTCCAAATTTTCTGGATTGTTGTGCTTGTAAACATGCCAAGGTTAAGACATGTAACTATCCTAGATCTGATAGAGTAAGCAAGAAACCCTTTGAACTTGTGCACACAGACGTGTGTGGCCCTATGCTAGTCAAATCGCTTGGAGGTGCGAGATTTATGCAAATTTTGGTGGATGATTTTTCAAGGGCTAGTTGGGTTTTCTTTCTGAAAGAAAAATCACAAGCGGCTTCCATCCTGATGGATTGGATTGAAGAAGTCAAATGTAAATTTGACACCAGGGTACGTAAAATACAATCAGATCGTGGTGGGGAATATGTGAACCACAAGCTGGAGACGTGGTTAAAAAGGAAAGGTATAGTTCATAGACTTACCAATCCCTATTCACCACAGGAGAATGCAGTTGCCGAAAGAAAATTTCGTACATTACAGGAAGCCATTGCTGCTTTGCTGTTTGATTCTGGACTTCCACAGCGTTTTTGGGCTGAGGCTGCACTGTATGCGAATTATACTTTTAACAGAGTGTACAATAGCACAGTAGGCAACACTCCTTACTTCATGCTATTTGGGAAAAAACCAAAAAATGATCATCTAAGAGTTTTTGGATGTCGTGCTTATGTGCTGGTGCCTAGGGCACAACGTAGGAAAGGCGATCCTAGATCTAAAGAAATGTTTTTCTGTGGTTATCAAGCAAACACAAAAGGTTGGAGATTTGTGAATGTAGAAGGCAATCAAACGAAAATCACAATCAGCAGAAGTGCGGAATTTTGTGAACAGGATGGTTGGAATAAAATTCATGGAAATCCTGACATACTATTTGATGTGGTGAACAGTAACAATGAAACTCAGGCCCCACTGCAGGTATTAGTTCCAGAACAGGCTGAGGAATTTGAGTCTGAGGACGAGGGTGAGAAATCGTCTAGTTCACCCAAGTCTGTAAAGTCAGAATCTTCTAGCTCTAAAAGTTCACCTGTACAGCAAGAGAGACGTGTAAAGTCAGAATCAGAAAGTTCTTCAACTACTAGTGACAAACAGGTGACGACTAGTGATTCTGGGTCAGAGGGGGAAACTGAAGGAACATCGCAGGAACTGTTAAGGCGTTCCAAGCGTACCAACAAAGGTAAACCTCCTGAAAGGTACCAAGCTATTAGTGTTTGGGCTGGTTTGGCAAATTGCGAACCTGAAAGTTTTGAGGAGGTTGAGCAATTACCCCAGGAGGAGGCCAGTAGGTGGCGTGAGGCCATGCAAAAGGAGTTGAATTCTATGAAAGAACTGGGTGTGTTTTCCATCACCAAACTGCCAGAAGGTACCAAGGCAGTAAGTTTTAGGTGGGTGTACAGGATAAAGACAACAGCGATGGGGAAACCAGAGTACAAAGCAAGGCTTGTAGCTCGAGGTTTTACGCAAAGAAAGGGGTTACATTATTCCGAAGTCTATGCACCCACTTCAAGGAGTGAAACCCTACGGGCACTATTAGCAGTTGCTGCTCAGAAAGGGTTCAGAGTGAATCAATTTGATGTCTCTACAGCTTATCTTCATTCAGACTTGGCTGAAGAGCTCTATATGGAGCTACCGCCAGGATTGAAAGTTGGTAAATCAAATCAGGTATGGAAACTACATAAATCTATTTATGGACTCAAGCAATCTGCTCATAATTGGAATGAGTGTTTGAATGACGTTTTGGTAGGCATTGGTTTTAGCAGGAGCAAGGCTGACAATTGCTTATATTTCAGAGGTTCAGGAGATGCTCAAGAATCTTTGCTTGTTTATGTAGATGACCTGATTTATACTTCAAAGACACAAGAACAAGTAAAAAAACTAGCCAAAGAGTTAAATAAACACTTCAAAGTTAAGAATCTTGGTGATGTGAAGGTCTATCTTGGTGTTCAGATAGATAGGACCAAAAATGGCAGTTTTCTACTGAATCAAAAAGGCAAGATATTGCAAATGTTGAAAAAGTTTGGCATGACGGAGTGTGCAGGCGTTAGAACACCAATGGAAATGGGTTTTGTAAAAGACAATGAGTTCAAGGATAGTGCTGAATTCAAGCGTGCTGAAATCTTTCAGTCAGCACTGGGAAGCTTACTTCATCTTTCGCAATGGAGTAGACCAGATATTGCTTACGCTGTTAACTTACTCAGCAGAGAAGCTTCAAAACCTAGTGTAAATGCATGGAAAGGAATTCAAAGAGTGTTAAGATATTTACAATACACCAAAGATTTTTGCCTTGAATTATCTTCTGAAGGACAAGCACAGATTACTTGTTGGGCAGATAGTGATTGGGCAAATTTAAAAGATAGAAAATCAGTGTCTGGCTGTGTAATAAAATTTGGTAACTCTTTGGTTGGGTGGAGATCCAAGAAACAGAACCTGATTGCTTTGTCGTCAACAGAAGCTGAGTTCTGTGCCTTATCTGAGTTATGTAGAGATCTAGAATTTTACAAATGCTTGGCACAAGAGATGGATGAAAAGGCCATCACTCCAATCACTGTATGGGGTGATAATCAACCGTGTCTTAAGTTAGCACAAAATGGGCAGTTTAAAGGTCGTACAAAACATTTGGATATCCGCTTTCAAAATGTTTGTCAAACGGTAAAAGCAGGAATTGTTAAATTAAATTACTGTCCCAGTCATGAAAATCAAGCTGATGGTTTTACAAAACCGCTTGGGTTTCAGCGGCATGAAAACTTTTGTGAAGAAATGGGTCTGAAGTAATTTTGTTTTTTGTCTTGCCAGCGAGAGGGGGTGTTAGGGTGTGAAACCTAAGACGCTGGCAAGTTAGCAATGTCATGTGACTTTAAGTAGTCAAGCTCGTTAAGTTGTTAAGTTGCTCAGTATATAAAGAGTGTTTGTTTTCTCTGCCTGTGGGGCGTGAAGCAAAAATGTCCGAAAGCTCCGGAGGTGTTTCTGTTATCTTTCTGCAATAAACCTGTCTTTGGAAAGACAGGCTTCCCTGTGTCGTTATTTCCTTGCTGCTGAGACTTTGAAGCTTGTACTGCAACAAGAATCTCTGCACTGGACTTAATTAATGCTCTGCAAAGAGAGCTGTTGCTGCTGGCGCAGCGGAAGCGTTTACTGGACCAGTACACAGACTCTCTTAGAGAAGAGGTCTAAAGATAGAACTGTGAACTGCTTACCCGACCGACGGTACCTGGAGAAGGAGGGAAGTTTCTAATCTACACAATAACTTTACAAAAGTGCACCGGATAGGACCCTCTGGAGGTCTGGTAACCGGCTTCAGCACGACTTCGTTCTGGGCCCGGCCTCAAGTGGTAGGCCTTGGAAGACTGCTTAGAAGGAATCAGTGAAACAGCCCACAGAAAGTCTCCCTTCTGGGGCTCTTGGCTCTTCAACGAACTGCGGAGAAATCCCTGGAGCTAAACACTCAGCTGTATAGCTAAATCATTGACTGTGGTAAGAAGTCCCCTTCTTCTTTCCTGTATTATTTAGCCCATATATATTGCGGCTATGGGCAAGAGGAAACGCCTCAGAGAAGCAGAGGAATTACTACTTCTCCCTAGCCCTAAGCTACAAGCTAAAGGAAGAAGAGACCAGTCAAATTTTCAAGCAGCAGTTACCACATACAATAGATTTCTTCCACTGGGTGACTTGGATGTGGCTAATAACATTCCCAAGTCCCAAAATACCACCCTACACACTTGTAATCTAATGAGCACTCCCATCAAGGGTGGGCCCGAGCTGGATGGGGAAAAGATCCGAGACAAAGAAAACCAGCTGAGAAATGAGTCCTCCCATTTACAACTAGTCATTAGGACACTGGACTGTATTTTTAAAAAGATAGACTCTCTGACGGGCTCAATTTCCAAGCTAACGGAAAAAGTGATGGATATGGATGCCAAAATTGCCCCCAAAAATAACTACCAGAGGGGACCTCCAGTGATAGCCCCGCCAAACTTCGGGGCAAAGGGGATGAGAAAATACAAACTAAATGATCTCATGTCTAAGCAAAATCTAACACTGCAACCTAAGAAGGTGTGCCTAACGATAAGGTCTGAGATATGGGATTGGTCAAGCTTGGAAGGACCTAAAACTGCCCTAAGCAAAATCCTGAGAATAAGCATAGCTCATATCGATCTTTATGCTTTACTTCCGCTAACTCAATCAAATGGCCCTTACAAAGTTATTTTAGCCTTCCGTTCGCTGAGACTACCCTTATTAATAATAAGACAAAAATGGGAATTTATAAAAACAAAAATCATACCCACAAGGGTTTTGCGGACCACTACTTGTGGAAAAAGAGAAAGAGATATTAGATCCAGAAACAAGCTCTACAAAATCACCAGACAAAGAGAGGTTGCTTTCCCCACTGAGAACGGATGAGATTGCCTGCAGTCCACAACCAGGGACGAATTTGGGCGGCTCCAGAATATCCAACAATGAAAGCGCACTTATGAATTCATTTGACGAATTACAGTCACAAGAAAAGGAAAAAATAATAAATAAATTAGATAAATTAAGAGAGAAGATGTCTCAGGCCAAAAGCAAAATAGGAAACAAAGGAATTCAAACCAACAGGGCCATTGGAGGCTCAGTGGACCTTCTCAAATTCAGCCCACAGCCCCAAAATAGATCCATAAAAGCCAAGACAACGATACAGACAATTGTCTCGCCACCCCTATTAGTTAATCCAGACCCAGCTCTTTCTGCATCTGCTGAAATGGTTATACCTACTAAAGAACAGCCAAATATAAACAAAATTTCGACACATTCCTCAATGCCTGACCTGGAGTCATCATTTTCGAACGGAGAATCTCTAGCTGATGATTTGGAAGTCCAATCTGCTATCGATACGGACTGGACAGAAGACCCCTTGGGCCATATAAATAAGATGATATACCCACGGAAGGAAAATCTAATAATAGTTAAAACTTGTACCGACTTAGTCTCTGCTCCCCTAGATGATAAGCTCTCTGATAAAACAAGGGATTTCAGAGAGGAGACTAGACCAAACCAGGACACTACCCCTATAGGATCGGGCAAGCAGAGCATAATTACAAATAGAATCATGAAGGAATACACAGCCTCTGGAAAGGTGATTCCTCACTGTTGCAGCTCATGCCTGAGATTCTGCATTTCCATTAAGTGAGCACGCACACCTGCTCCTTCAACAAGTGCCATATCATGCAACTTGGCATAAAAGAACAAAGCAGCTCCCTCCTCTGTTCTTA
Organism: Podarcis muralis; assembly: GCF_964188315.1. NCBI lineage: Eukaryota > Metazoa > Chordata > Lepidosauria > Squamata > Lacertidae > Podarcis > Podarcis muralis. The sequence goes on from NC_135674.1 coordinate 12,368,182, forward strand.
AATGTGACTCTTGCAAACTGTCCCACATTTCTTTGGCTGAGGCCTTGTCACGCAAAAGACATAGCTCTTCAGGGGACACAATAAGCGTCAGAGTTCCCCTCGCTTTCGAATCCTTGGCTTTCCATTCATCAGTTATAGGAGCTGGGGGGTGTCTGTTATCACATTAAACAGACCCTCTTTTTGTAGCAGAGCCTCTGCATATTGCACCCAGTTTTGATAATTATTTTTCCCGAGCTTTGGAATTCCTAAAGCGTTTTCAAGAGCCTCTGATACTCTTGGACTGGCCATCTTGTGTCTTTAAAGCAAGCTCTGTCTGTTTACCAAGAGCTGCATTCCAAGAGCACACTTCTTAAGGCCTTCTCTTTCTGCCGTTGCCGGTTAGTGCTTGGCAAAGAGTTCAAAGTCCACCCCTTATTGCCATTAATTAGGGACTGGCAGGCTTCCCGGGGCAAGAGCACATACCTCTCATCAATCTTCTTGACACACAGAGAAGATAACTGCATTCGGTTCCTCTGCCATCTGTCATTCTGGATTCTGTCCTTCTGGAGTCCATAACCAAAATTATTAGATTTCAGCTCCGGTCCTCCGAGCTGATAAGGCTCATCTTCTTTGAGCCCACCCAGCAGAGCATTAAAACAACAAAGTCCACAACGGAAGGATGAGATCGGTATGATGCTACATTGCTATGCTTTATTACTAAGCTATGCAGAGAGCAAAGAAAAATACATCTTGTCTCTGTGAGAAGCAGAGAGCAACTGAACAATGAGAAAACAAAGAACAAAGGGAACAGGAAACCAGTAACGTCACATCCCGTCTCCCTTTCCCGTGAGAATCCAACAGTATCTGGACTGTGGAATGTAAACAGTCCTGTGACTGCAAGCAGCTGCTCAGTGAGGAAACAGAAACTAACAAAGAGACTGAGAGAAACTCCTCCCAGCACACAGTGAGACTGGCTGAGAACAGAGTCTCACTTCCTTTCCCACACTGTGAGACAGCTCTTGCTGTTTCCTGCCAGCGTGGCAACTGGTGGGGGCTGAAATCCCAACAGGGGTGTGTGACAGGGACTTTTCTGTGGTGGCATTCCAACATTGGAACAACCTCCCCTTTACTGTTATTTTGTCCTCCCCACCTTTTATAATCAAAAACCTGTTCAAGATGTGCTGCAATTTTTTTGTTGTGTGTTAATGGTTTGGGTATTTTAAATATATTTATGGTTCTTTGTATGGATTTTATTTATGCAATGCCTTCTGTTCTGTAAATTAATTATGTGGATGAAATAGTTACAGTACTTTTTCTCCCCCCCCCCCTTTTTTAAGCTGCACACTTTTTTTAAGCTATACTGTTCTTCATTGCATTTCCAGACTTTTTGGTAATTTCATTGGACTATCTTAAACTGGCCCTATTGCCTTAAACTCAAAAAGCCTGAGATAGCAAACTGAAGACCAGCATGAAAGATCGAAAGATGATGGAGATGGAAGTTGTTGTGGTGAGGAGCAATGAAGCAAAACAGATCAGGCTAAAGGACTCTGGATGCTGCATGAAGTGTGTAAAAGCCAAAGCCAAAGCTCTTCTTCCTGGCCTCATTCACTGCTACATGCAGGAACAGCTGTGGCATACAGAATGCCAGGGCAACACAGCACATTTTGTTGCCTTTTCCCAATCCTCCAAATTCTGCCAGCCAGTTACTGGACAGTTGTGCAAACGCAGCATGTTACTTTAGGTGTTTTCCATTATTTTTTTTCCCCAACTTAATTTTTATTGATTTACATAATACAGAATACAAAAACAAAATAAAAAGTTCAATTCACGTTTTCACAGATTTTCAGATATGACTTCCTTCAACCTTTCCACAAGTCATCCGAACTAGTCTTTTCTGAAGTATCGCATTTCTTAATTTGTAATGCCAGTAATCGTTCTATTTCTTCCATTTCTCTTTAGACAGTACCCTTTTCTTTTTACAGAGCCCCTTTAAAGCCCACTAGTGTTATCTGTCCATCACTTAAGTTTTCCAGATAATTCGTAAAGCTTTCCCAGTCCTTAATGAACCTCTGATCTTTGACATATCTGATTTTCCCTGTCATTTTATCCATCTCCACATATTCTAATAGTTTTGCTCTCCATTCCTCGATCGTCGGTAAACCCTCTAATTTCCAATTTTGAGCTAGTAAGACTCTTGCTGCCGTTGTTGCGTACTGGAACAGCTTGTGATCCTTCCTTTTTATCTCCCTTCCTACCAGTCCTAACAAAAAGGCCTCGGGTTTTTTAACAAAAGTATATCTTAAAATTTTCTTCATTTCGTTATATACACTCTCCCAGAACCCTTTAACCTTTTGGCATTCCCACCACATATGGTAGAAGGTCCCCTCCCTTTCCCTGCATTTCCAGCACTTATTACAAGTTCCATACATTCTAGCTAGTTTTGCAGGAGTCATATACCAGCGATAGAACATTTTCATTAAGTTCTCCTTCAATGTCACACAGGCCGTGAACTTAAGATGTTTTTTCCAAAGTTTTTCCCACTCTTCAAAATATATGTTATAGCCGAAATCTCTAGCCCAATATATCATTACCGACTTTACTTCTTCATCTATTAAATTCCATTCCAATAATTGATTATACATTTTTGACAAGATTTTATAATTGTTATTCAATATCTCAATCTGGAATCTGGAATCTTTGTCGGCATATCCTTTATCTTTAAGATCTTTCCTAAACATTCCGTTTATCTGTAAATAGTGCAGCCAATCATAAACTTTGTCCTTAATCCGATCGTACGGCTTCATTTTCCACTTTCCTTCTTCTTTCATTACCAGTTGTTCATAGGTAGCCCAGTTGCCCCTCATGTTAATCTTTTTGACACTCAAAACTTCTAACGGCGACAGCCAGTGGGGTGTTTTAGGTTCTAACATACGTCTGTACCTCTCCCATACCTCGATCAGTGGACCTCTGAAGGTATGGTTCCCAAAGTCTCTATGTACTTTCCTTCTCTCTTGCCATAAATAGGCGTGCCACCCGAATCGGTTATTGAATCCCTCTAGGTCTAGCACTTCCTTGTCTTCCAGTTTTATCCATGTTTTAACCCAGCATAGGCATGACGCCTCATAGTACAGTTTCAGATCTGGCAGGGCGAAACCTCCCTTTTCTTTCACATCAGTCAACAATTTGAATTTTATTCTTGGTTTCTTGCCCTGCCAGATAAATTTTGAAATCACCCTCTGCCAGTCTTTGAATATCTTTGTGCCTTTAATCACGGGGATATTCTGGAACAAGAACAACACTCTTGGAAGGACCGACATCTTAATTGTGGCTATTCTGCCCCAGAATGACAATTTTAATCTGCCCCACGTTTCGATGTCTTTCTTAACTCCTCTCCATACTGTCTCATAGTTATTTTTAAATAGGTCTAAGTTTTTTGTTGTTACCCATATTCCTAGATATTTCACCTTCCTGGACACCTCTATTCCCGTTTCTCTTTGTAATTCTTCAATTTTATCTATGCTCATATTCTTTACTATAATTTTTGTTTTTATTTTATTTAGTTTAAAGCCAGCCACTTTTCCAAATTGGTCGAGTTCATCGAGTACCTCTTTTATTGAGTCTAATGGGTCTTCCATAGTAACAACCAAATCGTCTGCGAATGCCTTGATTTTGTATTCGTTTTGTCCAACTGTTACTCCCTTTATCCCTTTGTTTTCTCTTATTGAATTTAGAAGAGTTTCTAGCACCAATATGAATAACAGTGGGGACAGCGGACATCCTTGTCTTGTACCTTTTGCTATTGTTATTTCTGTTGTCTCCACACTGTTTATTATCAGTTTTGCCTTTTGTTCCGTGTAGATTGCCTTTATCCCGTTAAAAAATTCGGTGCCCACTTCCATATATTCCAATTGTTTCAGCAGGAAATCCCAATTTACGTTGTCGAACGCTTTCTCCGCGTCTACGAACAACAGCAGACCTTGTTTGTCGCACCTATCAGATAGATATTCTATAATATTTACTATGTTTCTTATGTTGTCCTTCATCTGCCTACCCGGCAAGAAGCCCGCTTGATCTTTATGTATACTTTCTACCAATATATTTTTTAGTCTCTTTGCCAGGATTCCCGCGAAAATCTTATAGTCTATGTTTAGCAGGGAAATCGGTCTATAGTTTTTAATTTGTTGTAAGTCTGAGTCTTGTTTAGGGATTAATGTAATTAGTGCCTCCTTCCATGTCTCAGGTATTTCTCTTTCCTTGAGGATATTATTCATTACTTCTTGTAGAGGAGTCAGCAGAACTGACTCCATCTCTTTATAGTATCTTCCAGTAAACCCATCTGGGCCTGGAGCTTTCCCTTTTTTTAAATCCTTTATTGCTTCTTTGATTTCTTCCACCTCAATTAGGGCACTCAATCTTCTTTTCTCCTCTGTGGGAATCTTTTTTATGTTCTTGCCTTTCAAAAATCTTTCTATTTTTCTCAGATTGTTCTTTTCTGTATTTTTAAAAAGACCTCTGTAGAAGTCCAAGAAGGCCTTCCTTATTTCCTTGGGCTTATTTATCTCTTCTCCCTCCACCTTAATTTTATTTATTGTGTTCTGTTCCTTCCTTTTTTTTAGTTGCCAAGCTAAAAGCTTTCCTGATTTGTTAGCATATTCGAAGTTTCTGTGTCTCAATCTTTTGATTTTCCATTCGATTTCCCTATTTATCAGCATTGCAAACTGGGATTGTAAAACTTTAATATTCTCTTTTAGTCTCTTATTTTTGGGGTTTTTAGTTAGTTTTTGTTCGTTGTCCAATATCTGCTGTAGAATTTCTTTTTTCCCTTTTTTTCTTTTTTTGTTCTTGATTGCACTCTGCTGGATAAAAAAACCCCTCATCACCGCCTTGCCTGCATTCCACACCACCTTTGGTTTTGTGTCTTTGCCTAAATTATCCTCAAAATATTCCTTTAACCTTTTTTGAGCTTTCTCTACTATCTCTGAATCGTCCAACAAAAAGTCTTTCATTCTCCATCTATATGATCTTCCTTCCAGCCCTTTCAATTCCATTTTTACTGAGTTGTGGTCTGAGATCGTTTTGGCCTGGATCTCGACCCGTATTGATCTTGGAACTAGTTCCGCCGAGATCCATATCTGGTCTAGTCGCGAAGACGAATCATTAGGTTCTGAGTGGAAAGTATATTGTTTTTCCAAAGGGTATTTAAATCTCCAAATGTCCACCAAATTGCAATTTTGAACCAGAGAGAAGAAGGATCTGGGTAGTTTCCCTTCTTTACCCGTTCCCTCTCTTAGCCTGTCCATCTCTAGGGACACCACGCCATTCAAATCCCCCAGTAATATAATTTTCTGATCGGCATAGTCAAATAACCTTCCTTCCAACATCCTATAAAACTCCGATTTGTTGTCATTTGGAGCGTATATCCCCACTATTATTATGTTTTCTCCTTGCCAATTAATTTGAACTGCTACTACCCTCCCTTCTTCATCTTTAAAAATTGGCTGTGCTTCGATTTGTTTATTAATATAGATAACTACCCCCCTTTTTTTGCTTCGGTCAGACGATACAAATTCATTCCCTAGTCTTTTATTGATCAAAACTCTTTTATGCTTCCTTGCTATGTGGGTTTCCTGTAGGCAAATAACATCTAAGCGTTCTTGTTGGAGGGGGATTTCCAGCCGGTGGCAGAGGACAGAGTGACTCCAGGAGACATAGGTGTAAAAACCCAAACTAAAAACGAAGACTTTATTACTAAACAAATAAACACAAACTCTGGTGGATGTTATTCCTGCAGGCAGGCAACAAAACTCAGCTTTTTTCCTTTATAGCAACGGTCACCTGCAGCCAATTAATCCCAGAAACTTCTTAAAGGTATACACACATGTTTCTGTGCCGAATGTCCTCTAACACCCCCTCTCATTCAAACAGAAACAATAGTATTTTAAACAGAACAGAACATATTTACATATCACACACAGCAACTCCCAACTTTGCTACCAGTCGTGCATGTTTTTTGAATTTCTAAACCGAGATAATTTTTTACTGGACCCAAATCTCTTACTTTAAATACCTTTCTTAGTTGTTCTGCAAATTTTTCCACTTGCTTGTCACCTTTTGTAGAGTAAAGCAAATCATCAACATAACACAAACACAATTCTTGTTTATCACCCTTTCCTTTAGTGTACAAGCAGTTATCAGCTAAGCTTCTTTTAAAACCAAGATTTTTTAAAGCATTATCAAGACACTCGTTCCAATTTCTAGCTGACTGTTTGAGCCCATAAATTGCTTTGTTCAGCCTATATACAGAATTCTGTTCTCCTGCCTCAAAACCTGGCGCTTGATTCATAAAAATTTCTTCTTGCAGATTTGCGTTAAGATAAGCTGTTTCAATATCAAAATGGTTTACCTTAAACCCACGTTGTGCTGCAAGAGCTAGCAATAAGCGTACACTTTCACTCCTTGCAGTAGGAGAAAAGGTTTCATCAAAGCTTTCACCTTTTCTTTGAGTAAAGCCTCGTGCTACCAGTCTGGCTTTGTACTTAACATCACCATCTGCCAAATGTTTTATTTTATACACCCATCTACACCCCACTGCCTTTTTTCCTTCTGGCAATGGCTCAATGGTAAAGACATTGTGTTCTGCTAAAGATTTCATTTCTGCTTTCATTGCATTTTTCCACCTTACTATTTCCTGGTGTGGTAACTTTAAAACTTCCTCATAATCACGAGGTTCCTTTTTCACATCAACAGTTTTAGCTTCTTGTATAGTAAACCTTTCTGGAGGTACCCCCTTATTGCTTCTTTGTGACCTTCTAACTTGAACACTCTCCCCCTCTGAACTATCTTCCCCTTCTGATTTATCCTGCTCAGGAGAAATTGGTTCAGCTTTAGGAGATTGTGTACTGGGATCCTCATCCCCTGAATCCTCATCATTGTCACTTTCAGAACTTTCTTTAATTTGTGGCTTTTCTTCCTCAGATTTTACAAATTTATCTGTATCATCAGAAGATAACACAACTTCTGAATTTCCATGTAAACGAACCCAACCATCTTGCTCACAAAACTCTGCATGTCTTGATATTACAACTCTGCCACGCCCTAGTGCAAAACGATACCCCTTTGACCAAGTTTGATAGCCAACAAACCTAAGTTTCTTTGCCTTGGGCTCTCCTTTCCTTCTCTGTCCTTTTGGGATGTGAACCCAAGCCCAGCAACCAAAAGTTTTAACATGGTCCAAAAAGGTTTTTTTTCCATAAAGCAAAAAATGAGGGGTGTTGTTTATGGTAGAATGAAACAATCTGTTCTGTATGTAGTTAGCACACAGAATTCCTTCCCCCCAATACTTTCTGGATAGGCCAGAATCACATAGCATTGAATCTAGCATTGTTTGTAAAGATCTTATCTTGCGTTCTGCAACTGAATTTTCTTCAGGCGAAAAAGGACACGATTTACGGTGACTAATACCACGCTTTTCCAACCAAACTTGGAGGGCTTCAGACATGAACTCGCCTCCACGGTCACTTTGCAACTGGGTAACTTTGTAGGGAAACTGCCTTTCTATATAGTTGACCCAATTCTTAATCAGTTGACCAGTTTCACTTTTGTGTTTTAACAAATATACCCAAGTATACCGGCTATAATCATCCACAAGAACCAAAAAAAAAACTTTGCTCCTCCTTCAGACTCTGCAAATGGCCCACAAAGGTCTGAATGTACTAAAGCAAATGGCCTCTTGCTAATTCTAGTACTTTCAGGATAAGACCCTCGCTTACTTTTAGACTCCTTGCAGGTATTGCAGTCTAGAAAAACTGAACATTTTTTCATTTTAATTCCCTTGCTTAATTCTGGCATTTTTGCAATACTGCGGAAATTGGCATGCCCCAAACGACGATGCCACAGATGCTGGCACTCATCATGCAAGGCTCTATTACAGGCTTTAACACATGCCCCAGACTCACTTACTAGCTGGTCTTTCAAAACAAACAAACCATTTTGTAGTGACGCTGTAACCACTTTTCCAGCTTTCTCTATTCTACAGCCTGAACCAGAAAAGGTTACTTTAAATCCCTGCTTAACAAGACTTGTAACTGAAAGCAAATTATTTTCTAAACTTGGTACACATAAAACATTGGTAAACTTGGTACTTAAACAGTTGATATTCACACTACCCTTTCCAGCTGACTCATGCACTGTTCCATCAGCTAGTACTACATTTACAGATTTACAAGGCTGCTTTTCTACAAGGGTTTGTGCAGACTTAACAAAAATGTTTGTCGCTGCTGAGTCTAAAATCCAGTCTTGTCCAACGTCGTGACTGGTGCCTCAAACTGCTGCAGAAACATACTGGACTCGATTCTTCCTGTCTCCTCGCTTCCCAGCAAACGCAGGCCGCCCTTGTCTTGTATTTTCTCCCACAGACACAGTGCACTGTCGTACTAAATGCTTGGTTGACCCACAACGATAGCATCTTCTGACTGTGAAAGCTGCTTCCTCTGTGTGGTCTACAACCTCTTTAGGATGCCGCTCCTCATCAGTTGCATATCTTTTACTGGACTGCCTCCCATTTCTGGAGTTACGGTGAGGGGTTGTGGCCTTCCTCTCATGACGTCTTTCCTCCTCATCAAGCAAACGCCCAGTTAAGAAATGCATTGTTAATTGGCTTTCTGGGATTGCTTCCAGAGTCATCACTAAATTGTCCCATGACTCAGGAAGTGAAGACAGCACAATATAAACCTTTCTCTGTTCAGAAAAATGTTCCCCAAGTTCATTTAACTGTGAAAATAAATCACGCATTCTTTGAAGGTGTGTTGAAACACATTCACCCTCACTTAGTCTGGCTCGGTACAGAGCTCTCATTAGAGTAATTTTGCTGCCAGCAGTGTCTCTAATATGTATTGCTCTCAGTGCTTGCCAAATCTCACTTGCTGTTTCAAGGTCTCGCACATGAGATAACTGAGACTTCTCTAAACTCAAAATTAAATTGGCATAGGCTTTGTCCTCCAGCCTTTGGTCTGCTTCATCTACTTCTTCATCCTCCTCTTTTACAGGAGGGTTAACAATAGCAGTCCAACATTGTTCTTTCTTTAAAAACGCCTGCATCTGTAAACTCCATGACATATAATTGGACTCTCCCAGTTTCTCTACTGGAAAATAGGAAGCTCCCCCTTGAGCTCCAGCTCCAAGTCCAGCCATGGCGCCACCCAGCTTTCAGCTTTCCACTCAGTTCTTACTCACACGTGGCTTGAAAAAATGTTCGGCTCCTGGTCCCAAACAGACACTCCCTGCCGATGCCTTCACACAGCCAGCTGCTTGAGAAACGCTGAGTTGCTTCCAGTCTCTGGGTTCTTTTCACGCTCTGTCTCTGCCCACTCAGGACTGGGGACTGGGCCCATAACCTGTTGGAGGGGGATTTCCAGCCGGTGGCAGAGGACAGAGTGACTCCAGGAGACATAGGTGTAAAAACCCAAACTAAAAACGAAGACTTTATTACTAAACAAAGAAACACAAACTCTGGTGGATGTTATTCCTGCAGGCAGGCAACAAAACTCAGCTTTTTTCCTTTATAGCAACGGTCACCTGCAGCCAATTAATCCCAGAAACTTCTTAAAGGTATACACACATGTTTCTGTGCCGAATGTCCTCTAACAGTTCTTTCTTTAAGATGTGCTCAATTTTATTCCTCTTTTTCTTATCGTTCATCCCGTTAACATTCCAACTCCAAACTTTTAGCGCCATATTGGTTTACCTTTGTAAGAAACTGTTCTCTCCCTTTAAACTCTTTCCGCCGCCCCCTCCTCCTCTTCCTCTTCCTCTCCCTCTGTCCTTTCTGTCTCTTCTTCTGAATCTTTCCTTCCTTCTGTCTCCTCACTTTTATCTTCTTCTTTTTGTATTTTTAATTCTTTATATTTCCTTAAGAATTTGCCGGTTTCTTCTGGGTTTGTCAGTTTTTGCCTCTTACTCTTTCCCAATCCTCCAAATTCTGCCAGCCAGTTACTGGACAGTTGTGCAAACGCAGCATGTTACTTTAGGTGTTTTCCATTAATTACTTTGTGACACATACCTGAGAAAGAATGGACAGTCTCAACTAATTTAACTATAGAGTGCCATCAATATTCATCAGGTAGCACTTATTCTGCCTCTTATTTTGGGCTGAGAATACATGCTGGGGAGAGATGCACAGATCACACTGCTGTGCCCTGCCCTCCTTGTTTCTATTCTTCTAAACTGTTCATGGTTCTGTACCTGTTCTTCTCTTAAACAGCAGTTGCCCTTGTGGTGGGGCAGAGCTGCATGCCCAACACAAGCATGGCTGCAGCTTATCTGAACAGGGTGCGGCAAAGGGGAAGGAAAGATCAATAATGCATGACATAGTGGAGCCCATTGCATTCCTGCTGGTGCGTTCATGCAGCCTCAACATCAGCACCAACCTGTCCTATCCCATTCTCATCTGCAGTGATGCCATCAAGTAAAAAAGGTAAAAAGGTAAAGGACCCCTGGACGGTTAAGTCCAGTCAAAGGTGGCAATGGGTTTGCAACACTTATCTCTCTTTCAGGCTGAGGGAGGCATTTGCTGGCATTTGTCCACAGACAGCTTTCCAGGTCATGTGGCCAGCACGACTAAACCGCTTCTGGCACAACGGGACACCGTGACGGAAACCAAAGCGCACAGAAACACCATTTACCTTCCCGCCACAGCAGTACCTATTTATCTACTTGTACTGACATGCTTTTGAACTGCTAGGTTGGCAGGAGCTGGGACAGAGCAACGGGAGCTTGTTGGAACCTGTGCTCGGCCAAGCTGAGAAAGCTCATCTTCCTCCGGCCAATTCCTTCGGAATCGCCTCCGACATGATTGACAACCTGAGCCTTTGATGAGGCTCCAGGCACATCCCATTCAGCAGAGAATCAAAGCAGCACGCGGAAGTGATGAGATTTATGGCTACATCGATATGCTTTATTTCTTACTACGCAGACAGAAAAGAAATCCTCTCTCTGTGACAGCAGAGAGCAACTGGAACAAAGGAACAAAGGAACAGGAAACCAGTAACGTCACATCTGTCTCCCGTCTCCTGTGAGACTTCCAACAGTATGGAATGTGTGGAATGTAAACAGAGTCTTGTGACTCCAAAGCACTGCACAGTGGCAACACACAGAAACTAACAGAGCTCACTCCATTGCAGGGATTCGAACCTCCGACCTTCTGATCAGCAGCTGGCTCCGTGGCTCTGCCCCACCACAAGGGGGGCTACTGGGCTTAAGGTGGAAGAGTCATCAAGTATGGCGATGCTCCTTAATATTTTGCCAAATCTTGAGGAAAAAACATCTCCCATTTTATTACAAAGTTTAGCAAAGTTTGAAGAAAATAGAATATTCTCATAAGCAGTTCAAGAAAGATCCATTGCCAATACTATACTCATAAATAAATAGCCCCATTGATTCTGAGTGACCAGTTTTAGTCTGGCTGGCAGACAGCAGTCTTAAACACTCTTCAGAAACTGGGCCTTGCTCCCCAAACCCTCATAACTATGGGCCTGGGCCAAGCTAGATCCGTGGTTAGGCAAAGAATCATGGACATAGAGAGACAACAGGACTGTACAAGGATCCCGATTATAAAATCATAGAAAACGGGAGATACGTAGCTGCTCCAGCAGCATATCTCTATTTCCTCACATCCAGAAATGCAAGAAGAGCTTTCACTCTTGCTAGAAGCTCGGCCTTGCCCTCACTGCTTCTGGAAGGCTCCTATAGAAGGGTCCTGTACGCACAGAGACTTTGCACCTGCCCATTAGGGGAAATAGGAAGCCTCAAACATATATTTTTTAAATGTCCTTTTTATGTTGAGATTCATAGAGACACCATTGATCCTTTGCTGAAGAGGCTCACCGATCTTTCAGACAAGTCTAAACTTAATTCTCTCCTCTTAGGCAAAGATCATAAGATGACCTGGCTAGTAGCCAGATTCTGCCCTGTTTTTATTGTGTTATGTCATGTGAGCTGGTCTTTGACCGTAATAAATTATCTACTCATAAATATATTGAAGAAACTCCAATTTGTAACTTTCAGCAGAATTTATTTCCAAGTATGCTTACTGTTCTCATCAAATGGTTCTGTCCTATTTATGTTTACATGGAAGTAATTGTAAATAGGGGGGCCACTAGGGGCACCTTGGAAGATGGCCGACAATACCATCTCTCCGGCTCACACGAGGTAATTAAGAGGCTAATGATGGGAGTAAATTAGCCTCTCGAATTTTCCCATGGGATGGAAAGAAGCTGCCTTGTCCGCGGTTGCCAATAAATCACCCCCAAGTTCAAAAGAAGGAGGGGGTGGGGGCACTGGACGGAAAGCCCTCGAGTGAGTTTCTGGATCTCCTGGACGCTACTTCTGATTGCGATCCTAGTTGCATTGCTTAAGATAAATAATTGGAGAAGAGTAAATGCACCTTTCGAGCGAAGGAAAGGGTGTACTGATTGCTAATTAAATCGACCACTGAGAAGCTGAGTGACGGGTTGGACTGAACAGAAGACTACATCAAAGAATCACAGCTATGTCGGTATGTTGAAACGGATCAGAAAGGGGGGGGGGACTTTTCTCTTTTTCAATATGATTTACCTAACAACCCCTCCCCAAGAAGAACCGCCACATGATTGATAGCAAGTGCGAAGGGAAAATAAACTGTGTGGAAACAAAATTATTAACTAAAGGCTTTGTTTTGCGGAAGATCTGGAAAGGAAATGAAAGGCTTTTGGATGACGCAGTTCTAATTGGGAACCGCCATTATGAGACAGACTTTGTTGCAAGATTTACAGTCAAAGGGGGAGGTGAGCCACGTTCTGTTATCATATCTGAATTCTACGTCTGATTTGGCAAGAACTCCCCTGGAAAGGCTGATTTATGGAGCAACTGGTCTGGGAAAGTTAATGAGCAGACGCTTAGACTGTATTTCATGGGAACTGCCGAAATGGCGCCTGCCGCTTGAATAGGACTTTTGGATTAGCGTGAAAATCCACACAGGACTATAAAAATGTTTGCTTCAACTCGCTTGTGGAAATAACTCAGAGGTTATTAAGAAGAAAAATGATAACAACAAGAAGATTGGAAGATGGGACTTGTGAACATCAAAGCAGCAGAAATATGAGAGGATTGGACCCTTCTGAGCTCGAAGCATGGGTACCCCCAACAAAAATTTATAATAATAATAATAATAATTTATTATTTGTACCCCGCCCATCTGGCTGGGTTTCCCCGAATTTAAAAAATTCGGCAAAATATTTGGACTTTATGATATGTATTGGCATAATTCGGATTAATTAATGAGACATGATTGGATTGTTAAATGGAATTTTAATAAAAATTATTTAAAAAAAAAAGTAAATAGGGTTGCAACCTTAAATGACCTAGAATCTGGATCCTAAGACCAGTGTTTCCCAACCTTGGGCCTCCAGCTGTTTTTGGACTACAACTCCCATCATCCCTAGCTAGCAAGACCAGTGGTCAGGGATGATGGGAATTGTAGTTCAAAAACAGCTGGAGGAAGGTTGGGAAACACTGCCTAAGACTACAGAACTGAACTAAAACCCTACAGTTTATTTGTTTCTGTGATCTGGTAGGATTTGGAAGTTAACCGTTTTTGATCTCCCTCTTTTGTCCTTTCTAAGCTGTCACCCTAATTCTTGGATCACAAATGAACAAAGTCGATAGGAGGTGAGTATATAGCTGGTATTTTGTTAGCAGCAAAGACATAGAATTTGACAGGTACCCCATCAGCTATTAAAAGGGATTGTGTTAGTAGCAGTAACAGGCAAAACAGAACTTCTGAAATACTTTGTTCCTGGTGAAAATTCATACCATGTCCTGTACAGCTAGTCCATTTTGCCAAAGGCAAAGTGTCAAAAGATAACATCTGCCCACCTTAAATCTGAAGAACTGAAAACAGTACAGCTGTTCTCTATGCATCCATAGCAGCACTTGCTAGCAGAACTACCCCATCCAAATTTCATAAGCAAGGGAACAGTCAGATGGTCAAAGTAGATGTGAAGTTGAACAAAAGGCCTGACGAAAATTGCCCATATAGCTGTTATATGCTCTGGGAGCAAAGTTTCCATTGATGCCAATGAAAGCTTCCTACCCTGGGTTAATAGCAACTACTGGTGGGGATTTTCATCAAGGCCACACTGAGGGAGGAAAAGGTTAAAAACCAATTCCCCTCATGCACCCAAGTCCTGATTGAAATCCACCCTGCCTGAACATTGTACTCATTCTTTTTTTCCCTTTTAGTAGCAAGCAAGTGACTGCCTTTGGGCCAGGTCTAATATGACCAAGAGGTTAAGGTACTTGTGCCATGGCAGAAATGTTGTGAGCCAGTTTGGGGCAGGGCAGTTCGTGTGTGAAACACTGACCACACATGTATAAGGTCTTTGTTTTATAACCTCTTTGGGGGCGGGGGATGCTACTCAGTTCACAATACAGCTGAGCTTACAAGGGAGCCAAAATTGTATTGAGAACCAGATAACTATGGACTTCAAAGACACCACTAAATGAAATGTGCATGCATTTTTGTACTTGGCTATAACTAGAAGAGGGGGACACGGGTGGCACTGTGGTCTAAACCACTGAGCCTCTTGGGCTTGCCGATCAGAAGGTCAGCGGTTTGAATCCCCATGATGGGGTGAGCTCCCGTTGCTCTGACCCAGCCTCTGCCAACCTAGCAGTTCAAAAGCATGCCAAAAAGTGCAAGTAGATAAATAGGTACTGCTCCAGCGGGAAGGTAAATGGCGTTTCCATGCGCTGCTCTGGTTTCAGTGTTCCATTGCTCCAGAAGTGGCTTAGTCATGCGGGCCACATGACCTGGAAAAAGTGTCTGCAGACAAACACCGGCTCCCTCGGCCTGTAAAGCGAGATGAGCACCGCAACTCCAGAGTCGTCTGTGACTGGACTTAACTGTCAGGGGTCCTTTACCTTTTTTTAATACAGTGGTACCTCAGGTTAAAAACTTAATTCGTTCTGGAGGTCTGTTCTTAACCTGAAACTGAGGTACCATTTTAGCTAATGGGGCCTCCCGCTGCCGCTGCACGATTTCTGTTTCATCCTGAAGCAAAGTTCTTAACCCGAGGTACTATTTCTGGGTTAGCGGAGTCTGTAACCTGAAGCGTCTGTAACCCAAAGTACCACTGTAACTAGAAGAATGCCGAACCTCATGTACAGAGCAACTAAAAGATGCAGATTTGATGCATACGTGTGAGCAAAACAGCAACAGCAGCAGCAACAACAACACAGAGAATACTTTCTTTTTGTGAGCACTTCCTAATGTCTTTTTTTGTTTTCACCCTGCTCCCCACCTCCAGAAAAAGAAGCTCACTTTACAGAATTTATTCTGAAAATTCTCTACAATCTTTTTTTTTTTTTTTTTTTTTTGAGGGGGTTGGTGGCTACAATTCCACCTCCCTCACACATGTACTTTACCTATTTCTTCTTTAAGACTTAAAGCCAAACAGTAATACATTCCTTTTTGAAATGACAGATGTAATGACCTGCCACTTGTCTGCCAGCAGAGCATAAGGGTATATCATGGTGGAGGGGCAACTATCATTGCTTTCTGAGCAACTTTCAAGGGGGCACATGCCAGTGGTGGGTGAGGCCAGAGGAAAAGGTGAATGAATGTTCAGTAGACTACTTTCAGTAGACTTTGTTCAGTAGACTACTTTCTACACTCTCACACCCCTTGCTCTCCCCCATCCAAGGAAGCAAGAAACATTATGAAAATTCAAGGTTGCATTTCACCCAGCAAAATTACTCAAAGAAGGCCAGCAAGAAGGTCCTGGGGAAAGAGGGTGTGGCTGGATAGTGGGATGTGTTGGCACAACGCCCGCCTGGGAGCAATGCCAGCATCCTGAAGCACTCCGGGGCAAAATCCGGTGGTCATTACTCTGGCTGGCGTCCAGGAATCCTCCTTCAGTCCAGAAAGACTGACAAATAGGCGGCTTGTCTCTTATGAGAAAAACACACCACTTTCCCCTGACAAGGCATCAGAAGGGAAAAAGCAGTTCTGTAGAATCAGGCTACTTTATTAACTGCATAGAAAAACAACACACATGACTGCATGACCTGAGCAGTCAGCTTTGAGTTCTCTGACTCAACGCTGCCCCAATCCAGGAGCGGAAGAGAGAAGTGTAGCTCTGCCTCGGCTACAGTGAGGACTGTTTGGGAACAATCTGTGACTTCCTTTCCCACGGTGAGCAACATCACCTGATGTAAACAGCTCTTGCTGTTTCCTGCCAATGTGGCAGCTGGTGGGGGCTGAAATCCCAACAGGATGGAGCTCCTATTACTAGCTTCCAAGCAGGCAAGTCACTGTTTGGGACTGCACCATTACAGTCCATATAGTTAAAGCTATGGTTTTCCCAGTAGTGATGTATGGAAGTGAGAGCTGGACCATAAAGAAGGTTGTTCGCCGAAGAATTGATGCTTTTGAATTATGGTGTTGGAGGAGACTCTTGAGAGTCCCATGGACTGCAAGAAGATCAAACCTATCCATTCTGAAGGAAATCAGCCCTGAGTGCTCACTGGAAGGACAGATCGTGAGGCTGAGATGCCAATACTTTGGCCACCTCATGAGAAGACTCCCTGGAAAAGACCCTGATGTTGGGAAAGATGAAGGGCACAAGGAGAAGGGGACGACAGAGGACAAGATGGTTGGATAGTGTTCTCGAAGCTACCAGCATGAGTTTGACCAAACTGTGGGAGGCAGTGGAAGACAGGAGTGCCTGGCGTGCTCTGGTCCATGGGGTCACAAAGAGTCGGACACGACTAAACAAACAAACAAACAAACAAACAAACAAAACCATTGTGGCAATCCCATGCACACATACCGGGGTGTAAGTTCCTCTGAACTCCTTGGAGTTATTTGAGTAGGTATGAATGGTGCTGTGCCCTGCTGAAACCAATGAAATAAGTTACTTGCAAATAACTAAAAATACTACACTTCAGATTGAATTTAGTCATGTAGTTAGATCATGAACTGTGAGTCATGCATAAAAACCTATTAATTTGCCATTATAAATACTTATTTTAAAAAGGCTTAGCTTTCTAATGTTGGTTAGCATTGCAGCATTCATATTTAGAATCTCCCAAAGAGATTACTGAAATATTCACCTGATTCTTTGTCTCTTTTTTCTTTTCTTTTTACCAATACAAACAAAACAATAGCAGCTTCAAAATATAGGGCAATTCTAGCATTATAATTTAAGACTTCCATTACCTGGTTCTAGAAACCACAACAGAATCAAAACAAAACAGAGAGAACAACAAGCCTCGGGTGTGCCATTACTTGCTTTGTTTTTCTCGTCAAATCACTCTATGAGTGGTGATCACCAACTACTAGCCGATTTCTGTTCAAATGTCAATATAACAAAAAACCTTCTTTTTTTTTAAGGAAAGGAAAAGGAAACCAAGTGAAAATGCCATTAAATGGCTCCACAATCTGGAAGTTACAATGGATGTCACAATGGAGTAAGCCATTCATACACAGAAACACACAATGAAGGTTGGGGCTTCTGCAGATTGCAACGACCTTTAAAACAAATGGAGGGTTGAGGTATTGTGAAGGAAAGGTCCTGATTAACAAGTCATACTATGGCACAGGAAAAGCTTGCTCCACAGCGCAACCCTATGCAAACATTCAGAATTAAGTCCCATTGATATTAATTACTTTCCCATAGGTAGTAAATGTAGGGTTACAGTTTAAGTGTGTTCAAATTTGGTTGGATTTCCTCCCAATTACTAACATGAAAAGGTCAAAAGAAACCCAGATAAGAAAGAAAAATGTTGATGAAAACAATGAAAAGGACAGACAAAATAGTTTTAGACTCACTGCTATAATTTGGTAAACCAGAAATAATGCTAAAATGTCCAGAACATTTTCATGCTGAAGTAATGTGGGAAATGGTCTTTATTTCATAGAAGTGTATGTCAAAACAATCAAGAATTTAATGATTATTGACAAGCACTGTGTTCCCTTCATTACTTCATCTTGCAAATTTTGCATTTGCTGTCTGAAGCAAATGCAGCTTATCTGCTCTTTCATATTGTTCATCTGATCTGACATCTGATTCAACAACAACAACAACAATCTTTATTACGGTCCAGAGACCCAACAAATCATTACAAAGCAATACACAATTCATACAGCCTACCTCCAGGTTAAACAAGCATTTTGTTCAGAATATAGGGATCATTGGTTCTTGCAACCACTGATAAAAACTTTGCCACTGCTAATGTTCTAGCATTTTGCTAGGTCTTCCAACCTGACATAGTGAGCCTCTGATTTTCCCGGGAAAGGTACCAGCAAGGGTAGTATCAGTTCAGCCCTGGCTTGCTCATATTTTGCACAGTGCAACAAAATATGTTTTATGGAGTCGATGTCTTGAGCACACGAGCAAAGTCTGTCCTGGTAGGGAACTCCTCTCAACCTGCCATCCAACACTGCAGAAGGAAAGACGTTTAGTCTGGCTTTGGTGAAAAGCCTTCGATAATTTGGTACTGTCAGGTTTTTAATGTAAGATGTTAACTTAAAGACATGCCCATATTGTACTCCTACTGACAGCGGACTACAGACTGTGTGTGATCAAGATTGCAAGTCACTGTGTGCATTATCCCATAATCTTTGCTTTAATATCTTTTGGGCGCCTTCATAACCCAGGTAATACAGTTGGGGGGGGGGGTGACAGACCAATAGAGGTGGCTTTTTTAGCCATGGTTTTCTGCCATTTGCTGACAAATTCCTCATTGGTCAGGTGTTGGTACAAACCCTTCCCTAGATCAAATACTGAAATCCTGAGCCAATGTTTTAGGGCAGCCCACCACGCTTTAGTTGAAATTGGGCATTCACCAGCTTCTAACAGAAGTATGGAGTTGGGGACACAGGTGGGTACCTGCAGCAGAGATCGTAGAAATTTTGCCTGAAAGCCATCTAGCTTTGGCAGGTCTTCATTATGCCAGACATTTGCAGCGTGCAGGAGTTGGGAAACGAGTTTTGCGTTGAAAACCCTTAAGGCCGCTGGAACATATTTGCCACCCTTTGTGAAAAAGAATCTGAGTATGGCTAGCTTTGTGATCTCCGCCTTTTGAAGGGAGGTTTGCCAGTGGTGCTTCCAAGATCCTGTATGATGGAATGTGAGCCCTAGATAACTGAAGTATTTGATCTGTTCAAGGTTATGGCCATCCAGCACCCATTTAGACCGGGAGAAGCTTCTTTTGAAAACTAAAATTTTAGATTTTTCATAATTAATGGATAAACCATTTCCAAAACAGTAATTAGAAAATTTCCTCAGCAGGTAATTCAAACCCGGTCTGCAATGTGAGATGATGGCCGCGTCATCTACTCGGGTATTTACGTAGCTGAATATCTGGAGCCCACGCGCTTCCCTCAGCTCTCCGGTCAGCTACTGTAGCAGAGTGCACGCAGCGTGAAACTGTTGCTGTGTGTGTGTGTATGATAAATCAGGCTTCACGCAAGCGTTCCTTCTTATCTGTTTCTGGTCTTTATTCGTGTAGAAAAACAGCTCTTAAATCTTTCCTGGAGACAAAGCACACATCTTGCTTCTCTCTCCGTTGCGGACGGAACAGCAGTGACACACAGGAACACTCCCTCTGTGTACTAAACCACGCCTCAGAATGTGAGACGTCACTCAGAACTTCTTAACCCTGTAAGTTCTGATTCTCTCCACACCCCCTCTCGTATTGCATTCTGAGAGAACTGTGAACACACATTTACAGACCTCTGAGAGTTCAACACCTTCCCCATTGCCTTTCGCCCCTTCCTGGCGTCTTTGTCAGGCACCTGTTGAACCTCCTCACAAATCTCAGATTCGCACTGTGCGAAACCAACCCACGCATTGGTGACCTGAAACCTCTCAGGTGGAATTCCCTTCGTTGCCCGAGATGATCGCCTGGGCACAAACTGGGGTGCTTCTTCTGACCCACTGGGGCCAGCAAGTGTGTCTTCTTCATCAGACGACTCCCCCTCTGACTTGACCCATCTGTGAGCTTTCTGCATTATGCTAACAGGAGATGAAGGCTCACTCTTGGACACTCCTTTAACAACCTGTGGAGACGCCCAATCCTGTTCTGGACCCTGATCATCGACCTGGTCCTCATCATCAGATTCAGCCTCTAGCTCTCCCTCCTCCTCAGAATCAGACAGACAATCTGAGTGAACATCAGGGCTCGCTTTGCGCCTTGCCCAACCATCCTGCTTACAGAACTCTGCATGTTTACTGATCAGAAGCTTGGTCTGATCACCTTCTGGATATGCAAACCTCCACCCCTTTGTCGCAGGTTCATACCCACAGAAGATCATTTCCTGGACCTTTGGACCACCCTGCTCTTGCAGAGCTTTTGGTACCGGCACCAAGGCTTTCGTACCAAACACACGGAGGAAATGCAGGTTCGGCTTCTCTCCGTGAAGCATAAAATGCGGGGTTTCACCTACCACAGAATTGTAGGACCTATTCTTCATGAAATTCACAGATTTAATCGATTCAGCCCAAAAGCTTTGAGGCAAACCAGAGTCATCCAGTAGAATCTGTGTTGCTTGAACCAGAGCTTTGCTCCTAAGCTCTGCCACTCCCCTCTCCTGAGGAGAAGTCACCTTGTGACGTATCCCTTTCTGGCAAAAGAATTTCTGCAGAGCAGACCCAGTAAACTCTGCACATCGGTCACTCTGGAACCCCTGCACCTTGGTGGAGAACCTTAGTTCCACCTCCGCAATCCAATCTTTGATCAGTTGCGTTGCCTCTTCCTTGGTTCTCAGCGTGTGTACCCATGAATTCTGGGTAAAATCATCTGAAAGTGTCAGCACAAACCTGGCCCCGCCTAGACTTGGCTTTGGCATGGGACCAAAAAGGTCTGCATGCACAAGCTCAAAAGGTTTTGTGGTTACCCTCTCCACCCTGGGAAAACCACACCCTTTTACAGTCACTTTTCTGCAAGCCCTGCACTTTAGGGGTCTACCACATTCTCTTATTTTGCACCCTTTAGTGCACTCCGGTAGCATCTGGATATCCTCACAAGAACCATGTGACATTTTCTTGTGCCACACGCAAGCACATGAAACATGAACGTGAACAGTTGCACACTGTGCCTGTGCTTTCCCAGCATTCCCTTCACCCTCCAGAGGTGTTTCAAGAACAAAAAGGCCGTTGTGCCCTTTTGGAACACTGATCAGGTGCTTCCCCCCTCTGGAAATTGTACAGACATTCTTCTCAAAGCAAACCTTATACCCCTCCTGTAAGAGACAAGGTACAGATAAAAGACAATGTTTTATCCCTGGTGACACGAAGACTTCCAGCTGCGCCTGCAAAACAGAAACATAAACATTTCCAACATTAGACAATGGCTTTTGTGACCCATTTGCAAAACACACTGTTTTCCCAATTGAAACAGGTTTGCAGTTCCACATCTTGACACCAGGTGTCTCAGTTATGAGATGTCTGTTCGCTGCACTGTCAATAATCCAGCTCATCACTTTGTTCTCATTGCAGCTGTCCTCCAAAGCTGCCATCGCAACAAACGTCCCGCTGCCCCCGTCCTTGGGGCCTTGGCAGGTGTCCTTTAAAACCGCCATGGATGCAGTTAGCTGATAAGCGCCGTCTTCCCCCTCTGAGCCACGTCCTCTCTGCGTCTTCCCACGCCTGCCTCCCCTGCTGGACTGGTTGCCATGGAAACCCGGCTGATTCCCATGGGAAGCGACCTTGGAAACATCCTGCACTGTCTCCCTTGCTCTCTGGGGGCAGGAGCGACGCAGATGGTCAGGAGAATTGCAAATGTAGCAACGACGAGTGGAAAAAGCCTGAACAGAGCATTCCGCTGGCCTGGCCCCTCTGCAACCTGAGGAGCCTCCCGGACCAGCTTTGCCCTCTCTGATACGCCGTTCTTCTTCGTCACTCAAACGACCTGTCACATACGACAGCGTCAGCTGTTGCGGATCCATCGACTCCAGAGTTAGACACAGATTGTCATAACTCTTGTCCAAAGAGCTGAGCAAGATATAAACTTTCAGTTCCTCAGAAAAGTTAACTTGCAACAACCTCAGCTGGTTGAACACAGAAAGCATCTCAGTTACATGCTTCCTGATGCTATCCCCAGGACGCAGCTTCATCTCAAACAGGCATCTGGTAGTGTGTATCTTCGCCCCAGCTGTGGTCCTGTGGTGCACTCTTGCTCTCAACATGCAGATCTCAGCTCTCACAGCTTTCTCTCTCTGCATTTTCTCCTCCAGAAAAGCAGACTGCAGCCTCTCTGCATCTCCAGCAGCAGCTGGTTTGGGTGGGGCCGGCTCCTTCTGGGCTACTTCCCACAGCCCTGTTGCCCAAAACCACCCTCTCACTTTTCTGACCCAGGTTTCCCACGACTGGGTAGTGAGCTCTTCAAGCTTCTCAAGTGGAACATCAAACACCCCTTGGCCATCTGCCATCTTCCCCCGGGGCCCAGCGTACTCACGTCACCAGTAGTAGCTCTCCAGCTCCCGGTTCAGCAGATCAGCTTCTCTCCAGCTTCTCCCAGCGAGTTCCTCTGCCCTCAAGCACTTGGCAGGACTCCAGCTGGCTCCAGCACACACCGGCACGTCTTTGCAACAGCTTCAAAGCGTTTTCTGACCTCCCATAACCTACTCGGGTATTTACGTAGCTGAATATCTGGAGCCCACGCGCTTCCCTCAGCTCTCCGGTCAGCTACTGTAGCAGAGTGCACGCAGCGTGAAACTGTTGCTGTGTGTGTGTGTATGATAAATCAGGCTTCACGCAAGCATTCCTTCTTATCTGTTTCTGGTCTTTATTCTTGTACAGAACAGCAGTGACACACAGGAACACTCCCTCTGTGTACTAAACCACGCCTCAGAATGTGAGACGTCACTCAGAACTTCTTAACCCTGTAAGTCCTGATTCTCTCCAATATAAGAACAAAGGGGTCCTTCTCATTCGTATTTTTGGAAGGTGTCCATCTGGGTCCATTAAGCTCTCTTCTAGGTCATTCAAGAATAGACAAAACAATGTGGGAGCCAAAATGCATCCCTGTCTCACCCCTCTAGCCATCTTGATGCTGTTCGATAACTGTCCTTGTCGACCGCATCGGACCTGCAGTTTGGTTCCATTGTACAGGGCTTTTATAAGAAAGAGGAGTCGTTTGTCCTGCAAAATCAGATTTAGTTTGGACCATAGCTGGGATCTGGGGATGGAGTCAAACGCTGATTTCAGATCCATGAAGGCCACGAAGAGTTTACCCTGTAGAGGCCTGGTATACTTCTCAGCTAGGAAGGACAGTATTAGGCAGTGGTCTGATGTTGAATGGTTCTCATGAAAGGCTGCCTGGGCTTCAGATAGTATATTATGTTCATTTAGAAAAGTTGTCAGTTTGCTATTGAGGAATCAGGCATACAGCTTCCCAATTATTGAGAGCAGGCTAATTGGCCTATAATTGGAGGGTACATTTGGGTGGCCTCTCTTAAAGATTGGGACTACTATAGCATGTTTCCAGCTATATGGTACCTTACCCGAATTATTTACTACCGTAAAAAGTGCTGCCAGAAGCGGAGCCCACCAGTGCTGGTTTGATGTAATCAGTTCCGCTGGGATAAAGTCTTTCCCCGGAGCCTTTCCGCTCTTCAGATTCCCAATTAATGTATGGACTTCCTCCACAGTAACCGGCCTCCAATGAGGGAGCAGTGACAATTCTGCCCTGTCATCATCCTGGAAGCTGGAAGGGAGGTTTGGATTTTCCATAAATATATTTCTGATGTGGTTCTCCCAAACCTGAGCTGGAATGGCACAGCAGGGGGCTGAAGAACTATTTTTCTTTTCTTTTTTTAAAAGATATTTATTAAGGTTTTCAAATTTAATACAGTAAAAAAGAATCAAAAAGAAAAAAGCAAAAAGGTTTAAAAACACATAAGGTTCACAATACTTATTTTTCAATAACATATTTCACTGACTTCCTCATACCTCCCCTTCTTGTATTCCAATTCAAATTGTTAGTTCAGCAAATCCTTATCCGTAATTTTAACCTATTTCTATACTCTATTCCCCCCCCATATCACATTACAGCTATAAACCCCTTAATTTCTATCCAACATCATTCAACACTCATTAATTTTGCAATATTTCTGTAGATAGTCCTTTAATTTCTTCCAATCTTCTTCCGCCGACTCTTCTCCCTGGTCTCGGATCCTGTCAGTCATTTCTGCTAATCCCATACAGTCAATCATCTTCATCTGCCATTCTTCCAGAGTGGGTAAATCTTGCATCTTCCAGTACTTTGCGATAAGTATTCTTGCAGCTGTTGTAGCATACATAAAGAAAGTTCTATCCTTCTTTGACACCAATTGGCCGACCATGCCCAGGAGAAAGGCCTCTGGTTTCTTCAGGAAGGTATATTTAAATACCTTTTTCAGTTCATTAAAATCATTTCCCAGAAAGCCTTAATCTTAGGGCACATCCACCAAAGGTGAAAGAATGTACCTTCATTTTTTTTGCATTTCCAACATTTATTATCGGGCAAATGGTAAATTTTTGCAAGCTTGACTGGAGTCATGTACCACCTATATATCATTTTCATAATATTTTCTCTTAAGGCATTACATGCCGTAAATTTCATACCGGTGGACCACAACTGTTCCCAGTCAGCAAACATAATGTTATGTCCCACATCTTGTGCCCATTTAATCATAGCAGATTTAACCGTCTCGTCCTGAGTATTCCATTTCAGCAGCAAGTTATACATTTTTGACAAAATCTTAGTTTTGGATTCTAACAGTTCTGTTTCCAATTTAGATTATTCCACCTGGAAGCCGACTTTCTTATCTATATTGTAAGCCTCCATTATCTGATAATAATGAAGCCAATCTCGCACTTTGTCTTTTAGTTTCTCAAAACTCTGCAGTTTCAATCTGTCTCCATCTTGTTCCAAAATTTTCCAATATTTCGGCCATTTGGCCTCCATATTGAGCTTTTTCTGAGCTTTTGCTTCCATTGGTGACAACCACCTTGGGGTTTTATTCTCCAATAAGTCCTTATATCTAATCCAAACATTAAACAATGCTTTCCTGACAATATGGTTTTTAAATGCTTTATGTACTTTAACCTTGCCATACCACAGATATGCATGCCACCCAAAAACGTTGTTAAAACCTTCTAAATCCAAAATGTCTGTGTTCTCAAGAAGCAGCCAGTCTTTCAGCCAGCAGAACGCTGCTGATTCATAATAAAGTTTAAAGTCTGGCAGGGCAAATCCGCCCCTTTCCTTTGCATCAGTTAATATCTTAAATTTTATTCTGGGCTTCTTGCCCTGCCAGACAAATCTAGAAATATCTTTCTGCCACTTCTTGAAACAGTCCATTTTGTCCACAATTTGCAATGTTTGAAACAAAAACAACATTCTAGGCAATACATTCATCTTTATGACTGCAATTCGACCCAACAAGGAAAGCTTCAAATTTGACCAAATTTCTAAATCTTTTTTCACTTCCGTCCAGCATTTTTCATAGTTATCTTTAAACAAATTCCCATTTTTTGCTGTCATGTTAATCCCCAGGTATTTCACTTTCTTAACCACAGTCAAATCTGTTTCATTCTGAAACCTCTCTCTTTCAGACAATGTTAAATTTTTCTCTAAAACCTTAGTTTTTGACTTATTCAGTTTGAATCCTGCCACCTGACCAAATTCTTGAATTAGTTCTAATACTCTTTTAGTACTAGATTCTGGCTCCTGTAACGTCAGAACTAGGTCATCTGCAAATGCTCTCAGTTTATACTGTTTAGCTCCGACCTGTATACCTTTAACCAACCTTCTAATCATATTCAGCAAGACCTCCAGGACCGATATAAAAAGCAATGGGGAAATTGGGCACCCCTGTCGTGTCCCTTTTTCTATCTTAAATTGTTCTGTAACCACATTATTTACAATTAGTTTAGCCTTTTGTTCAGAATATATTGCACCTATACCATTTTCAAAACCTTGGCCTACCCCCATACCCTGTAAGCTCTTTTTCATAAAACTCCAAGAAATATTGTCAAAAGCTTTCTCCGCATCCACAAATATCAGAACTGCTTTAGTGTTAATATTCACTTCTAGCTTTTCCAAAATGTCAATTATGTTCCTCAGGTTATCAGATAGATGTCTTCCCGGTAGAAAGCCCGCTTGGTCCTTATGAATCTCTTCAATCAATACTTTTTTCAGTCTCTTAGCCAAAATATCAGCAAAAATTTTGTAATCCACATTTAATAAGGATATGGGACGGTAGTTCTTAAGTTGAGTCTTTTCAGTTTCCGTTTTCGGTATAAGTGTAATATAAGCCTCTTTCCACGATTCTGGTGCCCTTTTCCCTTCCAAAATTTCATTGCAGACTTCCTTCAAAGTTTGTAGTAACCACTCCTTTAAAGATCTGTAATATCTGGAAGTCAGCCCATCCGGTCCTGGAGACTTGCCCAATTGCATATTTTGAATGGCACCTTCTATCTCCTGGTCAGATATTTTGCAATTCAACATTAGCTTACTTTCTTGTGAGATTTTTTGTAATCCATTTGTTTTCAAAAAACGGTCAATGTCCATTTCATTCTGTGGCCCTTGTGCATATAATTGTTTAAAGTACTTCTGGAAGCAATTTCTAATCTCGATTTTATTATGTATGTCTTTTCCTTCTACTTCCAAATTTGTAATGGTATTTAGTTTTTGTCTTTTTTTCAATTGCCAAGCCAGTAGTTTCCCACATTTATTCGCTGATTCAAATGTCTTCTGTCTCATTTGTTTAATTTTCCATTCTATTTCCTGATTCATCAGTTCCATATATTGTACTTGATAAAGTTTTATTTCTCTCAAAATCTCCTGCGACTTTGGCTTTACTCTCAGTTTTTTCTCCCCTTCTTTTATTTTCTCCAAAATTTTATTTTTTTTCTCATTTCGACTTCTCTTCTTTATTGCGTTCTGTTGTATCAAGAACCCTCTCATCACAGCTTTACTTGCATCCCAGATTACTCTTTTTTCAACATTAGTAGCCATATTTATTTCAAAATAGTCTCTCAAAGTTTTTTGGGCCTTTTTATATACTTCTTCATCTCTAAAAAGGGTGTCATTCATCCTCCATCTAAAGGAGCCGGTTGTTGTTTGGTTCATCTCCATCTTTACAGCGTTATGGTCTGAGCAAGTTTTGGGGCAGATTTCCACTTTCTTTATCTTTGGTGCCATTCCTCTAGTAATCCAAATTTGGTCAATTCTAGTCCATGTCATCTTAGCTTCAGAGAAAAAAGTTCCCTCTCTCCCCAGGGGGTTCTTAGTTCTCCAGATGTCAATCAAGTCCATATTGTCAGTTAATTCAAAGAAAGTTTTTGGTAGTCTACCATCTTTGGTGACTACCTGTTTTTGTGCCTTGTCCATGTTTGTAGATACTACTCCATTCATGTCTCCCATCAGAATTATATTATAGTCCATATAATCCAGCAGAATCTCATGCAACTTCTTAAAGAATTCAGATTTCCCCTTGTTCGGTGCATACACCCCTACAATCAAAAATTTCTCTCCTTGAAATTGAATTTCAATTGCCAAATATCTTCCTTGTTCATCTTTAAAAATAAATTCCGGTAGCAATTTTTCCTTTGCATATATCACCACTCCTCTCTTTTTGACTTTATCAGACGAAATAAACTCTTGTCCCAGTCTCTTGTTAATGAGTATTTTCCTGTGTAACCTCATTACATGTGTTTCCTGTAAACAAATCAAGTCCAATTGTCCTTTTCTTAATATATGAAAAGCACCTTTTCTCTTTCGAGGGGAATTCAGTCCATTACAATTCCAACTTAGAAGTTGCAGAGCCATGGTGAATTACTTAGTTTTTCCTCCAACTGCGCCAACTTGTTGTTCTTCTTCTGTCGATGGTGTGTCTTTCCCTGGGCCAAAAAGTCCAAATGATAAGTTTGCTATGTCTAGAATTCCTTTTCCTGATGCAGTCGGCTCCTCTCCAGATTCCACTTCCTTCTGTAAGTCCTCCTTGTGGTCTTTCAAAAACTTGTCTTTGTCATTCACTGTCCTTATTCTTATTTTCCTTCCTTTGTATTTAAAAGATAGACCTTGGGGAAATTCCCACCTGAAGAGTATTCTGTTTCTTCTCAATAGGACGACAAGATCTCTGTAATAAGTCCTTACATCCAAAATATATTTGGGTATATCCTTGAAGATCTCCACATGTGAGTCTTCAATTTCCAGAGTTCTTTGGTAGTGCAAATTCAAGATTTTATCTCTTTCTTCTTTTGTTCTAAAGGTAATCAAACAGTCTCTTTCTTTGTTCTTTCTTTGTCCTTTACCAAGTCTAAATGCACTCACAATCTTGAATTCTTCCTTCCCCAGGTCCTGTTGCCAAAAATCTGTAAATTCCTTTGTAAGGAAGTCCGCCAGGCTACCTTTCTCACTTTCAGGTACTGCTCTGATTCTTAAATTTCTCTCTTTTCCTTGTAATTCAATCATAGACAGTGTCAGATCATGCTCCTCTAGTTTCTTATATACCGGTGGTATCTTCTCCTGAGTGGCAGTTGCAACCTTTTTAGCTTCCTCTGCTATCTTTCGAGTCGAGGCCGATTCCTCTAGTAGTTTTTCAATTGTCTGTGTATTAGAATTCACCTTCTTTCCCAGTTCATTAATACTTGTAGTGTTCAAATCAATTTTTGCTGAGGCCTCAGCTACTTGTTTATTTGTCTCTGCTACTTGTTTGTTTGTCTCTGCTACCTGTTTTGTTAAATTTTCCAAGGATTCATTGATTTTGCCGAGTGCCTGAGCCAATACATCTTCAGATGACATAGCTTTTGGTTTTACTTGCGAAGCAGCAGCTCCTACTGTGCCTGCTGCTCCGGATGTTTTTTTTCATTCGTAATTTTTATTGAATTGCAAATAAAAAATACAAAACATAAAAGTTACTTCTCATATTCACAAATTATATAATACAACTTCCTTCAGCCTTCCCGTGAATCATCCGTTATATTCTTATAAAACTTCGCATTTCTTATGCTGTATTGTCGTTAACCGCTGTAATTCTTCTCTTTCTCTCTGACAGTACCCTTTTTTTCCTTTTTACAGAGCTCTTTTAAAACCCACTAGCGTTATCTGACCTTCACTCAAGTTTTCCAGATAATTCGTAAAATTTTCCCACTCCTCAATAAACCTCTGATCTTTAGAGTATCTTATTTTCCCTGTCATCTTATCCATCTCTGCATAATCTAACAGTTTTGCTCTCCATTCTTCGATTGTCGGCAGTTTCTCAGATTTCCAATTTTGAGCTATTAAGATTCTTGCAGCCGCTGTTGCATATTGAAAAAGCCTATGATCTTTCTTTCTTATCTCCCTCCCTATCATTCCCAACAGGAACGCCTCAGGTTTTTTAACGAAAGTATATCTTAGAATTTTTTTCAATTCGTTGTACACCCCCTCCCAAAACTCTTTAACCTTTTGGCACTCCCACCACATGTGGTAATAGGACCCCTCCCTTTCTCTACACTTCCAACATTTGTTACAGATCCCGTACATTTTGGCTAACTTTACAGGGGTTAGATACCAGCGATAGAACATTTTCATTAAGTTTTCTTTCAATGTCACACAGGCTGTAAACTTAAGGTGTACTTTCCAAAGTTTCTCCCACTCTTCAGCATATATGTTATGGCCAATGTCTCTCGCCCAGTGAATCGCTACTGCCTTTACTTCTTCATCTATTAGATTCCAGCCTAACAACAGGTTGTACATTTTAGATAGAGTTCTATAATTGTTGTTCAGTATTTCGGTTTGGAATCTGGAGTCTTTATCGGCATACCCTTTGTCTGCAATATCTTTTCTGAGCATTCCGTTTAGCTGAAAGTAATGCAACCAGTCATAAACTTTCTCCTTAATTTGATCGTACGGCTTTAGTTTCCATTTCCCCTCTTCTTTCATTAACAGTTGCTCGTATGTAGGCCAGTTATCTCCTCTATTTATTTTGCTGACACTCATCGCTTCTAGCGGCGATAACCAGTGGGGAGTTTTGGGTTCCAGCACCTCTCTGTTCCTTTCCCACACCTCAATCAGTGGACCTCTGAAGGTGTGATTTCCAAAACCCCTGTGTATTTTCCTCTTCCCATACCATAGGTAAGCGTGCCACCCAAACCTAATATTATATCCCTCTAAATCTAACACCTCCCTGTCTTCCAATTTGATCCAAGATCTGATCCAGCATAGGCAAGCTGCCTCGAAATATAATTTTAGATCAGGTAGGGCGAAGCCCCCCCTTTCCTTCACGTCTGTCAATAACTTATATTGAATCCTTGGCTTCTTGCCTTGCCAGACAAATTTCGAAATCACCTTCTGCCATTCCTTAAATATCTTTGTACCCCTGATAACAGGAATGTTCTGAAAAAGGAATAGCATTCTTGGGAGAACGCTCATCTTGATTATAGCTATTCTGCCCCAAAATGAAATTTTCAGCCTGCCCCATGATTCCATATCTTTCTTAACCCCTTTCCATACTATGTCATAATTATTTTTAAAGAGATCTATGTTTTTTGGTGTTACCCATATTCCCAAATACTTAACTTTCCCGGTCACCTCTATCCCCGTTGCATTTTGTATTTCTTCAATTTTGTCTGTCTCCATATTTTTTGCAATGATTTTTGTTTTCTTTTTATTCAATTTGAAACCGGCTACTTTTCCAAACTGTTCGAATTCTTCAAGTACCTCTTTTGTTGAGTTTAGTGGGTCCTCCATTGTTATTACCAGGTCGTCCGCGAACGCCTTTGTTTTGTATTCATTCTGCCCAACTGTTATCCCTCTTATCCCTCTGTTTCCTCTTATAGAATTTAACAAAACTTCTAACACCATAATAAACAACAGTGGGGAAAGAGGGCATCCTTGTCTTGTTCCTTTAGCAATTCTTATTTCTGAGGTCTCCACACTATTTATTGTCAGTCTGGCCTTCTGTTCCGTATAAATTGCTTTTACCCCGTTATAAAACTCAGCACCAACCTCCATAAACTCCAGTTGTTTTAGCATGAAATCCCAAATTAGATTGTCGAACGCTTTTTCTGCGTCCACAAATAACAATATCCCTTGTTTATCACATCTGTCCGATAAGTATTCTATAATGTTTACCACATTCCTTATATTATCCTTCATGTGCCTTCCCGGCAAAAAGCCGGCTTGGTCTCTGTGAATACTTTTTCTCAATATATTTTTCAATCTCTTTGCTAGGATTCCCGCGAATATCTTATAATCTATGTTTAATAAGGAGATCGGTCTATAATTTTTAATCTGTTGTAAGTCTGAATCTTGTTTTGGTATTAGGGTAATTAGAGCCTCCTTCCACGTCTCAGGTAATTCTCTCTTTTTAAGGATATTATTCATCACCTCTTGCATCGGAGCCAACAAAATTGGCTCCATTTCTTTATAATACCTCCCAGTAAACCCATCTGGGCCTGGCGCTTTCCCTTTTTTTAAATCCTTTATTATATCTTTAATCTCATCTGCCTCTATTGGATGTTGATGCCCTTCTCTGATGTGCAGTGTCAGTCTTGTTACGATAATGAAGCAATGCAGCTGCAAAGTCCTAGCCTGAAGTGTAAACATGATGGGAATGTTGGGACTGTTGTGGGAACAGAGGGGCAGTCATTTCACAGTGCGCAGCACCGGAATTACCTCAGAGTGTAATATGAGCTGTACAGGAAGTACAGGAGGAGTTTGTGAGTCGACTGCTGGAATTTGAAGAGTGCAGTCATGTTTTCTGTAACGCTGCAAAGACAGAAATAAAAGCATGTAAATACGTTTCTGTTTATCTCTTTCCCCTGCCTGGGGAGGCAGGAAAGAGGGGTGTGTTCTTCTCACGTTTGAGAAGAATCGCCAATCGAGACCTTGCCTGCGTCTGCTGGGGAATGCAGCCAGGGAGGTCTACAGGGAACTCAAGCTGGGTGCCTGGGACTGCTGCCAGCTTCTCATAAGAAGGGCTTGATTCCCGACAGTATTGTCTGCTGGACCTGGTAGTTTTTTTCCCTGTGGCAGCTCTAACTTCCCTTTCTCATTTGCCATAACACTCTCAAGTAAAACCCAAGGTCAGTCTCACGCCTGGTAGATTTGTTATGAAGAGGAATTTTCCACAGCTTGGTTATTTAGTGGCTTACTTGTTGTGCAACATAGTCTCCTCTAGGGGGATACACTTCCAACTTCACTTTGCAACTTTTAAAACAAATATGGTCCTTATGAGTTCCCCGTATCCCTTAAAAGCCACTATTTCAATGTCCTTAATAGTTACTTTATAGTCAGAAGCAGTTCTAAAAACACTGTATCTTTCGCAGAGTTACTTCAAAATTCTTTACCCTTAACGTGCTGACAGTCTTCCCACTGATTGGCTTTCCCTGTCATAGGCAGTCCGTTCCCAGGTTTTAGAGGCAGCGGATATATCTTTACTTCCCTCTTTCCTTGCAGGTAATAGTGCTCAATTTTCCCCCCTCCGCTCCTGCAAACAGGAGGGGAATCGCTTTTTTTATGTTGGATTTTAAGCCTTTAAGAAACTTCTTTCAACGTCTCAGCTTTACAGTCTCTTTGCTTTGATCTATTTACAAGCCGGAAAGGCAGACTTCCTGTTTATGCCTTTCCCGTTTCGGTACCAAAATTGCTCACAATTTTCTCCAATTAATTCACTTAAACCTACTCACGGGTAGTTGCTTTAGAGTCCAATTATCCAGAAAGAAATCAGCGCTCTCCGACTATGGCCGTGCGGCTTCGCTCCGCGGAAAGGGTAGACGACTCTCAGCCCCGCGCCGCTCACCCCCGTTCCGTTCCAAAGCCTTTAAAAAGGCTCCTTCGCAGCCGGGGGGGCGCAAATGGTGCCCGCCGAGTCTCCAAGTTCACAGGCTTCACTGCCTGTGATTTTTTCGGGTCCCCGCTTCGCCGCAGCGGCAAGACCCAGTCCCGCGGAGCCGATTCCCTCCGGAGCTCAGAGGGAATCCGCCATTAGTCGCTGGCGCTGACCGGAAGTCTGAAGAACTATTTTTCATTGAGTCAGAGACCAGTTGCCAAAAGAGTTTAGTTTCATTGTTTCAATAGCAGGGACCAGGAATTTTGTTCGGACTGCATTTTTTTTTAGGCCAAAAGGGCTTTATACTCTTTTTTGATTTTGAAATAAGATGGAGGTAAGTAATTTATTCTAGCGTTTCTATAGGCCAAATAAGCGTTCCTTAAGGCTTCCTTCTTTGTGCGGCACTCTTCGTCAAACCAACAGTGCCCTTTAGCAGTGTGTGGCTTGCCGGCTGACTTTATGTTGACAGAGAACACATCCTGCAAGGACTCAATGAGATTTTCGTAAGCCGTCAGGGAGGAATCTATTGATAAATTGTTTATTATAATTGATCTTAACTTAATTGCAGTTTGTGAATTCAATCTATTCTCAACTGCAATTGCTATCTCAGGTGTCCATTTTTTCCTACGCAATGCTGGATCATTTGCTCTATCTATTTCCTCATGTTCTATGTAAGAGCGCTGAATTGAGTTTTGGCCAGTAGTGGAGATGATTAGAGGTAGGTGGTTGCTTTCAGTCCTATTATCTATGTTGAATTTTTTAATTGATTTGAAGGCCTCCCTGTTAGTGAGACAGTAGTCTACTGTGCTGGCTCCATTTGTATTTATGAATGTGTACTCGCCTTCTCTGTCCCCGGGGAGCGCCCCATTGCCAATGATAAGGTCAAGACTTATTTGTAAAAAAGCCAGACAGAAGCCAGCATAGTTGATTTGACAATCTTTCGAATGTCTACGAGCGGGTGGGTTTAGAAAGAGGGCACTATTTTCCTTTAGATCTCTTATTATTGTGTTTGCACTGTATATGGTGGGATATAAGCTGAAACAAGAATGAAACTCTTGGATTCCAGATGCAAAGTGATCCCCAGTGCCCGCTGCTTGAAAACTGAGCACTCAGTAACCTGTGACGCCAATTGAGTGGAAACCAGAGTTACTAGGCCCCCCCTCGGTCGTCTCCTTCCGAGTGGTTTAGAGGCCTTGATTTCATAGGCGTGGTAACCATCAAGAACTATGTTGTCAGTTGCCCAAGTTTCCTGCAGCATTATTATGTCAAAACCTGTTATATATTCATGAAATGGCTCGTCCCCTAGTTTGTTGGCCCAACCCGCTATGTTCCACAAGATAATGTTAAGGCTGCACGTTCCATAACTGGCTTGGCTTCATTGTGGTGGGGAAATTGTTATCAGCTCTCCCACTGGTTCGGTAATGATGCAACCATTCTTAGGATATGCACGGTGTTGTTCTCGAGGTTGAGTTGCAGCATTTTCCCAATTTCCCGGCATCGACGGTGTTATCTGAATTGCTGGGACCATCGGGGGGGTCTTCTTCAAAGACAATTAAATCTGTCTCTGGCTTTCTGTGTGTCACATTTCCCTTGGAAGGAGCGTCACTTGGCATTGGCTGATCAGATTCCAGCCGGGGTAAAGAGTGGTGAAATTCAGCATCTGCCAAAGGCGTAATGGAGTGTCCTATCTTTGAATTATCTAGATTGGGCTGGCGTTCTTTGTGTGTTTGCCCTTTTTGCTCTGACGTTATTCTCTCCAAGGGAGTGTTATGGCTGGGTTTGCCGCATGTATCCATCTTTGATGGCCCTTCCGTATGAATGATGGCCCTATGGCGAAAACCCTTCGGCAGAGAGGGCGTTGATTGCTTGGGGTCGGTCCGGCTATATGACAAGTTTGGCAGTAGTTGTTTTCTTTCTGTGTCTTTAAAAACGCGCCTCAACTCAATATTATAGTCCTGTAAGAGGGCCCCATATTTCAGAAGCATTTTAGGGGTAGCTGAGTCAGAAAATGTCAGCATGAGTCTAGTGTGCTGGGGGTCCGTGCAAAGCAAGTTTATCGCGATCAGAGTGTTGCAATGGATATTTAGTAAAAGCTTAAAGTTTCTCTTCACACTGTCGATTGATTTCCAGTAAGGCAGCATACCATTAAAAGAATATATATCGAAAGCTACTTGAGTGCTTTGTAGGATCAGACTTTCGCTTTTGTTGTTTTTACTATTTGTAGTCTCTCGGTTATCAAGTCCAGACCGGTTACACCCCTGTACACGATGGTCTAGGGGGAGGGCAACACTGTGGTCGGTCTCTATAGTACTGATTGAGCTATTTTTGGCTGCCAGAAGCACCAACTCCGTCAGGAGAGACGTTACCTTTTCTAATTTGATGTTAATTTCCTCCACTGTTCTTGCAGTCAGTAGACAGTGGTCCGCGAGTATTTCGGAGGGTGCCCCCTCAGATAGTAGTTCATGGGATAGTTCATGAGCGCTCATCTCAGCATTCTCCCCTGGGTGATCTCCACCCATTAAAGCATCCCCACCTACCTGGGAATGAGTTCTATTTCATGTAGTAGGTTCTGAGTTCTGTGCTCTTACAAAATCGTCCATTTTACTCTGCTTGCTCTTCTGCTGTGGGCTCACTTGTGGAGATGAGGCCGGTCGCTTCTTTTTCCTAGACATTTTCCCAGAGATAGAGCCGCTACTAATTTCTACTGTAAATCAGGAAGCTCGGCATCCTCCCACGATAGGGTGTTTAATCTCCACTCCTGCTGATAAGTAGTTGGTAGGTTTAGTTGAGCTGGAGCTAATTAAGGCTTTCTCCGAGACTTTCCAAGACTTTCGCTAAGTCTTTTAACTCAAGCCCTTAACTCAAGCTTTGTGAATATAGTAGCTGCCAAATGACAGGGATAAAATACTGTTGCTGATAAAAGCTAATAAAAGACTGATAAAAATAATAAAAACCGCACTTCCTGGTGTGGTGCGCTCAGCGTCGGGTCAGGGAGAGCGCTTTGCTGTAGTAAGAGCGCTCCCAGTCACGGATACGGGATAAAAAGACGGGGAAGCGAGGGCGACGCAAACCCTGAAGAGGTCTGAGAGGAGGTTCCAGACTGAAGAAAACAGATCCAAGCAGCGCATAAAGGGGTTTTCTGCCGTTCCAGCACAAAAAGTGGAGGAAGGTGGAAGAACCTCAGCGCAGAAAAAGATCGCACAACCGACCGTGAGACGCCCCTGAGACCCGAATGAGAAAGCACCAGGCTGCTCCAAACCAAAACTGTAAAAGCAAGAGTACTCCTGAAGGAAGAAGGTAATAACACTGGTTTAAATTAAAATAAAAGGAGTACGGACTAAATATTATAAAGGACAGTAAAGTTAATGGAGAGAGGAGCTTCAGCGTTCTGAGACTTATCAAGTTGTGGAAAATAAGCCTTGTAAAGAGGCAGAAAATAAAAACTGAGACATACTGAGTACCTGCTTCTACAGGGGGACGCTCTGTTGAGAGAGACAAGGAGCTGAAATAGCAAGCAGCAGCAGCGGTGATAACAAAGCAGCAGCCATTGAGGAGGAGATCAGCGTAAAACAAAAGGGGTGAGTGGAAAAGAAAAAGGAGGGGGAGGAACGTGGAGGATACAGTGGAAAAGAGAAGGATTAGAAAAGATTTGAAGACCAGGCAGCGGTGGGAAGATAAAGATTAAGATAAAGAAGTGAAAGGGAAAAGGAAGAGATATACAAAGGGAGAGAAAGAAGGAGAAAAAAGACTGGAATAGGGAAGAAAGCAGCTGGCGAAAATGGTGCTGGGGGGGGAGTGTGAGTCATCGCCCTCAGAAGGGAAAAAAAGCAGGAAGAAGAATAGTGGCGGAAACAGTCACTGCAACAAAGAGAGGCTAGAGAAACAAAACAAGAAGGACCACCTCACAAGTAAATTGGAAAAGCGCGCCACCTAGAGGCGGAAAATAAAATTACTCCCATAATTTAAAAAACGCTGCTAAGACACAGGTTTGAAGCACAACCATAAAGAAAACTAGCTATACACGAAAGGATACCTGAAATACCAAGTTCAGCTTCTAGAAAATAAGTTCTTAAGACGGATGTTAAGTACTGCGAAGGAATTTCTCTCTGATAACTGCTAAAGTAATTAAATTAAAACAAAACAAAAATTAAATATTTGAGATGAACTGATAACGACATAGTGTAAAACCACCAGAATCTTAACTGACTTTCAACCCCAACAGATGAAATAAAAGGACTAAATTATAGACTATAAACAGAGCATTTTCAAAGTTTAGGAATATATAAATTATTGGTTTGAAATAAAGATATCTAGATCAGAACCAAAAGGAAGAATACAAATATGGGTTCTAAAAAATACCAAACTACACTGACATCTGGGTCAGGTCTACAAGTGAGAAGGCAATCAACAGCTGAAACAGACCCCAATGCTGACATAAAAGACCTTATAATGGGGATGGAAAAGAGCCTGAATGATAAGCTGGACATATTAGCTGGCAACATCCAACAAAACTCAAAGTTAATAATAGACTTAACAACACAAATAAGTGACCTCTCACTTAAAAATAAAGAACTGGATAAATCTGTACAAGAACTCAAGAGTAAATCTACCAAACAAGAGGAAATGACAACGAAACTGCAAATGGAAAATAAAGACATTAAAAAATCACAAGATTCAACGAAGGAAGAAATAAACGACCTAAAGAGAGCCCATGAAGAGCTGCTAGATGATTTATCATTGACGGAGATGCATCAGAAGGAGATGGTCCTCCGCTTCCGAGGCGTCCCACAAACTCATGATGAACAAATTCAAGAGAAACTATCACAGGAAATTGCAAACTAGTTGGGAGTAGAGGTAGAAGAGATGCTATTGGATATTGATAAAATTTTCAGGATCAAATCAGAAAGATCGGACACCTATAAAGGGCCAGGAGATTGTTTAATTTTTTTCAACTCAAGACTCTTAAAGGACAAAATATTACATCAAAAAGGACAAGCGAAGTTAATAATAGAAGATAGGCCTATCAAAATATTTAAGGAAATCCCCAAAAGAATTTTGAAGAAAAGGCAGAACAATAAAGCAGTAACAGAAGCACTCAAGAAGAATTCGATTAGATTCCGGTGGGAATTTCCTGAGGGCATCACCTTCACATATAAGGACAGAAGAAAAACTTTTAGATCAGTAGACGAGCTGGGAAAATTCTGGAGGAAGTACAAAAAAGAACTAACTGGAGATCCAACATTGGAGCGAGAGGAAACAACGCAGACGCCACAAGAAGCATAGAGAGACAAACGGGTATTAAGGGGGGGGAGAGAGATTGGAACAAACATAATATCAAAATCCTAAAATTTCTGATTTTTTTTCTTTTTTTTCTTTTTTTTAATTTACTCAATGAAACCATTGTAGATAATAAAGATTAATGAATCTAAAAATTATATCTTGGAATGTTAACGGTTTAAATGATAAGAGGAAGAGAAATAAAATAGAACATGTATTGAGGAAAGAACATTGGGATATCATATGCTTGCAGGAGACCCATGCTCACATAGTAGTAATCCCGAAACAAGGACGAAATAAAGAGTTTATAACCAATTATAGACCAATATCATTACTAAATAATGATTACAAGATCTATGCACAAATATTGGCATTTAGTCTTAATGGTGATTTAGTCTTAATGGTGGAAAATCCAAAGGAAAGCATAGCAAAGGCTCTAGAAAAAATGGGAAACTTTGGAAGGGTCTCAGGTTTTGCTTTGAATAAAGAAAAAACGAAACTAATGGTAAAAAACATGGGAGATCAAGAGAAAAGGGAACTGGTAGAAAAATTTGGATTACAAATTGTAAAAAAGTGAAATATTTAGGAATACAAATAACAATGAAAAATATAAATTTGTTTGAAGATAATTATAAAAAAAATGGGAAGAAACAAAAAGAGAAATGGAATTTTGGACAAGATTGAATTTAACACTCTGGGGTAGAATTTCGGCTATTAAAATGAATATTCTACCAAAACTCCTGTTCCTTTTTCAAATGATTCCCATAATAGGTAAAGATGACTGTTTTAAAAAATGGAAAACGGACCTAACAAAGTTTATATGGCAAGGCAAAAAGCCACGGATCAAACATAAATTATTAACTGACATAAAAGAGCGGGGAGGTTTCGGACTCCCAGACCTGAGACTATACTACGATGCGGCATGCTTTACTTGGATCAAGGATTGGATCAAATTGGATAACAGTGACATTTTGGACTTGGAGGGATGGAACAACAGATATGGTTGTCACGCCTATCTAATTTATAACAAAGTGGCAGTACATAAAGAATTTCTAAGCCACATAATTAGAAATGCATTATACAAGGTCTGGGTGAGACATAGAAGGTTGTTAGAACCGAAAACCCCATGGTGGGTCTCCCCGTTAGAAGTTATATCAGTTAAAAAGAAAAATACTATAGGAAGAATGGCGACATACCAGCAGCTCCTAAAGGAAGAACAGGGCCAATTAAAACTGAGACCATATGAAGAGGTGACCCAATACTGTACTACATGGTTACAATATCACCAAATTGCACATATATTTAATCAGGATAAAATAATAGGATTTGAAAAAGAAGAATCAAAATTACAAAAAGTATTATTACAAAACTCAAAAAGAATATATCCAAAATGTATAATTTATTATTAGAATGGGAATTAAAGGATGAAGAAGTAAAAGAAGTTATGATCAAATGGGCATGTGATATAGGATATGTAATTCGGCTGAACCAATGGGAAAAATTATGGAAATATGATATTAAATTCACGGCATGTTATACAATAAGAGAAAATTTTATGAAAATGGCGTACCAATGGTACTTAACTCCGGTAAAACTGGCTAAAATTTACAAATTAAAATCGAATACCTGTTGGAGATGTAAAAAAGAAATAGGAACAATGTTTCACATGTGGTGGGAATGCCGACCTATCAAACAATTCTGGAATTAAATTTATGAAGAACTCAAAAAGATGTTTAAAATATCTTTCAGTAAAAAACCGGAGGCATTCCTTTTAGGTTTAATTACAAATGATATCCCCGACAATCAAAGGAAAGTATTCCTTTATGCAACAACAGCTGCCAGGATGCTTATAGCAAAAAATAGGAAAGGGAGAAAAATTCCATCAATGAAAGATTGGCAAATTAAATTTTGTGAATACATAAATCTGGCAAGACTCACAGCATTCATAAGGGGACAATCGGACCAGAAATTATTAAAAGAATGGGGTTGTGCTAAAGAGTATATGAAAAAACATTGTTCTGGAGTAAGTATATTGGTATGTAATGAATTATGCTTTACAGGGTTAAAGGGGGGGGGGAATGGTGTTTAAAAAAAAAGTACAAAGATGGATGTAATCTAACCAGACACAACAATATAGTAAGAGTAAAATTTCTGAGGTCTTAGAACAAAGGAAGGAAGTCAATATGTGTATATGTACGTAATGATATGGTTTTTTTCTGTAGATGTGTGCTTTTTCGTTTTTGTTTAGTGTTGTTTTGTTTCCTTTGCTTTTTTTTCTTTTTTCCTGTTTTTCTGTTTGTTTGTTTTTTGTATGTTCCGTTCTTTTTTGTTTGTATAGTACTATTTTGGATTCAATGTTTGTAATTTTTGTTATGATTATGCATTGAAAATAAAAAAAAAAAAATTAAAAAAACCGCATCAACTGATGCGGAGCTCAAGTCGACACTGTTAGGATATTCCCGTTGCTCCTTAAAAAGGGAACAGGCTGTTGTGTGTCACAAGCCTGCGTACTTCCTGCTCACAGGGAGTTTCCGTTTTGTATATAGCTTTTGTTTCTGTCTGTTTTCCTCGACATGGTTGCAAGCAGTCATGTTTTTCCTTTGTTCTGATCAACGTTGAATAAAGCTGTAATTATGCTCTCCTGGGTGAATCTTCCGTTGTGGAAACTCTGCGAAAAGGGCGTGCATGAGTCCTGGAATGTGTCTGAGGCTTGTGTCGCTGATTGACTGATACTGTTTCTACGGGAGACCGGGAGATTGCCCAGAGACGACGATGGAGGCCTGCCTGATTGCCCTTGTCTCCCTGGCAGAATCCCAACAGACGCTACCATTAACGACACCATCTTCCTATACACCCATCTGATTCAGTAATGATATGATGCTATTTCTGGTCTCAGTGCTGAACAGATGCATGCTAAATTTGTTAAATTCCAAGAATTAATTATTTAATAACTATAAAGCATGAAAACAATTAATTCCTTATCTTTCGTTCTTGTGGGCCTAAAGGCAGTTCTAGAAACAACCTTTGAATATTTTCCATTTCTGTTTCTCAAGATACTGATGACATGAATAGCATCTTTCAAACATTAATCACTTAATGGCTACAGCTAGGGGAAAGAACCCTTTTAAAAAATGTCCATAGCTACTACAGCCTCATTCTGCTCATAACACACAGAGCATGGAGGAGACAGCTTGTGAATCTATGCAGTCTACAATACTGCCATGAGGAGTTGGCTATTCTACAGATGAAAGAGTATAATCTTTTGCACATATAAGTAGTTGAAATCAACCATGCTGAATTCACTGACACCAGTTGCAAGTTCACTTTGATCCAGCATACTTGTGTCAGATGTTGTCATAGAAGAAGTCACCCCAATAACCCAAAGAAGGTTAGTGGCTTTGACTTTGAAAGACACCAGAATCTCTTGTGATCTTCCTTGCTTCATAGCAATGAGAAAGATTATTATCGAAACCTGTCCTCCCATTTCTCAAAGTGTTTTCCTTGGAAAAGAGGCTTCCATTTATCTACTTCATTCTCAGGGAACTTTAGAATTTGCATCAATGTAGCTGATTTTGAGCTTACCTTAACATTGCAAGGTAGGCAAAAGTAAAGTGTATGTTCTTTTCCATTAAACATTTATCCAGCACCCTCCCTGGAAACAAATGTTTCCTGGCCTTAAAGAGCTTCATAGGAGGGGTTAACTCACAATATCTTCCCCTGTACTTTGATTGAAAGGAAGGCACCTGGGGAGGCTGCAGACTGCAGACCACTGGTGGGATGACTTGTAAAATGAGAGAAAGGACACTTAGAAAACATCCCACAGGCACCACAAAGATAAGGTAAGCACAACAAAAACCTGGCACCCCACCCATGAGAATTTCACCAATGCTTGATTTCACCCTTGATAATTTTGAATTTTTATTTATTTATTTATTTAATGGAGAAAGGTCAGAAAAACTGCAGGAGAAATCTTAA
Organism: Podarcis muralis; assembly: GCF_964188315.1. Lineage (NCBI taxonomy): Eukaryota > Metazoa > Chordata > Lepidosauria > Squamata > Lacertidae > Podarcis > Podarcis muralis. Next base: position 12,410,255 of record NC_135674.1, read on the forward strand.
GCAGAGAACCAACAAAGTCACACAATTTTTAATAAGTGTGGCATACTGATTAGAATATTAAACTAGAACTGGGGGGGGGGGGACAGGTTCAAATTCCCACTTAGCTAAGTTCCTGAGGTAGACCTGAGCTGATACAATTTTCTTTTAAACAAAAAAAATGATAGCAGTGTGTTCAGATTCAGATGATTCTCAAGGCAAGGCAGAGAGGCTCAGTGGATTTTGAGCTTCCCCAGTGAAGTAGGTTCCTCAAAGCATAAACCCCTGAAGTACAGGTGTAACTCGGAAAATTAGAATATCGTGGAAAAGTTCATTTATTTCAGTAATTCAACTTAAACGGTGAAACTAATATATGAGATAGATTCATGACATGCAAAGCGAGATATGTCAAGCCTTTATTTGTTATCATTGTGATGATCATGGCATACAGCTGATGAAAACCCCAAATTAACAATCTCACCAGCTGATGACATGGCTCCCCAAATCAACACAGACTGTGGAAACTTCACATTGGACTTCAAGCATCTCCAGACTCTGGGTCCTTGGTTTCCAAATGAGATGCAAAAGCTGCTCTCAACAGAAAAGAGATTTGGGGAGCCATGTCATCAGCTGGTGTTGGTCCACTGTGCTTCATTAAGTCCAGGGTCAATGTAGCCATCTACCAAGAGATTTTGGAGCAGTTCATGCTTCCTTCCGCAGATGAGCTTTATGGGGATGCTAACTTCATTTTCCAGCAGGACTTTGGCACCTGCCCACACTGCCAAAAGTACCAAAACCTGGTTCAATGCCCATGGGATTACTGTGATGGCCTGGGATTCCGATTCAGAGAGTGAACCGGAGGAATCCCAGCCGGCACAGGAGTCCCCGCCTCCAGGGCCGGCTGAACTGGGGCAAGGCCTTGATTCTGAGGAGCCTGCACCTGTGCCGGATCCTCAGGAGCAGGCACCAGGTGAATCCATTCTGGCTCCAGAGGTGGTTGAGGACTCAGTGCCTACAGGTGAGTCTCCCCCGGGGTCCAGTAACCCTTCAGCCTCTCCTGAACTGCAGAGGCTTAGGGCAGAGAGGCGAAGGGAACTGGTTTCTCCCAGGAGGAGTGCTCGCCTTAAGGCCAGGAGAGGCAGGGCTCCTGGGGGCCGGGACCGCCCCTGGCCTTAGAGAAGATAAAGGCCAGTCAGCCCGGTCCCAGGTTGCGAGAGCAACGTCGTTGTTGAGTACCTGCTTCTGACCTTCCAGTGTTCCTGTTCCCCGCCCGGCTTCCTGCTTCTGACCTTCCAGCGTTCCTGTTCCCCGCCCGGCTTCCTGCTTCTGATCTTCGAGTGTTCCTGTCCCCGCCCGGCTTCCTGCTTCGGACCTCGCCCCGCACCTTGTGAACTATTTCCAGGCTAGTGACTTAGGACTGAACTTTGACTACGATAACAGTAACCTTCCCCCCGGGGCCAGCACAATTACTGTGCTTGATTGGCCAGCAAACTCGCCTGACCTGAACCCCACAGAGAATCTATGGGGCATTGCCAAGAGAAAGATGAGAGACATGAGACTGAGCAATGCAGAAGAGCTGAAGGCTGCTATTGAAGCTTCCTGGTCTTTCATAACACCTCAGCAGTGCCACAGGCTGATAGCATCCATGCCACACCGCATTGAGGCAGTAATTGATGCAAAAGTGGCCCAAACCAAGTAATGAGTACATATGCATGCTTCTACTTCTCAGAGGTCCAATATTGCTCTATTTGCAGTCCTTGTTTTGCTGATTTCATTTAATATTCTAATTTTCTGAGATTGTTAATTTGGGGGTTTTGTTCTAAGTTTCTAATTTTTTGTTCTAATATTCTAATTTTCCGAGTTTCACCTGTATGATTCTTTGTACTTCTAAGCATTAGTACCCAAAGGGAGTCTGTGGGATGATAAGCCTGCATACAATCTGGCTGCACCACCACCATAGGTAGGGTTGTCCAACACATCTGGCTGGGTGGGAATTGAAAGTAGTTTTGGACTTTAGAAGTGAAACAATGTTTAACAGGAGTGCAGAAATGTGGGGGTTTTTGTGACAATTTAGGAAATTATGGAGAATCAGCAGCATTTGGGAGCCACAAGGAATGACAATATTTGGGGGCAATGTTCATATCCTATCTTGCTCCTCTCTCCAATAGCTTGTTTATAATACCAGTACTCTTTTCTCCACAAGGAAATAGCTTCTGTTAAGCTTTCCAGGTAGTTCCTTCCACACTTCCACAAAAAAACCCAAAAAAACCACACCCAATCCTGAAAAATTAGACCAAGATGAAAAATACTTTGGCCTCAAGTCTCCAGATGATCAAGGGAATTTGTACACAGGTCTCCCAGACCTTAGTCTAGCACTCTAGATAATACTACACCATACTGAGTTTTAAGAATACTGTTGCAACAAGAACAACAACAAAATTAAACACTGGTTGGCGAAATAAGACAATAAATACTGAAACTGGATGCTGATTTGCTGTCAATCCCCAAATAGTTGATATTTATTTCAAAGGACATGCCAAAAGCTTGAATTATAATTTTAAATATTTGACTTTGAAATCCACTACAGTAGAATCTTGCTGAGTTTTGGATTAAAGGCTATATTTCAAAGCTCAGTACATTCTCTTTTCCTCATTGATGTCTATAAATGTTCCTTGGTATCTGTGTAATCATCTCAATTCATCCAGGAGGACAATATGATTAAATAAACTTAGAACTGGAAGAAATTTCAGAAGCCTTTGTATGATCAGTATTACAGATATGAATTACAGTGGTACCTACTTAACCTGAAACTGTTCTTAACCTGAAGCACCACTTTAGCTAATGGGGCCTCTTTCTGCCGCTGCGCCGCCGGAGTACGATTTCTGTTCTCATCCTGAAGCAAAGTTCTTAACCTGAAGCACTATTTATGGGTTAGCGGAGTCTGTAACCTGAAGCGTATGTAACCTGAAGTGTATGTAACCTGAGGTACCACTGTATGCACTACACTTCCCCCCCTCAGGTGCTGCAGAAGAAATAGCCTGTACATTCAGTGCAAAGTCATAACATGAATTATGGGCAACAGCATTCAAAACAGGACGGCCTTGACTCTTAAGGAAGAACATCTCAGCTGATTTATTTTATTCAGTTTCTAATCCATGTACAACATACCCATCAAAACAGCTCCTAATTTTATTAAGCACATTATAAATCACTAACTGCACATATCTGTACATATCATGTTAGAAGCACAAGTTCCTGCATTAAATTATCTCACAGGGTTCTTCTCTATGTTTGAGGATAATGCATGTGTAGAGTTTGTGTGTGTGTGTGTGTGTGTGTGTGTGTGTGTGTGTGAGAGAGAGAGAGAGAGAGAGAGAGAGAGAGAGAGAGAGAGTGTCCAGGGCCAGATTTAGGTTTGATGAGCTACTGAAGGTAATGGGGCCCTTTATATGTCCAGCTGTCCTTTGTCAACAACAAATTGTCGCTGTTTTTTTGTATTGAATATATGCTATATGGTAATTTATGGACCTAATAGGTATCTAAAGCCATTTGCACAGGCAGAATGTAGGCACCCTATACAGTGGTACCTCGGGTTAAGAACTTAATTTGTTCTGGAGGTCTGTTCTTATCCTGAAACTGTTCTTAACTTGAAGCACCACTTTAGCTAATGGGGCCTCCTCCTCCTCCTGCACCACCGCTGCACAATTTCTGTTCTCATCCTGAAGCAAAGTTCTTAACCAGAGGTACTATTTCTGCGTTAGCGGAGTCTGTAACCTGAAGCGTATGTAACCTGAAGCGTATGTAACCCGAGGTACCACTGTATATAGCAAACCAGTGATATTTTAGGGAGCAGGCTAGCAGGCGGGGCCCATTATTTACATCATAGGAGCCCACAGAACACAAAACACTTTTGCTGCATGTAGGTTTTATTTTATTTGTTTTTTATCTTATATTTTGGAAATGTACCTCCAGGTTTTTTTCCTTTACATTTTTGGGGCCCCCAAGAGAGTGGGGCCCTAAGCTATAGCTTGTTTAGCTTATATGTAAATCTGGCACGGTGTGTGTGTGTCCCAAGTATCCCCATGCACACCAAGTGTGTCTGTTCCACCCCTAGCCTTCCCACGATGAGAAAAGGGTCTGAAAGGGGCTCCTAGGTGCATTATCACAATGAGGAACCCTGATGATGTCAGCTTCCTGAGTAAGGTGGCTTCTAAGCAGATTCCACTGGATGTGCTTAAAAGCTGGTTTTCAACACACAATACAGTGGTACCTCTGGTTACGAATTTAATTTGTTCCGGAGGTCCGTTCTTAACCTGAAACTGTTCTTAACCTGAGGTACCACTTTAGCTAATGGGGCCTCCTGTTGCCGCCATGCCGGAGGCGCACAATTTCTGTTCTCATCCTGAGGTAAAGTTCTTAACCCGAGGTACTACTTCCGGGTTAATGGAGTCTGTAACCCGAGGTGTTTGTAACCTGAGGTACCACTGTAGTTGAGAGAGGACAGGTGGGGACATTGCACACATAAACATTGGGGCAGCAGCAGTGGCATGTTCTCAGGCCCCTGCACTTTCTTCAGGCTCAACACCTGAAGAGCAAATGATGTGGGCTACACCGGGGAATAGGGAACGGTATTTTTTTGTCTGCTGCAACATCTCATCACTCCTCCTAAGTGGGGCATTAGGAAATTAGAATCATAGACTTTTAGAGTTTGGAAGGGACTCTGAGGATCATCTAGTCCAACCCCCTGCAATGCAGGAATCTCAGCTAAAGCATCCCCAAAGAAGCTGTACCCTCTCATCAGCAGTCTTGTAATAAAAGCAATAAATTTTTGGACAGGCTTTTCATATACCGTAACACTTTTTCCTGCTCCAAGAATGATGTTCTTACTTTGAAAGTGACCAAAAGAGCATTTCTCTTACCCAATGTAATGCTCTTGCTTTTGCTGAATCAGATAGGCTTCATGGGACCTCTCCATTCATTTCCCTCAGTGCCAAATATTTCTGGCATTTTTGAAATATTCTTTTCCAGAAAAGATGTTGTCAGGTGCTGGTGTGGTTGCCCTGTCTTTTCCAAGCTTTATTCTTAGTGCAACTATTTACAGTGAAGAGTGTCGCAAGTTCATGTCTGGCTCAGTCCCTAGCAGAATCATGTCTGGCTCAGTCCCCAGCATAACAGTTGTGTGACCCCCCATCCTTCTCCTCCCCTCTCTGCGCCAAAACCTACTGCGCAGAGTGGGCGCTGTCAAAGGGGTACTTCCCTCCCCTCTGCTTTGCTCAGGCTTGGTGTTGAGGTTCTCCCTAGCATCTCCTGGTCCCTACACCTCCTCCCCACTGGAGGCGGGGCTTTCCTCCTCGCCAGAGGAGGAACTGCTTCGCAAGATCTTCGGAGGTTCCCTATAACACAGCTGCCCTTCCAGCTCTTGCCTCTGAGCTGATGGCAGTTCCCTGACAGATGTGCTGTTGTTTTAAGTAAAAAGAGGAGGAAGAGACTTGCTTTCAAGCCACTGCTCTAATATGTTTTTAGAGTCCTGGAGATTGGAAATGTGCAAACTATTTAGTGAAGTTGAGCTCTGTTCATTGAAGAAGCTTGGAAGCTCTACTGGTTTACCACCATGAATATGTAGACACAAAGAGTGCACAATACTACTTCTGAAGTTGTCTGCTAGCATTATAAGCTTCCTTTCTGCCCTCTTCCTATTTGTGGTATGGGTGTGAATGTGGGAAAAAGTTATTGTGATGGCCTGAGAATCTGATTCAGAGACTGAACCTGAGGAATCCCAGCCTGCACAGGAGTCCCCACCTCCGGGGCAGGGGCTTGAACCTGAAGGGCCCTCACCTGTGCTGGATCTTCAGGAGCAGACACCAGCTGAATCTGCTCTGGCCCATTGCCTGCAGCTGCTCCTCTCCCAGGCCAGTCAGGGGAAGGTGAAGTTGCCTCTGGGTCCAGTAACCCTCCAGCCTCTCCTGAGATGCAGAGGCTCAGGGCAGAGAGGCGGAGGGAACTAAGTTCTCGCAGGAGGAGTGCTCGCCTCCAGGCCAGGAGAGGCGAGTCACCTGTGGACCGGGGCCGCCCTATGCATCAGAGGAGATAAAGGCCAACCCGCCCAGTCCCAGGTTGCGGGAGCAACAGCGTTGGTTATCTGTTCGTGCCGGCGCCCTGTCCTGCTTTCTGCCAGAGTTCCTGACCATGCCCGACTCCCTGCCTTGGACCCCGCTTCAGCCTCGGACCGGACACGGACCACGCTGCACGGTACCCCCCCCCCCCCCGGGACTAGCAAAGTTTGCTCCCACCACACCCGCACTCCCTCTTCGTTGGGGTGCGTTCAGGAAGAACCAGAAGCCATGGCTGACCAGGCGGCTGCACTGGGGGCATTGGCCCAGGAAAACCAGGCCTTGACCCACACCGTGCAGCAGCTTAGCAACGCAGTTACGGCGCTTCAGCAGCGTTTGGACGCCTTACTGGCTCCTGCTGCCGAGGCCCCAGTTTCTGGCAAGTACCCAGTGGCCCTGCCAGAGAAATTTGATGGGTCCCCGGCCAGCTTTCCCATGTTCCTTGCCCAGGCCAAGCTGTACATTCAGGGGTGAGCATGGAATTTTCCTGACGATCGCACCAAGGTGCACTTCTTAATCAGCTTGCTGAAAGACCAGGCGGCCAAGTGGGCTTTGCTGCTGCTCCGGCAAGCCTCTCCTTTGCTGACAGACTATGTGGGGTTTTGTAGACAAGTTCACAGCCGCCGTCTACGCCACAGAATTTTGGCTGTTGGCGCAGGACTTGTCCTGGAATGACTCTGCACTTCGGGACCAGTATCTCGAGGGGCTTTTGGACGAGATACTGGACCAGCTGGCCACGATGGATCGCCCCACCACGCTGGATGCCCTCATTCAGCGGAGCCTGCAGATAGACGATCGGTTGGAGGACCGTCGCCAGGCCCGGGACCGCCAGCACTCCCGGTTTCTCTCTCCAGTCCTTCCCAGCAGGTCCACGGCCACAGCCGAGTTGCCGGATGAGCCAACGCAGCTCGGGGCAGCATGGCCTCACCTCTCCCCCTCGGAGAAGACGCAGCGTCGGGAGGGGAACCTGTGTCTCTACTGCGGTGGGAGTGGACATTACTCCCAATCCTGTCCCGAGAAGATGCCGGCCGCAGGGAAACCGCCAACCCTGGTAGCCGAAGGCCCTGGCTACCTGGGGTCCCAAACCATGCAAGAGGGGCCCTCACTGGTGGAATTGCGACACCTCATGGTTCCAGTGCCCCCCTGGCGGGCCCTGGATTCTCACCCATGCTATAGTGGATTCAGGGGCAACCCGCTCCTATATGGACTCTGCCTTTGCCGCCCATCATCAGGTGCCACTTCAGGATAAGTCTGAACTGGTACAGGTGGAGGCAATTGACAGATGGCTCCTGCGCTCGGGCGCCGTTACTCAGGAGACCCAGCCCTTGGTTCTGTGTCACCAGCAGCACCGGGAGGTGCGAACTTTGGACATTGCTACCATGCCCCGGTTTCCCCTGGTGCTCGGGATGGACTGGCTGGAGGCTCACAATGTTCAGATCGACTGGGTCAATCGGACTGTGCACTTCCCAGACCCATGCTCGGTCCGAGATGCTAGCGGCTGCCCCCACTGGGGAGGCTGTGTCAACGCTCCCTGCTGTTTACCAGGACTACCAAGACGTGTTCAAGGAAATGGGGGCAGACCAGCTGCCGCCCCATCGGTCTTTCGACTGCGGCATAGACTTCCAGCCCGGGGAGCCCCTGCCTGTGAGTCTCCTATACTCTCTTACGGAGCCGGAGAGCGAAGCTTTGCAGGACTTCCTTCGCAAGAACCTGGAGTGTGGGTTCATTCGGCCTTCCACCTCGCCCACCGCCGCTCCAGACCTCTTCGTTAAGAAGAAGTGTGGGGAGATTCATCTTTGCCATGATTACCAGGCCCTGAACAAGATTACTATCCCAGACCCCTTGTCCCTTATCTCGGAGTTGCTGGAGCGGGTGCAAGGGGCGCAGGTGTTCACCAAGCTAGACCTCCGGGGGGCCTACAATTTGATTCGGATCCGAGCTGGGGATGAGTGGAAGACCGCATTCGGGACCCGGTATGGGCAGTTCGAATACCTGGTAACACCTTTCGGTTTGTGCAACGCGCCCGCCGTGTTCCAACGGTACATCAAACACGTGTTTTTGGACTTGCTAGACAAGTTCGTGGTGGTGTACCTAGATGACATTCTGATTTTCTCCCACGACCCGGCTCGCCACGAGGGTCATGTCCGGACCATGCTGCAGCGCTTGCGGGAGCACCGCCTGTATGCGAAGCTCAGCAAGTGCGAGTTGCATCAGCGGTCGGTAGACTTCCTTGGTCATTGACTCTCTCCAGATGGGGTGCAGATGGATCCTGGGAAGGTGGCTGCGGTTCGGGAGTGGGCGGCACCCCAGAACCGCAAGGACCTACAGCGGTTCCTGGGGTTCGCCAACCATTACTGGACCTTCATTGCAGGCTATGCTCATCACACCACCCCGTTGACCCGACTGCTGCACCCCAAGACGCCATTTTCCTGGGACGAGGAGGCAGAGGAGGCGTTTCAGGGGTTGAAAGCCTGTTTCCAGAGGGCACCGATTCTGCAGCATCCTGATCCCTCTCGACCCTTCGTGGTGGAGACCGACGCCTCCAGACTCAGTGCCGTCTTGTCCCAGCAGCATGGACCTGATGCGCCACTGTTACTCTGCGCCTACTATTCCCGCCAGTTCCTTCCGGCGGACCGTAACTATACCGTGTGGGAGCGGGAACTACTGGCCATCAAGGTGGCCTTTGAGGTCTGGCGCCATCATCTTGAGGGGGCACGACACCCGGTGGAAGTGAGAACCAACCACTGGAACCTGGAGTACCTCCAAACCACCCGCAAGTTGAATCAAAGGCAGATCCGGTGGGCGTAGTTCTTTTCCTGGTTCCAATTTCGGATCCGCCTCATCCCTAGCTCTCAAAATCAGAAGGCGGATGCCCTGTCCGGGAAACCCGAAGACATTGCAGACACAGTACAGCAAGCAGTACCAACCACGATTTTACCACCGGCCGCGTTCCTGGCTGCTCAGGAGGCTGAGCCACTGCGGGCTCGGGTGTGGGAACAGCAACGGGTCGACGCTTGGGCTCAAGAACGACTCCGGGAACTGGCCGAAGGGTCATGCTCTCAGTATCCGGGGCTGGTCGTGCACCAGGGCCTCCTGCTACACCACAGTCGCCTGTACATCCCGCCAGGACCACTGTGGGCTGAGGTTCTCCAGATGACCCATGACAACCCAGCAGCGGGGCACTTTGGGTGGTATTGGACCACCCATCTGGTAAGCCGGGAGTTTTGGTGGCCCCACCTAAAGGCTGATGTGGCTTGCTACGTTGCTGGATGTGACATCTGCCGGCGGGCCAAGGGTCCTACTGGACGACCCCCCGGCCTACTCCAGCCGTTGCCAGTCCCACCACGTCCTTGGCACACAATTTCGCTGGACTTTGTGGTGGACTTACCCACGTCTCGTGGCTGTACCTGCCTCCTGGTTTTCTCAGACCATTTCACTAAGATGGTGCACTGTGCTCCCTGCCCATCCGTACCCTCAGCTAAGGAAACCACTCGGCTATACCTTCAGCATGTCTTCCGCCTTCATGGCCTACCTGAGCGTGTGGTGTCCGACCGGGGCGTCCAGTTCACATCCCGGTTCTGGCGAGCGTTGCACCAGACCCTCGGGACAGAGGTCTGTCTCTCGTCAGCCTACCACCCACAGACCGATGGCCAGACGGAACAGGCGAACGCGGTGCTGGAGCAGTACCTCCGGTGTTACTGCAGCTTCCAGCAGGATGACTGGATCAACCACCTAGCATTGGCGGAGTTCGCTTACAACAACGCGGTGAACGCGTCCACCCAGCAGACCCTGTTCCAGGCCAGTTACGGTTACCATCCGCGGTTGTTCCCGGATGCGCTGCCAGCAACCGCAGTCCCTGCGGTGACAGAGTGGCTTCAGGAGCTCCAGTCTCAGCAACAACTATTGATGGAGCAACGGCGCCAGGCCAAGGAGGCATACAAGGCCCAGGCCAACCGCCACCGCCAGGTGGGGCCGGAACTCCACGTCAGCGACCTGGTATGGCTCTCCACTTGCCACCTCCACCCCTCTCAGCCTTCGCGGAAGCTGTTGCTGTTGCTGCTTGCGTGAGTGCTGGGAAGACCGCTCCCTCTCCTGCCAACTCCATCCGGCCTAGGGGGCGGGGCCTGCACTACCACTACAGTTTAGAGGCCTGAGTAGCTATCGGCAGCAATGGACAAAATGGTTTTAAATGTTTTAATTGCTTTTAATTTGCAGCACCTTAAATGGTGGTGGTTTTTTTATAATATTATATTATTTCATTATTATTTTTTTGCTTGGGGTGGGATAAGCATTTAGTCAGCGCTATTGTTTCTTGCTTTGTTTTGTTTTGTTTTATTATTATTATTATTATTATTATTCTGTTAAATTATTATATAGTTTGTATTTTGCTTTTTAAGGGGAAGGGTCATGGCTGCCTGGGAGTGGGACGCCCGCTTCACTGGCCCGTTTCCTATCGTTGACCAGGTCTCGCCTGTGGCATTCCGTCTCCGGTTACCCTCAGCCCTGAAGGTTCACCCGGTATTCCACAGGTCCCTACTGAGTCCAGTGGCCCCATCCGACGAGTTCCACCCGAACCGTCCCCGACCGCAGCCAGTTTTGGTTCAGGGGGAGTCCGAGTACGAGGTGGAACGCATTCTGGACTCCCGATACCGCAGGGGAAAGCTCCAATATCTCATAGACTGGAAGGGGTATGGGCCCAAGGACCGTTCCTGGGAACCAGCAGCCAACGTCCATGTGCCTGCCTGCCTCCGTGATTTCCATGCGGCGTACCCCAGCAAGCCGAGTCCGGACCCTCGGTTGAGGTTGGGCCTGGGAGGGGGGATGGTGTGATGGCCTGGGAATCTGATTCAGAGGCTGAACCTGAGGAATCCCAGTTTGCACAGGAGTCCCCGCCAGGGCTGGCTGAGCCGGGCTGGGGCTTGAACCTGAAGGGCCCTCACCTGTGCTGGATCCTCAGGAGCAGACACCTGCTGAATCCGCTCTGGCTCCGGAGGTGATCAAGGACCCATTGCCTGCAGGTGCTCCTCTCCCTGCCCTGTCAGGGGAAGGTGAGGTTGCCTCTGGGTCCAGTAACCCTCCAGCCTCTCCTGAGCTGCAGAGGCTCAGGGCAGAGAGGCGGAGGGAACTAAGTTCTCGCAGGAGGCGTGCTCGCCTCCAGGCCAGGAGAGGTGAGTCACCTGTGAACCGGGGCAGCCTTATGCGTCAGAGGAGATAAAGGCCAGCCCGCCCAGTCCCAGGTTGTGGGAGCAACAGCGTTGGTTACCTGTTTGTGCCACCACCCTGTCCTGCTTTCTGCCAGAGTTCCTGACCATGCCCGACTCCCTGCCTTGGACCCCACTTCAGCCTCGGACCGGACACGGACCACGCTGCACGGTAACACCCCCCCCCCCCCCGGGAACAGCACAGTTATTTCGCTTCTGGAAGCTCCATTAGTTTTATTTTCCATTTGTAATAGTCTTATTTGTTCTGCTTCATTTCCATTATTGTTTCATTGATTTCTATTTTCTCATTTGTTTCATTTCTACATTGATCCTTCTGACAGTAAGAACTGTTTGACAGTGGAACAGTCTCCCACTAGAGGTGGTGGACTCTCCTTACTTGGAGGTTTTTATGTGGAGGTTGGATGGCCATCTGTCATGTATGATCTGGTTGAGATTCCTGCATTGCAGGGGGTTGGACTAGAAAACTCTTAGAATCCTATGATTCTATGATTACAATGGAGATTCAGCTTTTCCAACACCTATACTCTTTCACACACAGAGAGACATCTAAGTGGCATGATATTTTAAGGTGCTGTAAGTTCTTGAGTAATAGATCCATCATGGTTCAGGCAGATTGGACAAAGATCCCTTTTCTATAAGCAACTTTAAAGAGGATGTCAGACATCCTCTATGCTTCCTATTGTTTTATGTTTCAGACTAGGAAGAGTCCCCCCCCCCCCCAATTCCTTTTTTACTTGTAGAGCACTCTAAGATCCTCCACCACATACAGAATGTTTCCTGAGCCTTTTTGCAACGTGCTCCTAATGTTTCTGTGCTTCAGATGGGGCAGTTTTCAAGTCCCCTCTTTTTGAGAGCACTCTCTAATCTCCCCTGCAGACAGAACATTCCCTGGCTGTATCACTTTGTTAAGCAATGCAATACAACATCTCTTGTCAGTTCCAAAATCCCTCCTGCGAGAAACAAATGGGAGGAATGAAATGGATGTATTTTCTTCTCTCTTTTTCTCTTTCCCCTCCTTGCCACTTGATGCAGAGGTGGAGCTAGCTGCTCCAGCACCCGGAGCGGCGCACATTCTGTGCACCCGGGGGCGGGGTGAGCATCTCCAGCCGTTCATGGCAGGCTGCTTCCTGGGGGGGGGGGAGGTGCCACTTTGCCAGCAGCCTTCCTCCCTCCCCTCTTCCTTTTGACAGCTCAGGGGGGGCTTCCCCCCTCCCAGGAAGCAGCCCGGGAGCAGAGGGCAACGGCGCACCGCCAGCCCGTGACTCCCAAGCCTCCCCCGAGCTGTCAAAACAAAGGGGGAGGGGGGAGGGGGAGGGGGGAGGGGGGAAGCCTGCCAACAAGGTGGCGCAGCTCTGCCCCTTCCTCCGATGGCTCAGGGTAGGCTTGGGAGTCGTGGACGGGCAGTGTGCTGAATGTCACCCCCCTCAGTGATGACACTTGGGGCGGACCCCCCCCCACCGCACCCCTTTCCTCTGCCCCTGACTTGATGCATCCTACTTTTCAGAAGACAATCCACCACTTGAAAGGGAGGTCTTCTTCAAGTTCAGTTTGAAGAGAAGGCACCATAGGAAGGGGGGTGAAGCTATCTATCAGCAGCTAGCACAGGAGACTGAGCAGACACATCAGTCTTCCCCACCACAGTGAGATGCATTGTATTTCTTCTTCTTGTATAATTTTTTTTATTTGATTTTAAAAATATGAACATACAACAAAAAAACTATTCAAGATCCAAATATCTGGACTTCTCTGAATCTCCTGACTTCCCCCCATCCCTTCCATATGCCCTAGTGATAATATCTCAACTGCATATCAATACTATCCAAGTTTTATCCTTCCAAATTATCCATACTTTCCGTTAATTTTCAAGTGTGGTTAAAATCCTGCTAATGTTTTAACCTGCTTACAATGGTCTGTTAAATAAATTGTAAACTTTTTCTGTTCATTTTTAAAGTTCTCGTTTTCTTGATTTCTGAGCTTCCCAGTTAATTTTGCCATTTCAGCATTGTATTTATAATATAATAATAATAATTTATTATTTGTACCCCGCCCATTTCTTCTTGAACTATTGCAATTATTTCTAAATACACATCTACACATATAAATTAGCATATGCAAACTTTATGGAAATTGGTGCACTCTTTTATCCTCTTTTCTGTGTGAGCTATTTCTTATTTTCTGACAATGCAGGGCAAGCAATCTAATTTCACCTTACACCAGGGTGTGGTTTGGATTACATAGAGGTGTCTCTCCACGGAGTTCTCCTAGCTGAGTGGACCTTCTGCTCATGAGTCACTGATGGTGTGACATACACGTGGGTGGCAGTACCAATAGCAAGTGGGAAGCCCTGTGATGGTAATGGGGCATTCCAAAGATGGATACAGGTTGTTGGGTTTTTGTTTTTGATTAAAGGAAAATAAATATGTTTATAATAAAAAGAGAGATCCCTGGATGTCTAGATCCAGGTTTGGGGCAAGTACTCTTCAGTGAGAGAATCCCGGCAGAGATTTAAAATCACAAAATATGCAGCAAAGTAAAGCATGGAAATATAGGCAGTTTGACCATTAAAATATCCCCTTCTAAGTTTCTTCCAAAGTTCCCTCTTCCTTTAGCACAGAAAGAGACCCCATGTTTGGTAAGCTAAAAAATGATTTACTTACTAACTCTTCAAAGGTCAGATTCATGTGCTTTTCCATACAGCAGTAGGAAAATACAGGCAGTAAAACCTTTACCAAATGGGTAACGGTTTCTAAGTTAATTGTATAAAAACACGAAGATGGTTTGCTTAAGTCACACAGTTGAAGCTTGGAGCTTCCATCTCAGACTTACTTACTGGTAGGGTTCACATGGTGTAATGGGGAAGAAAAAAGGCTTGATAACCTTTCCTCCCAAGTTGAGGGGGAGTGACCTACCTAAGCCTGGCAAGACAGCTTATTCCATGGTCTTAACCCTTTATGCATTAATTAGGCTTAAACATGTTGGTTAGATGAAGCTGATTATCCCAGAAAACCAGGTTCCAGAGCCAGTTTCATTGCTATTGTGTGATGGCATCAGGCCCAATCTCGGCCTGATCATCCTTTCCTGTACATCTTCTGCCATGCCTGACACAGGCAGGAGGGCTACAGATGTGGGAATGACTACGCCATTCTGTAAAGTCCCACCAGCAGGTAGGGAGAAGTTTGAATTGCACCCTAATTGAGCACTCTAATCTGATGGGAGTTGACTACACCACTATGACCTTCAGGAACGAAACTATTGTCTTGAAGACAATTCAGAAGCTTCAGTCATTATTATTTTACTACATTTATATCCCACTTTTTCCTCCACGAAGTTCCACTCCTCATTTTATCATCACCAAAATTTTTTTTAAAAAATGAGTGAGGTAGGCTGAAACCTTTGAAAAGTATTTGTCCATGGTTTTTGCGATCTGTCTCAAGACTTGACACCAAACCATGAGAACTACATGCTGAGTTTTTAATTTAAAAATTTCAGGATTTTACACTAGAGAGGCAAATGCTGTATGACACATTCCCAGTGCCTCCGATTTCTATATTCTCTTGGCTTGCATGACTAGATATTAGATTTTTGTTGGCCATCAGGGAATGAAATTTGATTTTTCTGCAGGCTTTGTTTCACTCTGAAATCTTGTTCAAAAGGTCTCTTTTGAAATATCCAGGAGTAGCTTTTTTTCCTTTTTCTTCTTCTTTCTTCTTCTTCTTTCTTTCTTCTTTTTCTCTTTTTCTTCTTTTTCTTCTTTTTCTCTTTTTCCTTTCCTTTCCTTTCCTCTTTCCTTTTTCCTTTCCTTTCCTTTTTCCTTCCCTTTTCCCATCCCTTTTCCCTTCCCTTCCCTTTTTCCTTTCCCCTTCCCTTTCCCTTTCCCTTTCCCCTTCTCCTTCCTTCCTTCCTTCCTTCCTTCCTTCCTTCCTTCCTTCCTTCCTTCCTTCCTTCCTTCCTTCCTTTCTTTCTTTCTTTCTTTCTTTCTTTCTTTCTTTCTTTCTTTCTTTCTTTGCAGTTACTTTGCAACACTTTATTCCCCTAGCATATTTCTGATTTACTGAGACATGCACTAACCATCAAAGGAATGTATTTCTTTCCAACTTTCATATTCAAAGACTTTTCAGGGTCTTTTTCACTCTCCTAGAAGTGCATACAAAAAGCTGTAAAATCTCTCTGTGTGCAAGAGAGCGCCCTCTCCGACTGCATGGAGCCTGGACAGCCCCATGGTTTTCCACGGATCTGAGGGCAATGAAACAATAGTTGAGATGGCTAAAGCGCCGGTGGTGGATAACTCATTCTGAAGCTGACCGGACACGGGTTAGAGCTCAATGTTGAGCCTACCTAGTGGTAGTAGCGACGGCGAAGAAGACTTTCTTCACCGCCTCTATTGCATCTGTAGACTCCACCGTGGGAGCAGGGCCGGGGCGGGAGAGTGCTAGAGTCCTGTCTAGTCAAGTTGTGTGGGATCAATTCCAATCTGTTACCTCCGAGGATGTGGACAGGCTGCTTGGACGAGTGAAACCAACCACCTGTCTCCTTGATCCTTGCCCATCCTGGCTTATAAAAGTGAGCCGGGAAGGGCTGGGCGATGGGCTCTGCAGGGTGGTGAATGCTTCTTTCTGTGAGGGAGCCTTCCCAGACCCACTGAAAGAGGCGGTTATCAAACCACTTCTTAAAAAACCATCTTTAGATGCTGCCAATATGGCCAACTATCGCCCAGTCTCAAATCTTCCATTCTTGGGCAAGGTGATTGAGCGAGTGGTTGCTGAACAATTCCAGGTACGCCTGGAAGAAGCGGACCATTTGGATCCCTTCCAGTCGGGATTCAGGCCTCATCATGGGACTGAAACTGCCTTGGTCGCACTGATCGATGATCTCCGGCGGGCTAGGGACAAAGGTGAGAGCTGTTTCCTAGTTCTGCTGGATCTCTCAGCGGCCTTTGATACCACCGACCATAACATCTTTCTGGACCGTCTAGAGGGGCTGGGAGCTGGGGGAACTGCTATACAGTGGATGCACTCCTTCCTCCTGGGCCGTGTTCAGAAAGTGGGGGGGGATGAGTGTTCAGACCCCTGGGCTCTCACTTGTGGGGTGCCTCAGGGTTCTGTCCTCTCCCCCATGCTTTTCAACATCTATATGAAGCTGCTGGGAGAGATCATCAGGGGGTTTGGGCTGGGTGTTCATCAGTATGCGGATGATACCCAGCTCTACCTCTCTTTCAAATCGGAACCAGTGAAGGCGGTGAAGGTCCTGTGTGAGTGTCTGGAGGCGGTTGGAGGATGGATGGCGGCTAACAGATTGAGGTTGAATCCTGACAAGACAGAAGTACTGTTTTTGGGGGACAGGGGGCGGGCTGGTGTGGAGGACTCCCTGGTCCTGAATGGGGCAACTGTGCCCCTGAAGGACCAGGTGTGCAGCCTGGGAGTCATTTTGGACTCACAGCTGTCCATGGAGGCACAGGTCAATTCTGTGTCCTGGTCAGCTGTTTATCAGCTCCATCTGGTACGCAGGCTGAGACCCTACCTGCCTGCAGACTGTCTCACCAGCGTGGTGCATGCTCTAGTTATCTCTCGCTTGGACTACTGCAATGAACTCTATGTGGGGCTACCTTTGAAGGTGACCTGGAAACTACAATTAATCCAGAATGCGGCAGCTAGACTGGTGACTGGGAGTGGCCGCCGAGACCATATAACACCGGTCTTGAAAGACCTACACTGGCTCCCAGTATGTTTCCGAGCACAATTCAAAGTGTTGGTGCTGACCTTTAAAGCCCTAAACAGCCTCGGTCCAGTATACCTGAAGGAGTGTCTTCACCTCCATCGTTCTGCCTGGACACTGAGATCCAGCGCCGAGGGCCTTCTGGCGGTTCCCTCCCTGCGAGAAGCGAAGTTACTGGGAACCAGGCAGAGGGCCTTCTTGGTAGTGGCACCCACCCTGTGGAACGCCCTCCCACCAGATGTCAAAGAGAAAAATAACTGCCAAACTCACAGTTCCCTTAGTTAAATATAACATTTGGCTGAATCTAAAAACAACTTTTGGTTGACAGCAGAGCACATTCGATGGACTAAGTTCTGAGTTAAATCAATGTTTTGATGTAAATTAGTGTAGCCAAGTGGAATTCTAGTGGTAGAAATACTATGCTCCTCCTGTAAATGGACATTGTGTGATTGGGGCCTGAGCAGAACCAAACAGCAATCCAGGTAGATGGCAAGGGAAGTAAAGTGATGTTATGTAGGTAACCATCTGGACATCAGGCCATACTGGATTCTGATGCTGGGCTAGTGGAAATAAGCAGCGATCAAAGAGAGCAGAGATGGGGAAAGAGCTGAACATGAGGGTGTCATGGAATTCTACTCAATATTGATCCACAGTAGATTCCAATGTATATTTAGCAGAGTAAAAACTTAAGACACGTTGCAAGATTCCCCAAAAATAGACCAGAGGATATTGTATTTTATCCAGCAGAGTTTTACTGCTACTGAAGGCAAATGAGCATAATGGTCACAAATCCAATACATTCAGAATTGGCACTGTTCATAAGAAATCCAGTTGCAGAAGACTTAAACTTACAATAACTAATAAGAAATCTAAACCCTTAACACTAAGCATACTACAGTGGTACCTCGGTTTACGAGCTAAATCCGTTCCGGAAGTCCGTTTTTAAACCGAAACCATTCTTAAACCGAGGAGCGCTTTCCCTATTGAGGCCTCCTGCTGCCAGTGCCCTTCCACCGTTCAGATTCTATTCTTAGACCGAGGTAAAATTCTCAAACCAGCACACAAATTCTGGTTTTGCAGAGTTTGTAAACCGAATCATTCTTAAACTGTTCTTAAACCAAGGTACCACTGTATGTACAGAACACCACACCAGAAGGAAGAGAGATAGAAAGAGAAAGTGAAACCTTTTACAACATCGTTGATCTTTGACTAAAACCATCTGCCTGTGGAGGTTTCAAGGTTGCATTCTTGGTTTTTTGTTATGTCCTTGCCGGTAAAAAACTGGAGAAAGAGAAAGAGAGTTTATTACTTATCCCTTCTTTGATATATTAGACTGGCAAAGGGGAGAAAGAGATTGAATTTTAGGTGACGAAGAAACAGACTTGGCAGTCTCCTTTTTGTGGACTTTTAAGCTCTTAATTATTAGAAGCGTTGTCACAGCCATAAGCACTTCAAAGGCTGAGCTGCTACCATTTCCTGCAATTTTCCCCAGGAAAAAACAACCCCACTCCCCTCCTGAAATTTGGCTGTTAGATACAGTCCCCTCCCTGCACATTTTTTGTGGATTAAGCCAGCAAGAGGCTAGAAAAAACTGAGTTTGGAGCAAAGGGAGGGTCTGTTCCCTAGTATCTGATAATTCTACATCTCCTTGTGGATTAAGCCAGCAAGTGGCTAGAAATAAAGACTGAACTGGGATACAAGAATAAAAAGTGCTTCCTGTATTTACACTCTGGTGGATTAGGCCAACAAGTGGCTAAAGACCAGCAGAAAGTTCATTGAAGGACTGAGTTGACAAGTTGCAGAAGAGGAGGACCCCTGATGGACTTACAGTTGGACTAATATTTTAAGTAGTTATGTACTATTGACACTGGTGTAACCTGAATTAGGAACAAAAAGGGATAAAAAGTGAAAGTCATTGTGGGGGTGGGGGGAAACCGGGGGTGACATCTAGAGGCATAGAGTGAAATTGCAAGTAAGGATTATATTTTATACTGCTCATCTTTACTCTGTTGGCTCTTTTGGATATTAGTTTCTGTTCTTATCACTGAGCAGCTGCTTGGAGTCACAGGACTCTGTTTACATTCCAGAGACCTTCAAGTCTCACGGGAAAGGAGACGGGATGTGACGTTGGTGTGGTTTCCTGTTTCCTTTGTTCCTTTATTCAGTTGCTCTCTGATTTCATAGAGAGAGAATGTCTTTTCTGACTGCATAGCTTAGAAATAAAACTCTTTACAATGTAGCCCAAACCTCTCGTCTCTTCCCTGTGCTGGGAACTCTGCTGAATAGAATGTGCCTTGGAGCCTCATCAAAGGCTCAAGGTCATTAATTATTTGTCGGAGGCAATTTCAAAGGCTCGGCTAGGAAGAAGATGAAGCTTTATCAGCTTGGCCGAGTGGAGATTCCGACATTGGACCACATCACAGTTTGAAACATATACCCCCCCCCGGTGGACAGAATATTTTGCTGCAGTAAGTAATCAAAAATGGCAGGGGAAAATGGGGGGGGGGGGGGTTGGGGGGACACCAGGAGAAAGGAAAATTTCCAGAAAGGAAAAGATCAAGGATTTGGATATTTTGTGGTTAAAAATAAAGGAAGATTTTTTTAAAAAATGAACAACATATGGAGAAAAAATTAGGAGAGGTACAAGAAATGCTGGATAAGAAAATAGAGGGAGTAGTAGGGGAGCGCTCAATTAAAATTAAAGATCTCACAGTTAGAACAAAGACAGCTGAAGAGTCAACGAAAAGAATTCAAAAAGAAGTTAAGGAAAATAAGAAAGAGATGGACCAAATCAAAGATGAAGTAACAGATTTTAATAAAACCCAGGAGCAGGTCTGGGACAATGTGGCCCTACTAGAGATGTGTCAGAAGCAGATGAATCTGAAATTTAGGGGAGTAGGAGAGGAGATGCATGAAAATATAAAAATAAAAATGATTAAGGAATTGGCAAGATGGTTGGATATGAAAGAAGAAGAAATTGATTATACAGTGGAGAATGTATTTAGAATAAAAGTAAGGTCTTTAAAGGCAAAATAAAAAAAAATACCAGGAGATGTTCTGATGATCTTTAATTCCCTCAATATGAGAAATGCAATTTTGAGAATGAGTTATCAAAACAGATTGATAATTGATGGAAGTCTAATTATCATATTTAAAGAGATCCCCACTAGATTCCTACGAAAAAGGGACAGATATAAACAACTGGTGAGCCTGCTGAAGAAGAATGGGATACAACATAGTTGGGAATTCCCAGAGGGAATCACCAGGAAGTGATCTGACCATGGCACTTCTTTCGTTTTGCTTTTACTTAGTGTCAGATCACCAACATCCATAGAGGTAAACACCAGGTCCAAGGCATGTCTGCAGCTATGGGTTGGGCCAGACTTATTCAGGGACAGCCCCATGGAGGCCATGGTTTCCACGAAGTCCCGAGCGGCCCCTTGTAAGGTCGTGTCGGCATGGATGTTAAAATCCCCTAGGACAACCAAGCTAGGTGTCTCCAGGAGAACATCCGCCATGACCTGAAGCAGCTCGGGCAGGGAATCCTTGGTGCAGCGGGGAGGTCGGTACACCAGTAGGAATCCTGTACTACCCCTATTGCCCAACTTCCAGAACATGTAGTCAGAGAACTGGGTCTTCCCAATAGGATGCCTGGTGCAAATTAATGACTTCCTAAAAATCACTGCAACCCCCCCTCCCCGCCCACAAGGCCTGGGTTGCTGTGCGTAAGAGAAACCTGGTGGACAAGCAGCAGCAAGGACTAGTATCCGTCCGGTCAGGACCAGACCCGGAGGCAGGGATAGTCCTCAGACAACAACTAAACCTGCCTCCTCGGTAATGACATGGTCTGGTCTTAGCGTAACTCCTCCTCCTACCTGTGATCACTGAGATCGGTTGTCCCAGTGCATCCCCCCCGTGGAACATGCCCCAGCCATTTTGTTGGCTGGGACTCACTCCCCGGCAGCCCTGTGTTACAATATGAGAACAACGCAGCTGCAAACTGGCAGCTTGTTTACATCACATGATGTGACTAGCTGTGGGAAAGAATCTTCCTGGAAGTTCACAGGCTTCACAAGCCTTTGTTCTGTGTGTAATATGAGACCTTCCTGTTGCGTATGTAAAGGAAGTTTGAATCACTTGCTTGCTGAACACTGAACTGTTCGGACGTGTTTTTTGTAGAGCTGTAAAGTCAGAAATAAACAAGATGTAAAAGACTTTCTGACTATCTTCTTTCCCTTGCTGGGATGCAAGGAGGGAAGGGTGTGTGCATTTCCCACGCTGGGAAATGTCGCCTATCTAGATCTCCTGGACTGCGGGGATTGCAGCCAGGGCAGATCACCGGTAAACAAGCCCGGGAACCTGGGAGAGTTGCCAGCCTCTCCCGAGGGGGCTTGTTTTCCAACATGTGGTAGCAGAAGTCGTTGGATTGAAACCATCCTCTGAAAGCAGAAAGCGGTAGCAAAGTAACGGCTAAGGACGGCTGGTGGAGACGTGTTTGCTGTTTTGCTACGTTCCACGGACCCCTGACGGTTGCTGATTTATGGCTGTATGGTGAACGCGGATTGAAAAAAAAAATTCGGTTCACTGAAGGGCTGCTGTTTTTGGATTAAAACAGAGCGGAGAGAAGACTTCCGGGTTAGCGCCATCGACTAATGGCGAATTCCCTCTGAGCTCCGGAGGGAATCGGCTCCGCAGGATCGGGTCTTGCCGCTGCGGCGACGCGGGGACCCTCAAAAATCACAGGCGGTGAAGCCTGTGAGCGTGGTGACTCAGCGGGCACCGTTTGCGCCCCCGACCCGCGAAGGAGCCTTTTTAAAGGCTTCGGAACGGGGGACGGGGTGAGCGGCGCAGTGCTGAGAGTCGACTGCTTCTCCTGCGGAGTGAAGCCGCACTGCCATGGTCGGAGAGCGCTGACTACTTCTTGTGAGCAATTGGACTTTAAAGTAACAACCCGTGAGTAGTACGGAAATTGGAATTTTAAAGAATTTTTTTATGAATTAGGCACGATCGGGGAAGGTGTAAACAGGAAGTCTGCCTCCCCTCCTTGTAAATAATTTAAAGCAAGGACCTGCTAACTAAGGTCGAGAGAACCTTTTTGTTTTTCCTTCTTTGGTAAAAGATTTTAATTTCACGGTTTGGCAGTATAAGAAATCTTACTGGAGGATAAAGAGCTAACTTTCGGAGCTGAAGTGCCACCCCCCCGGACTCGGGAGTGCTCCGCGAGAGAGCCTGTTGATGAGGTACTGAAGAGTTTGCCCAGTAAGACTCTCCTGCGTGAGTGCCTGAGGGCCCTGCTCCTTATTGCCACTTACCACCTGGCCCAGGGAGGGCCTGACAGGCCTCGCAAGGACTGCTCCTGCCACTTACTATCTGGCCCAGGGTGGGGCCTCACAAGGATGGTTGTTGCCACTGATGCTGCTCCTGCCCAGGAGGACCCAGTGGGGCGCAGAGTTTTTTTAAAACTTCCGGTCGGTGCCAGCGCTTAATGGCGGTCCTCCCTCCGAGCTCCGGAGAAGGACTGCTCCGCAAGTTCGGGTCTTACCCGCTACGGCGAGCGGGGGACCCCTAAAATCCCAGGCGCGGAAGCCTGAGAGCAAGGAGACTCGGTGGGCACCTTTGCGCCCCCCGGTACTGTGAAAGAGCCTTTTTAAAGGCTCCGGAGCGGCATCGGGAGTGAGCGCGGTGCTGAGAGTCGCTACCCAGCCTGCGGAGTGAAGCCGCGTCGCCATAAGCGGAGAGCGCCGATTCCTTCCTGAAAGAAAATCTGGACTGGATTCCCGTGAGTAAGAGCAGAAAAAAAAGGAACGGGACCTTTAAAATTTTGAAAATTTGGCTGAAAACGGGAGGGCATAAAATAAGGAAGTCTGCCCCCCCCCCGGACTGCAGAAATTTAAAGCAACGAAAGACCTCGCTGCAGTTACAAGAAACTTAGTTGCGAACTGTCAACCCTGAGCTGTCAAAAGTATCTCTTTCCCCCCGATCGGCAGGAGAAGGGGGAAAAAAAGACAGTCTAGTGAAGATACTCTTAATTCAAAGGGAAACAAAGTTTTTCACTGCCCTGATCCCCTGGGGACGATCTGCCAGGAGTTAACACCGGGAAAACTGTTCTTTAAAATAGGTTTGAAGTGGACATAGACTATATCTTAAATGGTGAAAAAGTTTTAAGACTTTTAAGACTTGAACGGGACTTTGTTACAGATATTTGATTACTTAAATCTAACTGGAGAAAAAGTTTAAAAAAACTTTAATGGCGGACTTTAGATTCTTTACATCCGGCTTTCTGTTTCTTTGTTTCCCCTAACTTGGATACTACTAATTGCTCCCTCTTGAGGACTAAGAGGGAAAAAACTGCAAAGTAACTGACTAACAGTGGGATTTTCCATTGCAAGTTTTTCCTGTGAGAACGGCCTTGGGATATGAGTGGCACGGCAGAGGAGATAAGAACCAGATCTAAAGCGAAAGTGACACAAAAGAAAAGAGCCTCAATCTCTGGCAATACAGTGCCTGCACCGGAAAGTGCGACAGCAGCATCAATGGAATCTATGACACAGGCACTGCTCAAAATAAATCAATCCCTAGAGGCCTTAACAAAGCAATCCACAGAAAATTCAAAGAAATTGACAGAACTTACAGCAAGATTGGACTTGAACACCACGTCAGTGGCGACTAATACAGAATCTATAAATAGACTGATTCAGGAATCCACAGAAACTAGGAAAATTGCAGAGAGTGCAAGATCTGTTGCAGGGGAGACACAGGAAAAACTTGCGCCGATAGAGAAAAAGGTGAATGAGCATGAAGCGGCCCTCTCCTTATTGGAACTACAACGGAAAGAACGGAATTTGAAATTAAGACAGGTTCCAGAGAATGAAGAGGACAACCTGACGGAATTTCTCACAGAGGCAATTTTGGAAAATTGGCAAGGAGATCTGGAGGAGGATGAAGTAGAGATAACAACTGCTTTCAGACTTGGCAGAAAGCAAAGCAAGAAGTCAAGGGATTGTCTGATTACCTTCAGAACAAAAGAGGAAAGAGACAAGATACTGAACCTCCATTATCAAAAAGCTTTGGTAATTGGAAACATCCAAGTCCAAATCTTTAAGGACATTCCTAAATACATCTTGGAAGTGAGGACTTTTTATAGAGACTTGGCCAATCTGCTGAGGAAGAACTTTATACTCTTCAGGTGGGAATTTCCACAGGGGTTGTCCTTTAACTACAAAGGGAAGAAAGTAAGAATCAGAACAGTACAGGAAAAAGAACACTTTTTGGAGAGAAACCTAGAGGACCTACAGAAAGGTACGGTGGACCCGGCAAGAGAAGGACAAGGATCAACACTAGAAGGAGGAGGGCTAACGGACATTGCAAATCTATCATTTGGACTACCACAATTGCCAACTGAAGAGGAAGAAAAGCTTGGAGCAGTCGGAGGGTCAAACACCTAACAAACAAAATGTCTCTGCAACTTCTTAGCTGGAATTGTAACGGTTTGAACCTTCCCAGAAAAAAACGACAAGTTTTTCATATTTTGAAAAGGGAACAACTGGATCTGATATGTCTACAGGAAACCCACATAACCAGAGCACACAGGAAACTGTTGGTGAACAAAAGATTAGGACAAGAATTTATATCTTCTGATAAAGTAAAAAAGAGAGGAGTAGTGATTTATGCAAAAGAAAAATTGGATCCAAAAATGAAATTTAAGGATGAAGAAGGAAGATATTTGGCAATTGAAGTACAGATTCAGGGGGAAAAATATTTGATAATTGGAATATACGCACCAAATGATGGGAAGGCAGAATTTTTTAAGACGTTGCATGAGACCCTACTGGACTACCTCGACTGCAAAATAATAATGATGGGGGACATGAACGGAGTGGTCTCCACAAACATGGATAAGGCACAAAGACAGACAATTTCTAAAGAAGGAAGACTACCAAAGACTTTCTTCGAGATGACGGAAAATATGGACTTGATTGACATCTGGAGAACAAGGAACCCTCTCGAGAGAGAGGGAACTTTTTTCTCGGAATCTAAAATGACATGGACAAGAATTGACCAAATCTGGGTATCTAGTGTGATGGCTACAAAGATTAAGAAAGTAGAAATCTGCCCAAAAACCTGCTCCGACCATAACGCAGTAAAGATGGAAATGAAAATGACAACAACTGGATCCTTTAGATGGAGAATGAATGACTCCTTATTTAGAGATGAGCAATTTTGTAAAAAGGCCCTAAAGACATTGAAAGATTACTTTGAGATAAACTTGAGAACAGAAGTTGAAAAAAGAACAATCTGGGACGCGAGTAAAGCCGTGATGCGAGGCTTCCTGATACAACAGAATTCAATCAAGAGGAAAAAGCAAAATGAAAGGAAAGAAAGAATTTTAGAAAAAATGAAGGAAGGAGAAAAGAAACTGAGGTCAAAACCAAAGTCTCAAGAAATTTTGAGAGAAATAAAGTATTACCAGATGCAATATATGGAACTGACAAATCAAGAGATAGAATGGAAAATCAAACAAATGAGACAAAGGACTTTCGAGTCAGCAGACAAATGTGGGAAGCTCCTTGCATGGCAATTGAAAAAGAGGCAAAAATTGAATACAGTCACCTGTTTGGAGATAGAGGGAAAGAATATTCATAAGCCAAATGAGATAAGTAATTGTTTTCAAAGTTTTTTCAGGAAATTATACACACAAGGGCCAGTAAAAGAACAAGAAATAGATGAATTCCTTAAAAATCATGGACTACCTAAAATTTCAGAACAGGGCAAGTTGATCTTGAATGAGAAAATAACAGAACAAGAAATAGAGGAGGCCATTCAAAAAGCACAACTGGGAAAGTCTCCAGGACCAGATGGTTTGACGGCCAGATATTATAAAGCTTTGAAAGAATGTTTAGTGCAACCACTGAAAGAAGTCTGCAACGAAATACTGGAGGGGAAAAAGGCACCTGAAACGTGGAAAGAGGCTTTTATCTCACTTATACCAAAGACTGAGACTGAAAAGAATCAGGTTAAGAACTACCGCCCGATATCATTACTAAATGTGGATTACAAAATTTTTGCAGACATTTTAGCAAAAAGACTGAAGAAAGTATTGATAGGTGAGATTCATAAGGACCAAGCTGGTTTTCTCCCGGGAAGACATATGTCTGACAATGTGAGGAATATAATAGACATTGTGGAACTGTTGGAAATGAACATTAATAGAAAAGCAGTTTTGATTTTTGTGGACGCGGAGAAAGCCTTTGACAATATTTGTTGGAGTTTTATGAAAAAGAATCTCCAAGGGATGGGGGTAGGCCAAGGTTTTGAAAATGGTATAGGTGCAATATACTCTGAGCAGAAGGCAAAGCTAATTGTGAATAATGTGGTAACGGAAGAGATAGCTATTGAGAAAGGAACACGACAGGGATGCCCTATCTCCCCCCTACTTTTCATACTGGTCCTGGAGGTTTTGTTAAATATGATTAGAAAGGACCAGTTGGTTAAAGGAATTCAGGTCGGAGTGAAAGAGTATAAACTAAGGGCATTTGCAGATGACCTAGTTTTGACTCTGCAGCAGCCAAACACTAGTACAAAAAGAGTTTTAGAACTGATTGAGATATTTGGTCAAGTCGCAGGATTTAAATTGAACAAACAAAAAACTAAAGTGTTGGAGAAAAACCTAACAAATGAAGAAAAAGAGACATTTCAGAATGAAACAGGTTTGGGGATAGCAAAAAAAGTGAAGTACTTGGGGGTGAATTTGACAGTGAAAAATGTGAACTTATTTAAGGACAATTATGATAAATGTTGGACAGAAGTCAAGAAAGATTTAGACATATGGTCAAGGCTGAAACTTTCCTTGTTAGGCAGAATTGCTGTTATCAAAATGAATGTATTGCCTAGAATGTTATTTCTGTTTCAGACATTACAAATAATAGACAAGATGGACTGTTTCAAGAGGTGGCAGAAAGACATATCGAGGTTTGTTTGGCAGGGCAAAAAGCCAAGAATAAAATTTAAGACATTAACAGATGCAAAAGATAGAGGGGGTTTTGCCCTGCCGGACTTAAGACTTTACTATGAATCAGCAGCGTTTTGCTGGTTGAAAGATTGGCTGCTCCTCGAGAATACAGATATCTTGGATCTTGAAGGATTTGATAACAGATTTGGTTGGCATGCATATATATGGTATGACAAGGTAAAAGTGCACAAAGGTTTTAAGAACCATATGGTGAGGAAAGCTTTGTATAATGTTTGGATAAGGTATAAAGACCTGTTTGAAAGTAAAACCCCTAGGTGGCTGTCACCAATGGAGGCAAAAGAGGTGAAAAAATTGAATATGGGTTCTAATTGGCCTAAATATTCTGAAATCATAGAACAAGATGGTGAAAAAGTAAAATTGCAGAGTTTCGAGAAACTGAAGTCTAAGGTGAGAGATTGGCTACATTATCGACAGATAAATGAAGTATTTAAACAGGACAGAAAGAAAGGCTTCCAAGTGGAGAAGTCAAAACTAGAAACAGAACTGTTAGAACCCAATACTAAAAATTTGTCAAGAATGTACAACTTGCTGCTGAAATGGAATACCCAAGATGAAATGGTGAAATCTAGCATGATTAAATGGGCACAGGATATGGGGCATGACATTGAGCTTGCTGACTGGGAGCAGTTATGGACCACTGGTGTTAAATTTACGGCATGTAATGCCTTAAGAGAAAACATTATGAAAATGATCTACAGGTGGTACATGACTCCAGCTAAGTTAGCAAAGATTTATCATCTGCCCAACAACAAGTGTTGGAAATGTAACGAAACGGAGGGAACCTTCTATCACCTTTGGTGGACCTGCCCGAAGATTAAGGCTTTCTGGGAAATGATCTATAATGAAATTAAAAAAGTTCTGAAGAGAACCTTTATTAAAAAACCAGAAGCCTTTCTCCTGGGCATGGTGGGCCAAATGGTGCCAAAGAAGGATAGGACATTTTTTATGTATGCCACAACAGCAGCAAGAATCCTTCTAGCAAAGTATTGGAAGACGCAAGATTTACCCACGTTGGAAGAATGGCAGACGAAGGTGATTGATTATATGGGACTGGCAGAGATGACTGGCAGAATTCGAGACCGGGGGAAAGAGGCGGTGGATGAAGATTGGAACAAATTCAAAGTTTATCTTAAAAACTGTTATAATTTGGAAAATTAGGGGCTCAGGGTAATAAGAGATAAAGAACTACAGTTGTATTAATAACTTATGGAAGTTAAATTTATGAAATATAAACAAGTTTATTACGAAAGGGTTGCTGAAAAATCTTAAGACAAGAATGCAGAAAAGGGGTGGTACGGGGAAGTCGATTTTGTGTTTGTTTATGTTTTTGCTTTGTTTCTTTTTTACTTATGAAAAACTAATAAAAATTTATTTAAAAAAATAAAATAAAACATGTTTTAACATGTTTTAAAATTTCCACTTTCCTTTAGATTTTTTATATATGGGGGTGGGATGGATGTGTGGGTGGCTTGGGAATATGTTAGATTTTGTTGATTTTGTAATTTTTGCAGTTGTTACTTGTATTGTTTTATTGTTTTCTGGGTTGTTTTTGTTTTTTGTTTTTATTGTTTTAAGGTTTTATTGTTTTAGGCTGCGAAAGAATAACACTAATTGCCATCAATGGAGGCTACTATGAGGCCTGGGATTGCTACCGTGGAGGGGCGAGGGAGGTATGGCGGTGGGGGCAGATGTTATAGGCGAAGGGGATCGAGATATGGATACGCTCGTACCCCTTCCAATCTGCGCCCCATCCCGAGGGACGAGGGTAGGGTGAGCAAGGATTACTCACCTCCGTCACTGGTGCTGTGCAATGCCAGGTCTATAGGCAATAAAACCGCCACCCTGCGAGATTTCTTTATCTCGCAGGGGGTCGACCTGGCTTGTGTGACGGAGACCTGGGTGCGCGAAGGGGCAACAGTTACCTTACGAGAGATGGCGCCCCCGGGTTTCTCCGTCCTCCACCAGTCGCGGACTGTGGGCCGGGGGGGAGGGGTGGCATTATTAATCCGGGAAAATTGTCCTTTCAGGGCTCTACCATCGCCATCGATCCCCGGCATTGAATGTGTTTGCCTAGTGTGGGGCTCCGAGGAGAGTTTGGCTGTCTGGCTGGTGTACCGGCCACCTAGCGCACCAGCAGCCACCCTGTCAGGCCTATTGGAGGCGGTGGCCGGCTGGGCCTTGGAGTTCCCTAACCTATTGGTATTGGGGGACTTTAACATCCATGCTGATGCCACTCCCTCCTCACAGGCTCTGGACCTGGTGTCTTCCATGGCGACAGCAGGCCACACACTGGATTTGATCTTTGGCGTAGGTATAGATGTGATCATGTCCCCTTCAATGAAGGTGCCATGGTCTGATCACTACGCCCTGAAAGCCAGGATTGACTTTCCACCCCCACCCTGCTTAGGTGGCGAGCCGATTTGCGTTCGCCCACAGAGGCTGATGGACCCTGATAGATTCCGCCAAGCCTTGCGGGACCTTGCTCCCCCTGGCGACTCATTGACTGAGCTTGTTGAGGGCTGGAATACCCAGCTCCTGGCAGCCATCGATGAGATCGCACCTAAGCGCCCTCTGCGACCCCGCAGAAACCGGGCTCCATGGTTTACCGAGGAGCTCCGGAAAATGAAGCGGGACCTCAGACGGCTAGAGCGAGTATGGCGGGGTGCCCGTGACGGAGCCTCAAGAACATCTTATAGGGCTTTTATGAAAACCTACGAGATGGCGGTGAAGGCTGCTAAGAAGTCATACTTCTCGGCCTCCATTGCATCCGCTAAATCTCGCCCAGCGCAATTATTTAGTATAATCAGGTCTTTAACGTCCCTTGAGGGACAGCCAAATTTAAATAACAATTTGACACACAGCTGTGAGGCATTTGCGAGCTTTTTTGCGGAGAAGGTCTTGTTGCTCCGCCATGACCTCCCTGCCAATTTGGATACAATAAAGGAACTGGAGGCCCCTCGACTGTCCTCGGGTCCATTATTGGACCACTTCGACCGGATATCCCCAGCCGATGTGGACAGACTCCTCCGAGCTGGAAAGCCCACCACCTGTCCTCTTGACCCGTGCCCATCTTGGCTGATTAGAGCGTGTCCAGACGAGGTGCGGGCCCTCCTGGGGGATATCATCAATTTGTCCCTTGGCACGGGGACATTCCCAGGGGAACTGAAGGAGGCAGTGGTGCGCCCGCTCTTAAAGAAAACATCATTAGATCCTTTAGATCTATCCAATTACCGCCCGGTTTCGAATCCTCCGTTCCTGGGTAAGGTGATTGAGAGAGCGGTTTCTGAACAGCTTGGTGGGTTTCTGGATGAAACATCAGCTCTGGATCCATTCCAGTCCGGCTTCCGCGCTGGTCATGGGACCGAGATGGCTCTGGTTGCCCTAACAGATGATCTTCGTAGACAGCTGGATCGAGGCGGGTCGGGGCTGCTGATTCTTTTAGATCTGTCAGCAGCTTTCGACATGGTCGATCATGAACTTCTGGACCACCGCCTTGCCGACGTGGGGATCCAGGGCACAGTCCTTCAATGGCTGCGCTCGTTTCTCTCTGGTCGGGGACAGAGGGTGGCGCTTGGGGGGGGAATTGTCATCGCGCCACTCCTTGGTATGTGGAGTACCTCAGGGTGCGATACTCTCCCCGATGCTTTTCAACATCTTTATGCGCCCCCTTGCCCAGCTTGTTCGGAGTTTTGGGCTGGGTTGCCATCAGTATGCCGATGACACCCAACTCTATCTGTTGATGGATGGCCATCCTGACTCGGCCCCAGACACACTGACCAGATGTTTGGAAGCTGTGGCTGGATGGTTACGTGGGAGCCGGTTGAAGCTAAATCCTTCGAAGACAGAGGTCCTGTGGCTGGGACGGGGCGATATGGGATTGGGGGGGCAACTCCCATCTCTTGCGGGGGCGCAATTAGTGCCAGCACCGTCCGTTAAGAGTTTGGGTGTAATCTTCGACACCTCCCTTTCCATGGAGGTGCAGATTGCAGCTATAACAAAGGCGGCATTTTTCCATCTCTGCCAAGCTAAGCAGTTGGCTCCTTACCTCTCTCGCCCTGACCTAGCCACTGTGATCCACGCAATGGTCACCTCCAGGCTGGATTATTGTAACTCGCTCTACGTGGGGCCACCCTTGAGACTGACCCAGAAACTCCAGCAGGTGCAGAATGCTGCAGCAAGACTCCTTACAAGGTCTTCGCTGCGAGATCACATTCACCCGGTGCTATACCAGCTGCACTGGCTCCCGGTGGAGTACAGGATCAGGTTTAAGGTGCTGGTTTTAACCTTTAAAGCCCTATACGGCTTAGGACCCTCGTACCTACGGGACCGCCTTTCCTGGTATGCCCCACAGAGAAACTTACGGTCTTCAAATAAAAACATCTTGAAGGTCCCAGGCCACAGAGAAGTTAGGCTGGCCTCAACGAGAGCCAGGGCTTTTTCGGCTGTGGCTCCGATCTGGTGGAACACTCTGTCACAAGAGACCAGGGCCCTGCGGGACTTGACATCTTTCCGCAGGGCCTGCAAGACAGAGCTGTTCCACCAGGCCTTTGGCAAGGGCACAGCCTGACTCCCTCCTTCGGCAATCTTCGCGGAGCTCTGGCCCAATGGCTGCCAGTGGCTTGAATTAATTAATTTTAGAATGAATGATTTTAGAGTGTTGTTTATGCTGTACTTTTGTACTGTTTTATTGTTGTTAGACGCCCTGAGCCTGGCTAAGGCTGGGGAGGGCGGGATATAAATAAACTTTATTATTATTATTATTATTATTATTATTATTATTATTATTATTATTATTATTATTTGACAGCTGTCAAATTAGCTGTCAAGACGGAAAAAGAGAACTTTGTTTCTGTTGCTTCTGCTGGTTATGTTTGTTACAATTTTGTTACAATTTGTTGAAAACAAGGAAGAGCCGATATAAACTAACTTGATTTTTGGATTTGAACTGGAAGGAATATTAAGGAACCAAAATCCCTCTAGAGGGGGTTGTGGGACATTACAAGAATGGCTGGAGAAGGGAAAATTCAGGCTGAACTGGACAGGGTATTTGTTCTCTTGGGAAAGTTACAAGGCCAAATTGATGTTTTGGCTACAAATGTTACAACTCTGGACTTAACAGTAAACAACATCATTGAATTTGATAAGGATTTGAATCAGGAAGCCTATTCAATTGGACAAAAAGAGAAACTTGAGAGCTTTGAGAATTTGGAGAAGGAGATAAATGTTGTCCCTGAAGAAAAGGAAGGAGGAGTTGTAATTTTGCAGATGACAAAGGAGAGTTTGAGGCCTGACATGATGGCAACAAAGGAAAATAAAAGCTTGATGTGGAAAATCTGGCCTGAATTGGAGATTGAAAAATGGAGAGATCTCCTTATGTGGAGATCTGAAGACCTAAGGATTACAAATTTGCTTAAGGTGGAAGTTGGAGCTTTGGGGACATTTGGACTTGAAAGGAGTAAGAAACAAGATTCGGGCTCCACTTTTAAGTATGGAAGTCTGGCTGGAAGAAACATGGATCCTGTGGGGCCAGAGCTTCTCCGAGATTTGGTGTTCAATATTAAGGACTATCAAAAAAACCGGCAGAGAGGAATTGAGAGAGAATTAAGAGCCTCGGATGTGAGATCTCCAGGCTGATAGTAGATTAAGACTGATGGACATTTGTTGGGGACTGAAACCGGGAAGGGGGGGTGGAGTCTGGGAATCCAAAGGGTACATAATTATAATTTGTTCTGTTTTCATTTTGTTTTGTTATTTGTATGAAAAATGGGAAATTCGTGGAAGGGAATTTGGGTCGACTTCAGAAAATATGTTTTAAGAATGAGTATTGATGTATAAGTATTGATGTATAAGTTTGGATAAGGCAAAATTGGATAAGGATTTGCTGAACTAATAATTTGAATTGGAATACAAGAAGGGGAGGTATGAGGAGGTCAGGGAAATATGTTATTGAAAAATAAATATTGTGAACTTTATGTGTTTTTAAACTCTTTCTTTTTCCTTTTTGATTCTTTTTTATTGTATTAAATTTGAAAACTTTAATAAATATCTTTAAAAAAAAACCAACAGAGCGGAGAGAAAGCCACATTCCTAGCATTCCGGGGGAGAGCTGATAACTGCCGTTGCCTGCCGACAAGACGTGAGTACTTTCTGGGGCTGATTTATGAGCTCGTTAGCTTCAAAGGCAAAGGGAAGCAAGCCAGAGCAGTAAAAATGCTCAGAGGCTGCATAGGGCTGTTGGAAGGGACTTTCCAAGCACAGCTTGCTGCCAGGTGCCAGCTTGTAAACAGCTCATAGACTTTTGGATTTTTCCAACTCTTGGCTGAAAGCTGAAGCTTGGAATCAAGATGGATGCCAAGAAAGGGGCAGATTTACCTTACCCACCTCCCCTGACTAATGACAATTATTCTTCATGGTCTGTGAAAATGAAAGAGTCAGAGGGTGTTTGGAGTGATTGCTTCAGAGTCAGAGGGTGTTTGGAGTGATTGAAAATCCTATCCCAGCTGCACCCACAGCTGCTTGGAATTCTCAGAATGTGAAAGCCAGGTCGGCTATTATTCTGTGTGTCTCTGATGAGCAGCTCGTGCATATAGAAGATTTGCAATTCGCGCATGAGGTTTGGGAAACGCTGCAGAGAATCCATCAAAGGGATGCCGCAGGTACTGCGCTGCTGCACTTTGAAAAGCTAACAAACATGCATTTGGCACCTGAGGGAGATGTACAGGTGCATTTGACAGAGATGAAATTCTTACGCCAGAAGATGGCGCAACGCAATTTCCCTCTTCAGGAAGAGATATTTTGCTTTATGATAATTAACAGCCTTAATCGGACTTATAAGACTGTTGCAAGTCAACTTGGTTCTCTACCTGCCAGAGATCTGACGGTGGAGAGGATTTGTTCCATGGTTCTTAATGAGAGAGACAGACTTGCTGCAATAGCTGTTGCTGATGGGGGGAGTGAGGCTCGAAGTTCAAGCACCCCCACTGCTATTGCCAGAGAAGAGCAAGCTGTAGCTCTGAACGCTGTTCGTTGTTACAATTGTGGCCAGACTGGGCATATTCAAAGGAACTGTAAGAAGCCACGTCAACAGAAAGGAGCTAGAGGGAGCTCTGCAAAACCTGAGGCTTCAGGCAAAGTTCGTGCCCAATCGCAGGCAAGACCAGCTAAGGCTTTGTTGTCACCAAAAGCCACATCATCGGTGGAAAACGCGTTTATTCTGGACACGGGAGCGACCCAGCACATGGCATCACGCTGGGAATTGTTTTCTACGTTTGAAAAGCAACGCTTCACTGTGAAACAGGCAAATGGCCAAGAGATGGAAGCGACCGGGATCGGGACTGTGTATTTGGAAAGCCTGAACTTGACTATAAACAATGTGTATTTTGTTCCTGAATTAAAGTTCAATCTGTTGAGTGTTTCTCAAATGACAAAGAAAGGACTGGTATTGTCCTATGATAAGGAGAGTTGCAAAATCTTTAAAGATGGAGAGCTATATCTTTCTGCCAGAGAGAAAGACGGACTGTATCTGTTGACTTTTGATGACAATGATTACAATATGTGCACAGCATGTGAGTCTAAAATGCTTTCTCTTGCAGGTATATCGGACGGAGCCAAGGATAAAAAAGCACCTAAGATTAACTGTGTTTTTCAGCGAGTGTATGCTGATGTAATTGGTCCTCTATCACCATCTAGAGGCAATGCAAAATACTATCTTGTATTTGTTGATCACTACTCTCAATATGTATGGATTTATGTATTGGGATCACCCAGAGAAACCTTAGCAAGGTTTAAAGAGTTTTGTGATAAGGTTAAGACTGTTCATGATACTAATATTGATTATCTTTTCACAGATGAAAAGTCAATTTTTCTTTCACAGGATTTTCAAGATTTCCTTGAGAAACAAGGGATAGAACATAAGTGTCAGGGAACTGCCATCGGAAGGACAGGAGGTGGAAGGGCTCCCTGTGGTTGAGACAGACTTAGCAGCTGAAGAGGGAACCAGCAGGGGGAGAGGAGGGGCTCCAGGGGAAAGTGAGTCGGAGGGATGGCTCAGAGACACTTCCAGCGAAAACAGTGGGGAGGTTTCAAGACCTCCTATAGGGACACCCACTCCTCGCCGGAAACTGTCACGCCGAGAGTCCAGAAGACGTGTGTCAGAGCTGGCTCCAGGTCCCAGCTCACAGAGGACCAACGCTAGCCGGTAGTAATGTACAAAAGTCTTTATTGAAGTACAGTTTCCATTTTCAAGCCGCAGCGCCCAGCTCTACGTCTAGGGGCTAGACCGGCGAAGCTCCATCTGAGTCTCCACCCCCTGTACACCAACTTAAGACTCTAACCTTACTCCACCTCTTCCGTCTCTCCTTTCTCCTCTGGGTCCTTCTGCCCCCCGGGGTCTCCTCCTTTCTGGACTCTTCTGACGCTGACGCTGACCCCCCCTGACTCCTCCCCCTCTTTTCGGCGGGCTTTGGGACCTGGCTCCCTATCCGGGCTGCCAACTGCGCCGCCCTCCTGTACATTTGAACTTGGCGCGCGCGCCCAGCCTTCAACCTTCCTCTTGACCGTTTCCTCGCTCCCCGATGGAGGCGTGGCCAATCCTGACTCATGTCCTCCCGCTGGCGGTGAGCCGCCTGATCCCGATACCTGGGACTCCTCCCCCCTACTGCGCTCTGGTGGGGAAGCTGGTCCTGATTTCCAACTGCTGCTCTCTGAGTCCCCTCTGGCCCCTTCTTCCTGGGGTGTCCCCCTCGGCACCCCCCTTGCTCTGACCATGGGAGCCCCTTTCTGTGAATCTTCCGATTCGCTGGAAAGACTCAGAGACCTCGGACCGCTGTCATCGCTCACATTTCCTTCGGATTCCTCCCCCTCGCTCTCTATTTCCTCCCTTTCCTGTGCCTCTGCTCCTGAGCCCCTGACATCCATCCCCCCCTCGAAGCCCCCCCTTCCCCCCTCCCCTCCTTCAGGTGTGGGTACTGGGTGCTCCGTCGTTGTGGGGGTGAGTGCCGGATACAGTTCGTCCCCCGTGGCGTGCATCCAGCCGGATAAGTCCGGCTCGTCCTCCGTGCTCTCGCCGACGTCGATCTCCTCTGCTTCCATCTCTTTGCCTCCGTGCTCGAACCCAAGGTCCTCCCCCAACACGTCCATGTCCGTCTCTCCCCCGGTCTCCTCTGGGGACGTTGCCTGCCAAGGACCCCCCAGCCACTTCCTGCGCCACTGCTCCTCTGGTCGATCATCCCACCAATAAGAGCGGTCTGAGGCAGACCACGAGGGTGATCCCTCTGGGGAACGTGTGTCTAGTGCCGGTTCCTTGTCCGAGGCGAACCCCTGGAATGTGCTGGCTGAAAGTGTGGGTGTGAAAAGCCAGTCGTCGAAATACTCGGCTGGCATGGGCCTGTGTGGGAAAGGGGCATGAAACTCGTCCTTGAGAAGAGGCTCGTCCAAAGCATAGTCCGGCACCCAACTGTTGGCGCTGGCCGGGGTACCTTCTCTGGCGAGAAGATATTCTACTCCTTCTCCCCCCCATCTCGAGTCTAAAATCTCTGTGACTTCGTTGATGGGTTCCCCCCTTGGCGACCCCCCCTTTGTGGGCGTTTCCCTGAGCGGGTCTGGTGCCGTGCCTGGCTCCTGAAATCCGTGAGGTGCTTTGTAGGGCGTGAGCACTGATCTATGGAAAACTGGGTGCATTCTGGATCCCTCCGGAAGTGTCAACCGGAAGGCCACTGGATTAACCTGTGCCTCGACTTGGTAAGGCCCTAGCTGCTTATGTCCGAGCTTCTTCTTCGCTAACGATCTGGCCGGCACTGCCTGGGCTGCTAACCAAACCCAGTCTCCCACCTGTATGTCTTCCCCAACCCTTCTGTGTCTGTCAGCCTGCAGTTTGTATGCGTGCTTTGTTAGTTCTAACTGCCTCCGAAGCTGTTCGTGGACCTCCTGCAAC
The DNA here is from genome assembly GCF_964188315.1 of Podarcis muralis. Lineage (NCBI taxonomy): Eukaryota > Metazoa > Chordata > Lepidosauria > Squamata > Lacertidae > Podarcis > Podarcis muralis. Next base: position 12,447,236 of record NC_135674.1, read on the forward strand.
TCTGATGCTAAGGCTTCCGCTGCCTGTGGCTCCCCCTCCCCCACTTTCTCTCTTCCCGGGAAGGTTCTGGGATGCCTCCCGTTGTTGGCGAAGAACGGTGTCACCCCCGTGGACACGTGCTTCGTGTTGTTGTAGGCGAACTCGGCGAGCGGCAGGTAGTCCACCCATGTTGCAGGCTGCTGATTTGCGTAGCATCTCAGGTACTGCTGCATGACGGCGTTGACCCGCTCCGCTTGTCCGTTGGTCTGCGGGTGTCTCGCCGACGCTAGGTTGATCTTGACGTTCAGGATGCCCATCAGCTTCTGCCAGAAGTTCGAGATGAACTGTCGCCCCCGGTCGGACAGGATAGACCGTGGTAGACCGTGAACCCTGAACACGTGGTCTATGAACCGTTTGGCGGCCTGTTCCGCCGTGGCCACCTTCGCGCACGGAATGAAGTGGGCCATTTTGGTGAACATGTCCACCACCACTAGCACTGCTGTCTTGCCCCTCGAGCTGGGCAGATCCGTGACAAAGTCCAGGGCCACCCTCTCCCACGGTTCGAGCGGTGTCTGCAGCGGTTCCAGCAGTCCCGCCGGCGGTTTGTGCACTGACTTGGCCCTTTGGCAGGTGTCACACCTCGAGACGTAATCCGCGACTTCCCCCCGCATCTTGGGCCACCAAAAATCTCTGGCTACTAATTCTACAGTCTTCTCTTTGCCAAAGTGCCCGGCGGTGGGTGCGTCGTGCAACTGCTGCAGTACCTTCGCGCGGAGGTCGTCTCCCGGTACGTAGAGGGCCCCTTTGCGGATGAGCAATCCGTCGCGTATCTGGAACTCGTCGTCCTTCGCCGTGCCCCTGTGCACCTCCTCCATCTTGGCTTGTGCGAAGGGGTCCTCCTGCAGCGCGCGACGTACAGCATCCAGGTCCACGGTTGCCGAAGCGCACGCCCACGCTTTCGGTGCGAAAATGTGCTTGGCCGCCGCTGGTGCCGCCTCCTCGAGGTATTGCGGCTTCCTGGACCGTGCATCCGCCATGACGTTGTTGTCGCCCGGGATGTACTCTATCCTGAAGTCGAAGTCCGCAAAGAACTCCGCCCATCGTATGTGCCTCTGGTTCAGGAACCGTGCCGTGCGCCAGTACTCCAGGTTCTTATGGTCTGTGCGGACCTGCACGGTGTGTTTGGCTCCGATAAGGAAGTGCCGCCACGCCTTGAATGCTGCATGAATGGCTAGCAACTCCCTGTCCCATATGGTGTAGTTCTGCTCTGACTTGCTGAGCTTCCTGGAGTAGAAGGCGCACGGTCTCCAGTCCTCATGCGGGTCTTGCTGCAACAGTACTGCTCCCATGGCCCTGTCTGAGGCGTCCGTTTCAACCCTCATCGGTCTGCTGGGATTCACATGCAGTAGCTGCTCTTCTGACGAGAAGAGACGCTTGAGTTTCTGAAAGGACTGCTCCGCTTGCTCCGTCCAGATGAACTTCTTCTTCTTGGAGCTGAGCGTGTCGGTAATGGCCGCCGTCTGCATAGCGAACCCCTTGATGAACTTGCAGTAAAAGTTAGCAAAGCCAACAAACCTCTGGACCTCCTTCCGATTGCGCGGGCTCTTCCAGTCCAACACTGAGCGAACCTTGGCGCTGTCCATGGCGAGCCCCTTGTCCGACAATTTGTAGCCCAGGAAATCCACCTCCGTCATGTCGAACTGGCACTTCTCCAGCTTGGCGTACAGTCTGTGCTCCTGCAGTCTCTGCAGAACTTCCTTGACGTCTCTCTCGTGAGCCTCCTGCGATTCTGAAAATATCAGGATGTCGTCCAGGAAGCAGACGCACTTCTTGTAGAGGAGTCCCGCTAACACGTGATGCATGAAGGCTTGAAAACAGTGGGAGCCATTTTGTAATCCAAAGGGCATAACTCTGTATTCATAGGTGCCCAGGGGCGTGAACATGGCCGTCTTCCACTCGTCGCCTTCCCGTATGCGAATCAGGTTGTACGCCCCTCGCAGATCCAACTTGGTGAAAACGCGTCCTTTTCTCACCGTCGCGAGCAGGTCGTCGATCTTGGGCATGGGGAAGGCTGTGGGCTTGGTCTTCGAGTTCAAAATTCTATAGTCCACCACAAGCCTTTTTGGGGGCGTGTCCTTTTTCTTCACAAAGAATACGGGACTGCCCCCCACTGCCTTGGACTCCCGGATGAAGCCGCGCTTCAAGTTGTGATCTATGAACTCCCTGAGTTCCTGCAGTTCGTCTTCAGACATGGAATACAGTTTCCCGGTCGGCAGCGTCGCCCCCGGCAGGAGGTCAATCTTGCAGTCATAGGACCTGTGGGGAGGTAGCTTGTCTGCTTCCTTCTCGCAGAAAACCTCCAAAAACGCTGCGTACTTGATGGGCACTGCTTGCAGCGTGCCTAATTGTAGCTGCGGGTCATCCTCTTCCCCTTCCGTGCTAGGCAGAATGCAATGTTCCGCACAGTAGGAGGAGCCGAAAGTCAGTTGGCGCTGGTACCAAGCCAATGCTGGGCTGTGCCTGTGCAGCCAACTCATGCCTAATACTACAGGCGTGTCCGACAGTTGGGTGACATTGAAGCTGATGACTTCTCGGTGATTCCCAATTTGCATCACCATCGGAGGCGTTTGCTTCACCACCTGCCCCCCCAGCAATTCCCTGCCATCCACCGTGACAACCTTCAGGGGCAGCGTGGCTGGCAGTAGCGCTATGCTGTGTTGTTGAATGAAATCCAGTCCTATAAAGTCTGCGTTACTGCCAGAGTCAATGGTAATTGGTACTTCCATAGTGAGTCCATTGGGTAGCTGGAGAGATGCGGTGAGCTGCACCACTGGTTTGGGCGGGAGGGGGTCTGTGGGCTGCAAAATTTCTGGGGACTGCTTCACTGACTCGTCTGGCTGGGCCCCAGTGCCTCTTCCTCCAGCCAGACTCCGTCGTTTCCCTGCTGTGGTTCTCTCTGCTGAGTTGCTTCTGTTACTGTTGCGGAGGCTGCAGTGTGCTTGTGGAGCCTCTGGGGACACTCTTTCGCCATGTGCTGCGCACTGTCGCAGATGTAGCACTTCCTGTTCCCTCTAGGAGGCTTCGCTTTGACTGCTCCCGGTGTTAGGGCTCTGGTAGCTGACTGAGCCCTGGCGCCTCCAATCTCCATCGGTTCCTCTCCCCCTCCCTGCGGAGGCGTGGATTGCGCACGCGCTGCATCCTTGGGAAAGAGGGGAGGTGCTCTCGCTGGCGTGCGTCCCCAACGCCCTTCTTCTCTGCTCCATGGACGTTCTTCCAGGCGCACCCCAACCGACAGCGCCCTCTGTACCACCTCCTGAGTGCTCTGGGGTCTCTCCCCCCTTGCAATTTCGTCTTTCACATTTGCATTCAAGCCTTCCCAAAAAAGGTCTCTGACTGGAACATAATCTTTCTCCCATCCCAGCGCATGGACTAATGCAAAAAAGCGGGAATGATACTGCCTTACACTGGCTCTCCCTTGTTTCAGCCCATGTATGTCTTTTCTGGCGATATCAATGTCTATATTTGATAAAAAACACAAATCCATCGCTTTAATGAATGCATCTGCACTTCGGAGCGCCGGATCCTTATCTCTCCACAGATTGCGCAGCCACGCTTTAGCTTCTCCATGCAAATGGGATAAGATAAATGACACCTTCTCTTGCTCATCTCTAAAGTCTTTATCCAGCAGTTGCAGCGCAAACAGCACGTCTGCTCGGAAGTTAGGGTACTGCTGTAAATTCCCATCGAAATGAGATACAAGGCTGCCTCCTCTTTTCCCCAGCCCAATCCCCTCTGATTTGGGTCCTGGTTGCCCCTGCTTAGTAAGCACTTCCAACCTGGCTTGGAGATCCCTGCAGGCGGCAGCCGCTTCGTCTTCCCTTTTCCTGGATGCGAGTATCTCCGCGTTGAGTTGTGTCACTGCATTTTGCAGGGCTGCTATTTGCTGTTCTGTAGTCATCTTGCCTGACTTTTGTGAGCTCGCGAAGCACCAATCTTCGCCCCTCGCTGCGTCCACTCACGTTGCGAGGTTTTTGGTGCAAAACTGTGATGGAGCTTACTGTCAGAGCTGGCTCCAGGTCCCAGCTCACAGAGGACCAACGCTAGCCGGTAGTAATGTACAAAAGTCTTTATTGAAGTACAGTTTCCATTTTCAAGCCGCAGCGCCTAGCTCTACGTCTAGGGGCTAGACCGGCGAAGCTCCATCTGAGTCTCCACCCCCTGTACACCAACTTAAGACTCTAACCTTACTCCACCTCTTCCGTCTCTCCTTTCTCCTCTGGGTCCTTCTGCCCCCCGGGGTCTCCTCCTTTCTGGACTCTTCTGACGCTGACGCTGACCCCCCCTGACTCCTCCCCCTCTTTTCGGCGGGCTTTGGGACCTGGCTCCCTATCCGGGCTGCCAACTGCGCCGCCCTCCTGTACATTTGAACTTGGCGCGCGCGCCCAGCCTTCAACCTTCCTCTTGACCGTTTCCTCGCTCCCCGATGGAGGTGTGGCCAATCCTGACTCATGTCCTCCCGCTGGCGGTGAGCCGCCTGATCCCGATACCTGGGACTCCTCCCCCCTACTGCGCTCTGGTGGGGAAGCTGGTCCTGATTTCCAACTGCTGCTCTCTGAGTCCCCTCTGGCCCCTTCTTCCTGGGGTGTCCCCCTCGGCACCCCCCTTGCTCTGACCATGGGAGCCCCTTTCTGTGAATCTTCCGATTCGCTGGAAAGACTCAGAGACCTCGGACCGCTGTCATCGCTCACATTTCCTTCGGATTCCTCCCCCTCGCTCTCTATTTCCTCCCTTTCCTGTGCCTCTGCTCCTGAGCCCCTGACAACGTGTTTCCGTTAAGGAGCTTTTATGCTGGAAGAGATTCCGTAAGAGACCACTTTCGGATTCTGCTAGCGACTGACGGAGCCATGCTGGAGGGGCTCCGTCGTAGGCAGAGGTTTGAGGACTTGACCAAACTCTGAGGGACTTGCATTTTACGCACAAGCAGCTCATCATCCCATTACAGCAATCCGAAAGTCCTTGAAAGCAGCTTGTGCAAGGGGAGGCATCATGAGCAACCCAGCCGAAACCGGAGAAGCAGGAGGAGCTGGAGCGGGTCCAAGCCTGGAAGAAAGGTACAGGGTGTTGGAGGTCCAGCTAGCGCTGCAGACGGCGAGGCTCGAGGAGAGGAGGGCTCAGGATGCAGAAAAGGGAAAAACCACCCCGCTCGCACGAAAGGTGCCAGGATTGGTGCAGAAGTTTGGGGGGGATCCCAGGAACTATCACGCCTTTAGAACAGAGATGCAATATGCTCTCAATCTGCAGTTTGATGACTTTCCCGACGAGGAGTCGTGAGTGGCTTTTGTGATTGGCCATCTCGAATCGGGGGCGAAGGACTGGGTTAGACCCCTGATGGCAGTGAATAATGAGATCCTAAAGGACACGAGGAAGTTTTCTCGCGCCATGGACCTGATGTTTTCCAGCGACATTGAGCAGGGAGTGGTGCGCAGACAGTTAATGGCTTGCAAACAGGGGAGCCGATCTGTCCGTGAGTACTGGACTGAGTTTACCATGTTGATCCATAAATTGGGGTGGGATCTATCGGCGGAGCCCATTCAAATGCTTTTCGAAGAAGGGCTTTCTTCGGCGGTGAAAGACGAACTTTCCCGGGCGCCCAGGGCGGAGTCTATGGACCAGCTGACCAAATCCGTGCTGACCATAGGAGCACGCCAGGAGGCGAGAGCGTTGGAAAAGCGGGAAGGGAAAGGGGAGCGCTGGAGGGATTTCCGCATTCCAGAGATTCCAGAGCCACCTTTCCCGCCGGCAGAGCCGATGGAAATTGGCACAGCGCGCGCGCAGTTTCAAATCCCAGTGAAGGGCGGAAGAAGGAGGGGAAGAGCACCAAGAAATGTTATCTCTGCCAACAGCCAGGTCACTTTGCCAGAGTTTGCCCACAAAGAAAGGAATGGCAAGGCTCGACTTCCGGTCGGCGCCAGCGTTTAATGGCGGTCCTTGCCTCGAGCTCCGAGGGAGGACTGCTCCGCGAGTTCGGGTCTGACCCGCTACGGCGAGCGGGGGACCCCTAAAATCACAGGCGCTGAAGCCTGTGAACAAGGAGACTCGGCGGGCACCTTTCGCGCCCCCCGGTACTGCAAAAGAGCCTTTTTAAAGGCTCCGGAGCAGCATCGGGTGTGAGCGCGGTGCTGAGAGTCGTAACCCAGCCTGCGGAGTGAAGCCGCGTCGCCATTGAACGGAGAGCGCCGATTCCTTCCTGAAACTACAATTTGACTGTAAAACCCGTGAGTAAGATTGACAGAAGGGAACGGGACATCTAAATTGAATTTGGGAAATTTGGCTGAAAACGGGAAAGGCATAAAGTAAGGAAGTCTGCCTCCCCGGACTGCATGGTAATTAAAGCAACGAAAGAGCAAGCTGCACTTAAAAGAAGGTTAATTTTTTGACTGTCAAAACCTGACATCTGAACAAAACTTCCCCCCAACAAGCAGGAGAAGGGGGGAAGGAAATTTGGACATTGCAAACCTGCTGGAAATAAATAGAGGAAAAAGATCTTCCACTGTCAAAACCCTGAGACGGGCTGCCGAAGTAAGGCACCGGGAAAGTGAACTGTCAAGACAAAAAAACTTAATATGGAGCCCAAATGGCCAAAATATTGTGAAATTTTAGAGCAAGATGGTGAAAGGGTCAAATTACAGAGTTATGACAAATTAAAGTCTAAAGTACGAGATTGGTTGCACTACCTGCAGATAAACGAGGTATTCAAACAGGACAGGAAAATAGGTTTTCAGATGGAGAGGTCGAAATTGGAAACAGAATTGTTAGAACCCAATACTAAGAACTTGTCAAGAATGTATAATTTGCTGCTGAAATGGAATACACAAGATGAAACAGTAAAATCAGCTATGATTAAATGGGCACAAGACATAGGCCATGACATTATGTTTGATGACTGGGAAAGGTTATGGAATACTGGTGTTAGATTTACGGCTTGTAATGTTTTGAGAGAAAACATAATGAAAATGATCTATAGGTGGTATATGACCCCAGTCAAACTTGCAAAAATTTACCATTTGCCCAATAATAAATGTTGGAAATGTAATGAAACTGAAGGTACTTTCTATCACCTTTGGTGGACCTGCCCGAAGATTAAAGTCTACTGGGAAATGATCTATAATGAAATTAAAAAGGTCCTTAAATGGACATTTTCTAAAAAACCAGAGGCTTTTCTCCTGGGCATGGTGGGCCAATTGGTGCCAAGGAAGGACAGAACTTTCTTTATGTATGCTACCACAGCAGCAAGAATTCTTTTGGCAAAGTATTGGAAGACGCAGCAGCTACCCACTCTGGAAGAATGGCAAGCGAAGGTGATTGACTACATGGGAATGGCAGAGATGACCGGCAGAATCCGTGACCAGGGGAATGAGACAGTGGAAGAAGATTGGAAGAAATTTAAAATATACCTTAAAAATTGTTGTAATATTGAGGAGTGCTGAGATGCTATGGTGTTAAGAAACAGAGAATTGCAGCTGTATATCATAAATTTAAGGGAATTATAATGAAGATGAGCTAATTAATTCAATGGAGGGTTGCTGTCAAAAAGGAAAAATAAGGATGCAGAAAAAGGGAGGTATGGGGAAGTCCGGGAAATAAGGTGAAGGAAAATGAGTTTATGAAATTATACATGTTTATTTGTGTGTATGTTTTGTTTTGTTTTGTTGTTTGTTTTTATTACATGTTTGGAAAATTAATAAAAATTATTTTTAAAAAAATTAAAAAAAGAGAAAGGAATGGCAAGGGATGGCGGGAGCTGTTGGGGAAAAGGAGGAGGAAGGCAAGGAGCAGGTAAAAGCCAACGCCTGGCTGCCACCGTCGGGGCACAGCAGCCAGGCCAAAGAGCAGTGAAAGTGCCCACGCCGGAACCTCCAAGACCTGCTTTAGTGATAGAGGTGTTACTAGAGCTGCCAAATGGACACCCACTGAAGATAAAGGCGCTATTGGACTCAGGCAGCTCCTGTAATTTCATGAGTAAGGAGTTTGCAGCTGAGCACCAGATACAGACTATCCCTTTAAGTAACCCCTTGCAGGTGACCACGATCGATGGGCGGGAGCTACTGGGAGGAGAAGTCAGCCAACAGACGGTTCCAATGATAATGAGAGTGGCAAGGCACACCGAACGAATAGCGTTCAATGTGGCTACCTTGGGAGGAGCGCCCATTATTTTGGGGATGAGCTGGCTGGCGCTGCACGATCCGCTAGTGGGCTGGCATCAGAGAGTGGTCTCCTTTGGGTCAGCGCATTGCCTAGAACACTGCAAAGAGGGGAGGGCTCCGGAAGGGACCAGAGCCACCCTGGCAGGGACGGAAGTAACGGACAAAGGGAAGGTGCCCCCACAATACGCTGATCTAAGCAACATATTCAGTGAAAGGGAAGCAGACAAACTGCCGCCGCATAGACCCTTTGACTGTCAAATCAATCTACTCCCTGGGGCCCAACTCCCAGTGGGCAAGGTGTATGCCATGTCAGACAGGGAGATGCAGGAGTTAAGGGAGTTCATTGACAAAAACCTGAAGCGAGGTTTCATCAGAGAGTCCAGAGCGGTGGGGGGCAGCCCAGTGTTTTTTGTGGACAAAAAAAACACAGATAAACCGAGGCTTGTAGTGGACTTTAGGGCCCTAAATGCAGTATCAGAACCTCTGGCTTTCCCTATGCCCCGAATTGATGACATTTTGACCAGGGTGAGGAAGGGAAAGATTTTTACAAAACTGGACTTGCGGGGGGCGTATAACCTGATACGAATAAGGAAGGGGGATGAATGGAAAACCACCATGTTCACCCCTTTGGGGGCTTTTGAATATCTCGTTATGCCCTTCGGTCTACAAGCGGGCTCAGCGTGTTTTCAATCGTTTATGAACCACGTCCTGGGGCCTTTGCTCTACAAGAATTGTGTAGCCTTCTTAGACGACGTGTTGGTATATTCAGAGAATGAAGAGCAGCATGTGAGGGACGTCCGCGAGGTGTTGGGCAAGCTGCAAGCAAACCAGCTGTGGGTGAAGCTGGAGAAGTGTCAGTTTCATACCAAGGAGGTGGAATTCCTGGGGTACCGCTTGTCAGATAAGGGATTGGCCATGGATCCAGGCAAGGTCCAAGCGGTACTGGAATGGAAAACACCGAAAACAAAGAAGGATGTGCAAAGATTCTTAGGGTTTGGAAACTTTTATCGGAAGTTCATCAAGAACTTTGCCCACCTGACGGCTCCCATCACTGACTGTCTCAGCAGCAAGAAGAAATTTGTTTGGACGGCGGAGGCGGAGCGAGCATTTGAAGCACTGAAAAGGGCGTTCGCTTCGGAAGAACAACTCCTGCATGTGGATTTACAAAAACCTATGAGAGTGGAAACAACAGATGCGTCAGACCGGGCGGTAGGGGCGGTGCTTCTACAACCGGGGAAGAGTAAGTCGGAGTGGAGACCGTGTGCCTTCTTCTCGCGGAAGCTGAATAAGTCCGAGAGGAACTACACGGTGTATGACCGAGAACTACTCGCCATTCACGAAGCGTTCCGGAGATGGAGGCATTTATTGATTGGTGCACAACATAAGGTGCAAGTGTGCACAGACCACAAGAATTTAGAGTATTGGAGAACAGCACGAGTGCTCAACCAACGACAAGTGAGATGGGCCGAGGAGTTCTCCAAATTCCACTTTGAAATTTGTTACGTGCCAGGCCCAGAAAACGTCAGGGCGGACGCTCTCTCACGCAAACCTGAGTATTTGGAGGGGGAGGGGGCAACCGAAGAGAGACATGTCATCCCAGAGGACCGCTGGGTGTGTGGGGCGGCACTGGTGGGGCAAAGAGAACTGGTAGAGGAAACGGAGAATGATGAATATGCCCAGGATAAGCTCAGAGGTCTCAGGGGGGAGAGAGAGAGCCCCAGAGGCTTTGAGGAAAGAAATGGGGCATTGTATTACAAAGGGGCACTGTATATACCCGAAGGAGAATTGAGGGGGAGAGTACTCAAGCAGCTGCACGACAGCCCCACAGCGGGGCATTTTGGGCAACACAAGACCATGTGGTTGGTTACCAGGGAATTTTGGTGGCCTAAGGTGAGGGAAGATGTAAGGGAGTATGTAAGAGGGTGTGACCAATGCCAGCGAGCTAAAGGGGAAAGGCGGGCGCCGGCAGGGTTATTAGAACCCTTACCCACCCCCGAACGGCCATGGGAGGCGGTATCGATAGATTTCATGACGGATCTGCCGAAGTCCAAGGGGAAAACAGCCATCATGGTAGTAGTAGACCTGTTAACTAAGATGTGCCACTTTGTAGCATGCTCACATGCAGTCACAGCGGAAGAGACAGCGAAATTGTTTGTAGAGCACATTTTTCGGTTGCATGGCGCCCCCTTGAGGGTGGTCTCAGAGAGAGGCAAACAATTTACGTCCAGGTTCTGGAGGAAGCTCATGAGCTTACTGCACGTGGAGGTCAATTTTTCGACTGCCCGGCACCCTGAAACCAACGGGCAGGCGGAAAGAGCAAACGGTATCCTCCAGCAGTACCTGAGGTGTTATGTCAATGACAGAGAGAACGATTGGGTCGAAAAGTTGGCGCTGGCAGAGTTTGCCTACAATAATGCGGAGAATGTGTCTACAGGGATGAGCCCCTTTTTGGCCAATTATGGGTGTCACCCCAGGGCATTTCCAGGGGGAGGAGGGGAGAGATGGAGCGTCCCGGCGGCCGAACCTTTTGTAGAAGAGATGGAAGCGATCCATTGTCAGCTCCAGCTCAACTTAGAAAGGGCCAAAGAAGAATATAAGAGGCAGGCAGACAAGAACAGAAGGGAAGGTGAAGCCGTAAGGGTGGGGGATCAGGTGTGGCTGTCAACCCAAGGCTTGCCGTTCAAAGGGGGTTGCAAGAAGTTGAGACCCAAAAGGTTGGGACCCTTTGAGGTCATTCAGCAGGTCAACCCAGTGGCTTTCAAACTCCGGTTACCCAACCACATGAAATTGCACCCAGTATTCCATAGGTCCTTACTGTCACCGTATAGGGGGGGGACGTGAAGGGGAATCCACCAGGGGACCTGCCTTAGAAGAAAGGGAACGCAGCAGCCATGTTGCGGAAATCATCGATTCCAGGTGGAAGGGGAATCAGGTGGAGTATTTGGTGGCGTGGGAAGGGGAACCGGAGTCAGAAAACACCTGGGTAACTGCAGAGGATGTCAATGACGAGGTCTTAATAGAAACGTTCCACCAAAGGTTCCCGAGGAAACCTCAGCCTGTAGCAAGGTTCAGGAGGGAGTACTTCGGCACCACCGACGAGGAGGAGGAACTGGAAGGATTCACGGAATCGGAGCTGGAAGAAGGAATTGACTCCGATGACGAGGAGTACTTGGGGACCAGGAACAGCAACCGGTGGAGGGAAGTGTTCGAGACTTTGGAAGATGAGGGAGGTTCTTTCAGGGGCTTTGCTTCCTCACCGCCCATAGAGGAGGGGACGGGAGGGGGTGAAGGGGGCCCTGGAGGGGAGGTGGATGTCAGGGAACTGCCATCGGAAGGACAGGAGGTGGAAGGGCTCCCTGAGGTTGAGAGAGACTTAGCAGCTGAAGAGGGAACCAGCAGGGGGAGAGGAGGAACTCCAAGGGAAAGTGAGTCGGAGGGATGGCTCAGAGACACTTCCAGCGAAAACAGTGGGGAGGTTTCAAGACCTCCTATAGGGACACCCACTCCTCGCCGGAAACTGTCACGCCGAGAGTCCAGAAGACGTGTTTCCGTTAAGGAGCTTTTATGCTGGAAGAGATTCCGTAAGAGACCACTTTCGGATTCTGCTAGCGACTGACGGAGCCATGCTGGAGGGGCTCCGTCGTAGGCAGAGGTTTGAGGACTTGACCAAACTCTGAGGGACTTGCATTTTACGCACAAGCAGCTCATCATCCCATTACAATAAGATTGCTATTTCTGAAGCTTCATGAAACAAAAGTGTGTGTGTAAAGGTGAACAAAGAGTTGCAGAATGGCATGAAAGCACAATTGCTGAGTTCACATTTGCCACATGAGTATTGGGCTGAATCTTTATCTTCTTTTTGTTACATTTGGGTGAGAAAGGTTTCAAAACGTATGGGAAGTTCTCCTTTTGAGAGGCTGTTCCACAGGAAACCTTCTGTAACACATTTTAAGGTTTTTGGATCTCACATCCGTACAGAAACTCCACATGGGATTAAAAATGCAAAAGGCATTTTTGTGGGTTATGAAAAGGGTCTCTACAGAGTCATTTTGTCTGAATCTGGTCAGGTGATTCTCACAAAGTTTCTAGAGAGCACTCCAAGACAGGAGAGAGAGGTTTTTCACACATTTCCCACTGATGACAATTCAGATGATAATTCTGATTATTCTGATTATTATTATTTTTTAAAAAAGATATTTATTAAGATTTTCAAAGTATTACAAAATGAAAAAAGAAAAAAGAAAAATACAAAATAAAAATAGTTAAAAACAATTCCATCTTTCCATTACTTATCTTTCATTTGCTTATTTCCCAGACCTCCTCACACCTCCCTTTTTTGTATTCCAGTTCAATTTGTTAGTTCAGCAAATCCTTTCCCTCTTTGTTTATCCTAGTCTTTAATCTTAAAATATTATAACATTAAATTTTTGCCTGTTAATAATCCATTTTTCATATTCCTTATAGCATTATAGCTAAAAACCACTTAACTTCTTATCCAACATCATTCTAACATTCATTAATTTTACAGTATTTCTGTAAGTAGACTTTAAACTTTTTCCAGTCTTCTTCCACCGATTCTTCTCCCTGGTCTCGGATTCTGCTGGTCATTTCCACCAGTTCCATATAGTCCATCACCTTCATCTGCCATTCTTCCAGAGTGGGTAGATCTTGTGTCTTCCAATACTTTGCGATAAGTATTCTTGCTGCTGTTGTGGCGTACATAAAGAAAGTTCTATCCTTCTTTGACACCAATTGGCCGACCATGCCCAGGAGAAAGGCCTCTGGTTTCTTCAGGAAGGTATATTTAAATACCTTTTTCATTTCATTATATATCATCTCCCAGAAAGCCTTAATCCTTGGGCACGTCCACCAAAGGTGAAAGAATGTACCTTCAGTTTCTTTACATTTCCAACATTTATTATCGGGCAAATGATAGATTTTTGCAAGCTTGACTGGTGTCATGTACCACCTGTATATCATTTTCATAATATTCTCTCTTAAGGCATTACATGCCGTAAACCTCATACCTGTGGTCCATAACTGTTCCCAGTCAGCCATCATAATGTTATGTCCAACATCCTGTGCCCATTTAATCATAACAGATTTCACTGTTTCATCCTGAGTATTCCATTTCAACAGCAAGTTATACATCCTTGACAAAGTCTTAGTTTTGGAATCTAACAATTCTGTTTCCAATTTTGATTTTTCCACCTGGAATCCAATTTTCTTGTCCAAATTGTATTCCTCCATTATTTGATAATAATGAAGCCAATCTTGCACTTTGTTTTTTAATTTTTCATAACTCTGCAATTTCAGTTTGTCTCCCACTTGTTCCAAAATTTCCCAATATTTCGGCCATTTGTCCTCCATATTGAGCTTTTTATGAGCCTTCGCTTCCATCAGTGACAACCACCTTGGGGTTTTATTTTCAAGTAAGTCCTTATATCTTATCCAGACATTAAACAATGCTTTCCTGACAATATGGTTTTTAAATGCTTTATGTGCTTTGACCTTGTCATACCACAGATATGCATGCCATCCAAATACATTATTAAAACCTTCCAAATCCAAAATGTCTGTGTTTTCAAGAAGTAGCCATTCTTTCAACCAGCAGAAAGCTGCTGATTCATAATAAAGTTTAAGGTCTGGCAGGGCAAATCCACCTCTTTCCTTTGCATCCGTTAATATTTTAAATTTTATTCTGAGCTTCTTGCCCTGCCAGACAAATCTGTTGAATGGTTTCTTTAAATGTAAAGGTTCATCATTTTTCCACCCGATGTGTATGTCTTTAAGGGGCCAGAGCAAGGGCCAGAGCAAGATAACGAGACCCAGCTTTACAGCTGTGAAACATAGCAGGTGCTGCTGAGTTGTATTTGATTAAGGTGTGTCAGCATTTGGGTGTAATATATAAGGAGCAGCACCTAGCTCTCCCATCCCCCTGGGGGATGGGTTGGTGGTTGGGTCTGGTTTGTTTGTTGATGTATTTAGTGTAAATGGAGTTTTTGTTTTTCTTATTAAAACCTTGTTTAAGTTATTTTTGAGTCCCTTTTTAATGCATGGTCTCCCCAGCAAGCTTTCCGCTGCGCTACCATTCTGCAAAAAGCCAACAAAATCTAGAAATATCTCTCTGCCACTTCTTGAAACAATCCATTTTATCCAGAATTTGCAATGTTTGAAACAGAAATAACATTCTTGGCAATACATTCATCTTTATCGCAGCAATACGGCCTAGCAGTGAAAGCTTCAAATGTGACCAAATTTCTAAATCTTTTTTCACTTCCGACCAGCATTTTTCATAATTGTCTTTAAATAAGTTCCCATTTTTAGCTGTCATATTAATCCCCAGATATTTCACTTTCTTAACCACTGTTAAACCTGTCTCATTCTGAAACCTCTCTCTTTCAATCGCTGTTAAATTTTTCTCTAAAACCTTTGTTTTTAATTTATTCAGTTTAAATCCTGCAACCTGACCGAAATCTTGAATCAGTTCCAAAACTCTTTTAGTACTAGATTCTGGCTCCTGTAATGTCAATACTAAATCGTCTGCAAATGCTCTCAATTTATACTGTTTAGCTCCGACTTGTATACCTTTAACCAACTGGTCCCTTCTAATCATATTCAACAAAACCTCCAGGACTGATATAAAAAGCAATGGGGAAAGTGGGCAACCTTGTCGTGTTCCTTTTTCTATCTTAAATTCCTCCGTCACCTCATTGTTAACAATTAACTTGGCCTTTTGTTCAGAGTAAATTGCACTTATACCATTTCCAAATCCTTCACCCACCCCCATCCCCTGTAAGTTCTTCATAAAACTCCAAGAGATATTGTCAAAAGCTTTCTCCGCATCCACAAATATCAAAACTGCCTTAGTATTAATATTCAATATTAAGAAGAAAGAGATAAAATTTTGAATCTGCACTACCAAAAAACCTTGGAGATTGAAAGTTCTTATGTGGAGATCTTCAAAGATATCCCGAAGCATATCTTGGATGTAAGAACCCACTACAGAGATCTGGTTGTTCTACTGAAAAAAAACAAGATATTCTTCAGGTGGAAATTCCCACAAGGCCTATCTTTTAAATACAAAGGAAGGAAGGTAAGAATAAGGACACTGAGTGATAAAGACAAGTTTTTGAGAGACCACGAAGAGGAGCTTCAGAAGGAGGTAGAATCTGGGGAGGAACTGACGCCATCAGGAAAAGGAACACTGGACATATCAAATTATCATTCGGGTTGAAACCACCGACAGAGGAAGAACAACTACTTGGAGCAGCAGGAGTAAGTAAATAGTCTCATCATGGCTCTGCAACTTCTAAGCTGGAATTGTAATGGTATCAATATGCCCCAAAAGAGGAAAGCTGTCTTCCATATATTGAAGAAAGAACAATTGGACTTGATTTGTCTACAAGAAACACATGTGATGAGGTTACACAGGAAAATATTGGTGAATAAAAGATTGGGACAAGAATTTATTTCATCTGACAAAGTCAGAAAAAGAGGAGTTGTGATATATGCAAAGGAAAAATTGCTACCGAAATTTATTTTCAAAGATGAACAAGGAAGATATTTAGCAATTGAAATTCAAGTCCAAGGAGAGAAATTTTTGATTGTAGGAATTTATGCACCGAATGAGGGGAAATCTGAATTTTTTAAAAAGTTGCATGAGATTTTGTTGGACTATTTGGACTACAACCTAATATTGATGGGAGATATGAATGGAGTTGTATCTACAAATATGGACAAAGCACAAAGACAGATACTTACCAAGGATGGAAGATTACCAAAAACTTTTTTTGAAATGACTGACAATATGGATTTAATTGATATTTGGAGAATAAAGAATCCTCTTGAAAGAGAGGGAACCTTCTTTTCTGAAGCCAAAATGACATGGACCAGAATTGACCAAATTTGGGTTACTAGAGGAATGGCACCAAAGATAAAGAAAGTGGAAATCTGCCCAAATACTTGCTCCGACCACAATGCAGTAAAAATGGAGATGAAGCAAATAACAACTGGCTCCTTCAGATGGAGGATGAATGACACCTTATTCAGAGATGAAGAAGTTTATAAAAAGGCCCAAAAAACTTTGAGAGACTATTTTGAAATAAACATGAACACCAATGTTGAAAAAAGAGTAATCTGGGACGCAAGTAAAGCCGTTATGCGAGGATTTCTGATACAACAAAATGCAATAAAAAAGAGAAGCCAAAATTGTTAGAGGACATTCGGCACAGAAACACCTTTAAGAAGTTTCTGGGATTAATTGGCTGCAGGTGACCGTTGCTATAAAGGAAAAAAGCTGAGTTTTGTTGGCTGCCTGCAGGAATAACACCCACCAGAGTTTGTGTTTATTTGCTTAGTAATAAAGTCTTCGTTTTAGTTTGGGTTTTTACACCTATGTCTCCTGGAGTCACTCTGTCCTCTGCCACCGGCTGGAAATCCCCCTCCAACAGGTTATGGGCCCAGTCCCCAGTCCTGAGTGGGCAGAGACAGAGCGTGAAAAGAACCCAGAGACTGGAAGCAACTCAGCGTTTCTCAAGCAGCTGGCTGTGTGAAGGCATCGGCAGGGAGTGTCTGTCTGGGACCAGGAGCCGAACTTTTCTTCAAGCCACGTGTGAGTAAGAACTGAGTGGAAAGCTGAAAGCTGGGTGGCGCCATGGCTGGACTTGGAGCTGGAGCTCAAGGGGGAGCTTCCTATTTTCCAGTAGAGAAACTGGGAGAGTCCAATTATATGTCATGGAGTTTACAGATGCAGGCGTTTTTAAAGAAAGAACAATGTTGGACTGTTATTGTTAACCCTCCTGTAAAAGAGGAGGATGAAGAAGTAGATGAAGCAGACCAAAGGCTGGAGGACAAAGCCTATGCCAATTTAATTTTGAGTTTAGAGAAGTCTCAGTTATCTCATGTGCGAGACCTTGAAACAGCAAGTGAGATTTGGCAAGCACTGAGAGCAATACATATTAGAGACACTGCTGGCAGCAAAATTACTCTAACGAGAGCTCTGTACCGAGCCAGACTAAGTGAGGGTGAATGTGTTTCAACACACCTTCAAAGAATGCGTGATTTGTTTTCACAGTTAAATGAACTTGGGGAACATTTTTCTGAACAGAGAAAGGTTTATATTGTGCTGTCTTCACTTCCTGAGTCATGGGACAATTTAGTGATGACTCTGGAAGCAATCCCAGAAAGCCAATTAACAATGCATTTCTTAACTGGGCGTTTGCTTGATGAGGAGGAAAGACGCCATGAGAGGAAGGCCACAACCCCTCACCGTAACTCCAGAAATGGGAGGCAGTCCAGTAAAAGATATGCAACTGATGAGGAGCGGCATCCTAAAGAGGTTGTAGACCACAGAGAGGAAGCAGCGTTCACAGTTAGAAGATGCTATCGTTGTGGGTCAACCAAGCATTTAGTACGACAGTGCACTGTGTCTGTGGGAGAAAATACAAGACAAGGGCGGCCTGCGTTTGCTGGGAAGCGAGGAGACAGGAAGAGTCGAGTCCAGTATGTTTCTGCAGCAGTTCGAGGCACCAGTCACGACGTTGGATAAGACTGGATTTTAGACTCAGCAGCGACAAACATATTTGTTAAGTCTGCACAAACCCTTGTAGAAAAGCAGCCTTGTAAATCTGTAAATGTAGTACTAGCTGATGGAACAGTGCATGAGTCAGCTGGAAAGGGTAGTGTGAATATCAACTGTTTAAGTACCAAGTTTACCAATGTTTTATGTGTACCAAGTTTAGAAAATAATTTGCTTTCAGTTACAAGTCTTGTTAAGCAGGGATTTAAAGTAACCTTTTCTGGTTCAGGCTGTAGAATAGAGAAAGCTGGAAAAGTGGTTACAGCGTCGCTACAAAATGGTTTGTTTGTTTTGAAAGACCAGCTAGTAAGTGAGTCTGGGGCATGTGTTAAAGCCTGTAATAGAGCCTTGCATGGTGAGTGCCAGCATCTGTGGCATCGTCGTTTGGGGCATGCCAATTTCCGCAGTATTGCAAAAATGCCAGAATTAAGCAAGGGAATTAAAATGAAAAAATGTTCAGTTTTTCTAGACTGCAATACCTGCAAGGAGTCTAAAAGTAAGCGAGGGTCTTATCCTGAAAGTACTAGAATTAGCAAGAGGCCATTTGCTTTAGTACATTCAGACCTTTGTGGGCCATTTGCAGAGTCTGAAGGAGGAGCAAAGTTTTTTTTGGTTCTTGTGGATGATTATAGCCGGTATACTTGGGTATATTTGTTAAAACACAAAAGTGAAACTGGTCAACTGATTAAGAATTGGGTCAACTATATAGAAAGGCAGTTTCCCTACAAAGTTACCCAGTTGCAAAGTGACCGTGGAGGCGAGTTCATGTCTGAAGCCCTCCAAGTTTGGTTGAAAAAGCGTGGTATTAGTCACCGTAAATCGTGTCCTTTTTCGCCTGAAGAAAATTCAGTTGCAGAACGCAAGATAAGATCTTTACAAACAATGCTAGATTCAATGCTGTGTGATTCTGGCCTATCCAGGAAGTATTGGGGGGAAGGAATTCTGTGTGCTAACTACATACAGAACAGATTGTTTCATTCTACCATAAACAACACCCCTCATTTTTTGCTTTATGGAAAAAAACCCTTTTTGGACCATGTTAAAACTTTTGGTTGCTGGGCTTGGGTTCACATCCCAAAAGGACAGAGAAGGAAAGGAGAGCCCAAGGCAAAGAAACTTAGGTTTGTTGGCTATCAAACTTGGTCAAAGGGGTATCGTTTTGCACTAGGGCGTGGCAGAGTTGTAATATCAAGACATGCAGAGTTTTGTGAGCAAGATGGTTGGGTTCGTTTACATGGAAATTCAGAGGTTGTGTTATCTTCTGATGATACAGATAAATTTGTGAAATCTGAGGAAGAAAAGCCACAAATTAAAGAAGGTTCTGAAAGTGACAGTGATGAGGATTCAGGGGATGAGGATCCCAGTACACAATCTCCTAAAGCTGAACCAATTTCTCCTGAGCAGGATAAATCAGAAGGGGAAGATAGTTCAGAGGGGGAGAGTGTTCAAGTTAGAAGGTCACAAAGAAGCAATAAGGGGGTACCTCCAGAAAGGTTTACTATACAAGAAGTTAAAACTGTTGATGTGAAAAAGGAACCTCGTGATTATGAGGAAGTTTTAAAGTTACCACACCAGGAAATAGTAAGGTGGAAAAATGCAATGAAAGCAGAAATGAAATCTTTAGCAGAACACAATGTCTTTACCATTGAGCCATTGCCTGAAGGAAAAAAGGCAGTGGGCTGTAGATGGGTGTATAAAATAAAACATTTGGCAGATGGTGATGTTAAGTACAAAGCCAGACTGGTAGCACAAGGCTTTACTCAAAGAAAAGGTGAAAGCTTTGATGAAACCTTTTCTCCTACTGCAAGGAGTGAAAGTGTACGCTTATTGCTAGCTCTTGCAGCACAACGTGGGTTTAAGGTAAACCATTTTGATATTGAAACAGCTTATCTTAACGCAAATCTGCAAGAAGAAATTTTTATGAATCAAGCGCCAGGTTTTGAGGCAGGAGAACAGAATTCTGTATATAGGCTGAACAAAGCAATTTATGGGCTCAAACAGTCAGCTAGAAATTGGAACGAATGTCTTGATAATGCTTTAAAAAATCTTGGTTTTAAAAGAAGCTTAGCTGATAACTGCTTGTACACTAAAGGAAAGGGTGATAAACAAGAATTGTGTTTGTGTTATGTTGATGATTTGCTTTACTCTACAAAAAGTGACAAGCAAGTGGAAAAATTTGCAGAACAACTAAGAAAGGTATTTAAAGTAAGAGATTTGGGTCCAGTAAAAAATTATCTCGGTTTAGAAATTCAAAGAACAAACGATGGAAGTTTTTTGTTGAGTCAAAAAGACAAAATAATGGAATTACTTGAAAGAAACAATATGCAAAACTGCAAGGGAGTAAAAACCCCAATGGAAATAGGTTTTTTCAAAAATGAAGGAGAATGCACAGAACCTGTAAATCCTGAAATGTACCATTCAATAATTGGAAGTTTATTATACATTTCATTGTGGAGCAGACCAGATTTGAGTTATGCAGTTGGAATACTAAGCAGACTAGTAAGCTGTCCTACAGAAAATGCCTGGAAAGGTTTAAAACGCATTTTCCGGTATCTAAAGCAAACACTTGATTATTGTTTAAGATTACCATCTTCAGGGTCCACAAAATTGCAGTGTTACGTTGACAGCGATTGGGCCAACCTGCCTGATAAAAAATCAATTTCTGGAATGGTATTTCAATTTGGGGATTCTTTAATAGGTTGGAAATCCAAAAAACAAAGTATCGTGGCCACATCATCAACAGAGGCCGAATACTGTGCATTGTCGGAGTTATGTAATGAAATAAAATTTTATGTTCAGATCCTCAAGGATATAAACGTACAGTGTGATTATCCCGTTCAAATTATGGAAGATAATCAAGCCGTAATAACTTTGTCTGGATCTGACCAGTTTAGAAACAAATCAAAGCATTTGGAAATTAAATATCAAAATGTAGCTGAAAATGTAAAACAGAACCAGATAATGCTGAAGTATTGTGAAAGTACACAAAATGTGGCGGATGTATTTACAAAAGCATTAACCTTTGAAAAACATGCACGACTGGTAGCAAAGTTGGGAGTTGCTGTGTGTGATATGTAAATATGTTCTGTTCTGTTTAAAATACTATTGTTTCTGTTTGAATGAGAGGGGGTGTTAGAGGACATTCGGCACAGAAACATGTGTGTATACCTTTAAGAAGTTTCTGGGATTAATTGGCTGCAGGTGACCGTTGCTATAAAGGAAAAAAGCTGAGTTTTGTTGGCTGCCTGCAGGAATAACACCCACAAGAGTTTGTGTTTATTTGCTTAGTAATAAAGTCTTCGTTTTAGTTTGGGTTTTTACACCTATGTCTCCTGGAGTCACTCTGTCCTCTGCCACCGGCTGGAAATCCCCCTCCAACAAAAATGAGAAAAAAAGATAAGATTTTGGAGAAGATAAAACAAGGGGAAAGGAAACTAAGATCAAAACCAAAGTCCCAAGAGATTTTGAGAGAAATTAAATTATACCAAACACAATATATGGAACTGATGAATCAAGAAATAGAATGGAAAATTAAACAAATGAGACAAAAGACATTTGAATCAGCAGACAAATGTGGTAAATTATTGGATTGGCAAATGAGGAAAAGACAAAAATTTAATACGGTCACAAATCTAGAAGTGGAAGGAAAGAACATATGCAAGCCAAATGAAATTAGAGATTGCTTCCAGAGATATTTTAAACAATTATACTCACAAGGGCCGCAGAAAGAAATGGACATAGACCAATTTCTTAAGACACATGGATTACAAAAAATTTCTCATGAAAGTAAAATAGTGTTGAATCAGAAAATAACTGAGCAGGAAATAGAAGGTGCCATTCAAAACATGCAACTGGGCAAGTCCCCGGGACCGGACGGGCTTACGTCCAGATATTATAAAATGTTGAAGGAGTGGCTATTGCAACCTATGAAGGAAGTTTGTAATGAAATTTTGGAGGGGAAAAGGGCACCAGAAACGTGGAAAGAGGCTTATATTACACTTATACCGAAGACTGAGACTGAAAAGACTCAACTTAAGAACTACCGCCCTATTTCTTTATTAAATGTGGATTACAAAATCTTTGCTGACATTTTGGCTAAGAGGCTGAAAAAAGTATTGATGGAGGAGATTCATAGAAACCAAGCGGGCTTTCTCCCAAGAAGACATTTGTCAGATAACGTAAGGAACATAATTGACATTTTAGAAAAGCTAGAAGTGAATATAAACACTAAAGCAGTTTTGATATTTGTGGACGCGGAGAAAGCCTTTGACAATATTTCTTGGAGTTTTATGAGGAAGAATCTCCGGGGGATGGGGGTAGGCCAAGGGTTTGAAAACGGTATAGGTGCGATATATTCAGAGCAAAAAGCAAAGTTGATTGTAAATAATGTGGTTACGGAAGAATTTAAGATAGAAAAAGGGACACGTCAGGGGTGCCCAATCTCCCCATTACTTTTTATATTAGTCCTGGAGGTTTTGCTGAACATGATTAGAAGGGATCAGCTGGTTAAAGGGGTACAGGTCGGAGCTAAACAGTACAAATTGAGAGCATTTGCAGATGATCTGGTACTTACTTTACAAGAGCCAGAATCTAGTACTAAAAGGGTTCTAGAAATAATTCAAGAGTTTGGTCAAGTAGCAGGATTTAAACTGAACGAATTTAAAACTAAGGTATTGTAGAAAAATTTAACACCTATGGAAAGGGAGAGGTTTCAGAATGAGATAGGTTTAGCTGTGGTTAAGAAAGTGAAATATTTGGGGATTAACATGACAGCTAAAAATGCGAATCTGTTTAAAGATAATTATGAGAAATGTTGGACAGAAGTGAAAAAAGATTTAGAAATTTGGTCAAATTTGAAGCTTTCCTTGTTGGGTCGAATTGCAGCTATAAAGATGAATGTATTGCCTAGAATTGTTGATAAGATGGACTGTTTCAAGAAGTGGCAGAAAGATATTTCTAGATTTGTCTGGCAGGGCAAGAAGCCCAGAATAAAATTCAAGATATTAACGGATGCAAAGGAAAGGGGTGGATTTGCCCTGCCAGACCTTAAATTATATTATGAATCAGCAGCTTTCTGCTGGTTGAAAGACTGGCTACTTCTGGAGAATACAGACATTTTGGACTTAGAAGGTTTTAATAACACTTTTGGGTGGCATGCATATCTGTGGTACGACAAGGTTAAAGCTCATAAAGCTTTTAAAAACCATATTGTCAGGAAAGCATTTTATAATGTCTGGATCAAATATAAAGATTTGCTGGAAAATAAAACTCCAAGGTGGTTGTCCCCAATGGAGGCAAAGGCTGTGAAAAAACTCAATATGGAGTCTAAATGGCCGAAATATTGGGAAATTTTGGAACAAGAAGGGGATAAACTGAAATTGCAGAGTTATGAGAAATTGAAAGACAAAGTGCGAGACTGGCTTCATTATTATCAAGTAATGGAGGCAGTGAGAGATTTTACTTTCTTGGGCTCCATGATCACTGCAGATGGTGACAGCAGCCACGAAATTAAAAGACGCCTGCTTCTTGGGAGAAGGGCAATGACAGGCCTAGACAGCATCTTGAGAAGTAGAGACGTCACCTTGCCAACAAAGGTCCGTATAGTTAAAGCCATGGTTTTCCCAGTAGTGATGTATGGAAGTGAGAGCTGGACCATAAAGAAGGCTGATCGCCGAAGAATTGATGCTTTTGAATTATGGTGCTGGAGGAGACTCTTGAGAGTCCCATGGACTGCAAGAAGATCAAACGCATCCATTCTTAAGGAAATCAGCCCTGAGTGCTCACTGGAAGGACAGATCGTGAAGCTGAGGCTCCAGTACTTTGGCCACCTCATGAGAAGAGAAGACTCCCTGGAGAAGACACTGATGCTGGGAAAGATGGAGGGCACAAGGAGAAGGGGGCGACAGAGGACGAGATGGTTGGATAGTGTTTTCGAGGTTACCAGCATGAGTTTGACCAAACTGCGGGAAGTAGTGGAGGACAGAGGTGCCTGGCGTGCTCTGGTCCATGGGGTCACGAAGAGTCGGACACGACTAAATGACTAAACAACAACAACAACAAAATGGAGACTTATAAGTTAGACAGGAAAATTGGTTTCCAGGTGGAAAAATCAAAATTGGAGACAGAATTGTTAGAATCCAAAACTAAGAACTTGTCAAAAATGTACAACTTGCTGTTGAAATGGAATACACAGGATGAAATAGTTAAATCAGCTATGATCAAGTGGGCACAAGACATTGGTCATAACATTATGTTTGAGGACTGGGAACGGTTGTGGACCACTGGTATTAAATTCACGGCATTTAATGCCTTAAAAGAAAATATTATGAAAATGATTTATAGGTGGTACATGACCCCAGTCAAGCTTGCAAAAATTTACCACTTGCCTGATAATAAGTGCTGGAAATGTAAAGAGACTGAAGGTGCATTTTTTCACCTCTGGTGGACATGCCCAAGGATTAAGGCATTCTGGGAAATGATTTATAATGAAATGAAAAAGGTATTTAAATATACCTTTTTGAAGAAACCAGAGGCCTTTCTCCTGGGTATGGTCGACCAATTGGTGTCAAAGAAGGACAGAACATTTTTTATGTATGCCACAACAGCAGCAAGAATACTCATCGCAAAGTATTGGAAGACAGAAGATCTACCCACCGTGGAAGAATGGCAGATGAAGGTTATAGACTATATGGGACTGGCAGAAATGACCGGCAGAATCCGAGACCAGGGAAAAGAGACGGCGGACGAAGATTGGAAGAAATTTAAGGACTACCTTAAGAAACATTGTAAAATTATTGAATGTTAGAACGATGTTGATTCAGAAACTAAGTGGCTTTCAGCTGTAATGATTAGGTAAATAAGAAAAGAAAGGTCAAAAACTAAATAGAAATTAGGGAGGGATTTGCTGAATTGAATTAATTAGAGATTGGAATACAGAAAGGAGAGGTATGAGGAGGTCGGGAAAGTAAGTTTTACGAATATAAGGGATTGAAATTATACTTGTTGTTGTATGTGTTTTGTATGTATGTGTGATGGGATGATGAGCTGCTTGTGCGTAAAATGCAAGTCCCTCAGAGTTTGATCAGGTTTTCAAACCTCTGCCTGTGACGGAGCCCCTCCGGCATGGCTGCGTCAGTCGCTAGCAGAATCCGAAAGTGGTTGCTTTCGGAATCGTTTCCAACATAAAAGCTCCTTAACGGAAACACGTCTTCTGGACTCTCGGCGTGACAGTTTCCGGCGAGTAGTGGGTGTCCCTATAGGAGGTCCTGAGACCTCCCCACTGTTTTCGCTGGAAGCATCTCTGAGCCATCCCTCCGACTCACTTTCCCTTGGAGTTCCTCCTCTCCCCCTACTGGTTCCCTCTTCAGCTGCTATGTCTCTCTCAACCTCAGTGAGCCTTTGCACCTCCTGTCCTTCCGATGGCAGTTCCCTGACATCCACCTCCCCTCCAGGGCCCCCTTCACCCCCTCCCGTCTCCTCCCCTACGGGCGGTGAGGAGGTAAACCCCCTGAAAGAACCTCCCTCATCTTCCGAAGTCTCGAACACTTCCCTCCACTTGTTGCTGTCCCTGGTCACTCGGTACTCCTCGTCATCGGAGTCCATTCCCTCTTCCAACTTCGAATCCGCGAATCCTTCCAGTTCCTCTTCCTCGTCGGTGGTGCCGAAATACTCTCTCCTAAACCTTGCTACAGGCTGAGGTTTCCTCGGGAATCTTTGGTGGAACGTTTCTATTAAAGCCTCGTCATTGACCTCCCCTGCAGTCACCCAGGTGTTTTCTGACTCCGGTTCCCCTTCCCACTCCACCAAATACTCCACCTGATTTCCCTTCCACCTGGAATCGAGGATTTCCGCTACATGGTTGCTGTTTTCCCTTTCTTCCAAGGCGGGTTCCCTGGCGTGCTCCCCTTCACGTCCCCCCCTGTACGGTGACAGTAACGACCTGTGGAACACTGGGTGCAATTTCATGTGGTTGGGCAACCGGAGTTTGAAAGCCACTGGGTTGATCTGCTGAATGACCTCAAAGGGTCCCAATCTTTTGGGTCTCAATTTCTTACAACCCCCTTTGAACGGCAACCCTTGGGTTGACAGCCACACCTGATCCCCCACCCTTATGGTTTCACCTTCCCTTCTGTTCTTGTCTGCCTGCTTCTTATATTGTGCCTTGGCCCTTTCTAAGTTGAGCTGGAGCTGATGATGGATCGCTTCCATCTCTTCTACAAAATGTTCGGCCGCTGGGACGCTCCATCTCTCCCCTCCATCCCCTGGAAATGCCCTGGGGTGACACCCGTAATTAGCCAAAAAGGGGCTCATCCCTGTGGACACATTCTCTGCATTATTGTAGGCAAATTCTGCCAGCGCCAACTTTTCGACCCAGTCGTTCTCTCTGTCATTGACATAACACCTCAGATATTGTTGGAGGATGCCATTTGCTCTTTCCGCCTGCCCGTTGGTTTCAGGGTGCCGGGCAGTCGAAAAATTGACTTCCACGTGCAGCAAGCTCATGAGCTTCCTCCAGAACCTGGAAGTAAATTGTTTGCCCCTGTCTGAGATCACCCTCAAGGGGGCGCCGTGCAACCTAAAGATGTGTTCTACAAACAACTTCGCGGTTTCTTCCGCTGTGACTGCATGTGAGCATGCTACAAAGTGGCACATCTTAGTTAACAGGTCTACTACTACCATGATGGCTGTTTTCCCCTTGGACTTCAGCAGATCCGTCATAAAATCTATCGATACCGCTTCCCAGGGCCGTTCTGGTGTGGGTAATGGTTCTAATAACCCTGCCGGCGCCCTTCTTTCCCATTTGGCTCGCTGACATTGGTCACACCCTCTTACATACTCCCTTACATCTTCCCTCACCTTGGGCCACCAAAATTCCCTGGTAACCAACCACATGGTCTTGTGTTGCCCAAAATGTCCTGCCGTGGGGCTATCGTGCAACTGCTTGAGTACTCTCCCCCTCAATTCACCTTCGGGTATATACAGTGCCCCTTTGTAATACAATGCCCCATTTCTTTCCTCAAAACCTCCGGGGCTCTCGCCCTCCCCCCTGAGACCTCTGAGCTTATCCTGGGCATATTCATCATTTTCCGTTTCCTCTACCAGTTCTCGTTGCCCCACCAGCGCCGCCCCACACACCCAGCGGTCCTCAGGGATGACATGTCTCTCTTCGATTGCCCCCTCCCCCTCCAAATACTCTGGTTTGCGTGAGAGAGCGTCCGCCCTGACGTTCTCTGGGCCTGGCACATAACAAATTTCAAAGTGGAATTTGGAGAATTCCTCTGCCCATCTCACTTGTCGTTGGTTGAGCACTCGAGCCGTTCTCCAATACTCTAAATTCTTGTGGTCGGTGCACACTTGCACCTTGTGTTGTGCCCCAATTAATAAATGTCTCCACCTCCGGAACGCTTCGTGAATGGCGAGTAGTTCCCTGTCATACACCGTGTAGTTCCTCTCGGATTTATTCAGCTTCCGCGAGAAGAAGGCACACGGTCTCCACTCCGACGTACTCCTCCCCGGTTGAAGAAGCACCGCCCCTACCGCCCGGTCGGACGCATCGGTTTCCACTCTCATTGGTTTTCGTAAATCCACATGCAGAAGTTGTTCTTCCGAGGCGAAAGCCCTTTTCAGTTCTTCAAATGCTCGCTCCGCCTCCGCCGTCCAAACAAATTTCTTCTTGCTGCTGAGGCAGTCGGTGATGGGCGCCGTCAAGTGGGCAAAGTTCTTGATGAACTTCCGATAGAAGTTCCCAAACCCCAGGAATCTTTGCACATCCTTCTTGGTCTTCGGTGTCTTCCATTCCAGTACCGCTTGGACCTTGCCTGGATCCATTGCCAATCCCTTGTCTGACAAGCGGTACCCCAGGAATTCCACCTCCTTGGTATGAAACTGACACTTCTCCAGTTTCACCCACAGCTGGTTGGCTTGCAGCCTGCCCAACACTTCTCGAACGTCCCTCACATGCTGCTCCTCATCCTCCGAATATACCAACACGTCGTCTAAAAAGGCCACACAATTCTTGTAGAGCAAAGGTCCCAGGACGTGGTTCATAAAGGCTTGAAAGCACGCCGAGCCTGCTTGTAGACCGAAGGGCATCACGAGGTATTCAAAGGCTCCCAAAGGGGTGAACATAGTGGTCTTCCATTCATCCCCCTTCCTTATGCGTATCAGGTTGTACGCCCCCCGCAGGTCCAGTTTTGTAAAAATCTTTCCCTTCCTCACCCTGGTCAAAATGTCATCAATTCGGGGCATAGGGAAAGCCAGGGGTTCCGACACTGCATTCAGGGCCCTAAAGTCCACTACAAGCCTCGGCTTATCTGTGTTTTTTTTGTCCACAAAAAACACTGGGCTGCCCCCCACCGCTCGGGACTCTCTGATGAAACCTCGTTTCAGGTTTTTGTCAATGAACTCCCTCAACTCCTGCATCTCCCTGTCTGACATGGCGTACAGCTTGCCCACTGGGAGTTGGGCCCCAGGGAGTAGATTGATTTGACAGTCAAAGGGTCTGTGCGGCGGCAGTTTGTCTGCTTCCTTTTCGCTGAATACGTTGCTCAGATCTGCGTATTGCGGGGGCACCTTCCCTTTATCCGTTACTTCCATCCCGGCTAGGGTGACACTGGCTCCTCCCGGAACCTTCCCCTCTTTGCAGTGTTCTAGGCAATGCGCTGACCCAAAGGAGACCACCCTCTGATGCCAGCCCACTAGCGGATCGTGTAGCGCCAGCCAGCTCATCCCCAAAATGATGGGAGCTCCTCCCAAGGTGGCCACATTAAACGCTATCCGTTCGGTGTGCCTTGCCACCCTCATTATCATCGGGACAGTCTGTTGGCTAACTTCTCCTCCCAACAGCTCTCTGCCGTCAATCGTGGTCACCTGCAAGGGGTTACTTAAAGGGATGGTCTGTATCTGGTGCTCAGCTGCAAACTCCTTACTCATGAAATTACAGGAGCTGCCTGAATCCAAAAGCGCCTTGATCTTTAGTGGGTGTCCGTTTGGCAGCTCTAGTAACACCTCTATCACTAAAGCAGGTCTTGGAGGTTCCGGCGTGGGCACTTTCACTGCTCTTTGGCCTGGCTGCTGTGCCCCGACGGTGGCAGCCAGGCGTTGGCTTTTACTTGCTCCTTGCCTTCCTCCTCTTTTTCCCCAACAGCTCCTGCCATCCCTTTCTTTGTGGGCAGACTCTGGCAAAGTGCCCTGGCTGTTGGCAGAGATAACATTTCTTGGCGCTCTTTCCCTCCTTCTTCCGCCCTTCACTGGGATTTGAAACTGCGCGCGCCCGCGCTGTTCCAACTTCCATCGGCTCTGCCGGCGGGAAAGGTGGCTCTGGAATGTCTGGAATGCGGAACTCCCTCCAACGTTCCCCTTTCCCTTCCCGCTTTTCCAAAGCCCTCGCCTCCTGGCGTGCTCCTATGGCCAGCGCGGATTTGGTCAGCTGGTCCATAGACTCCGCCCTGGGCCCCCGGGAAAGTTCATCTTTCACGGCCGAAGAAAGCCCCTCTTCGAAAAGCATCTGGATGGGTTCCGCCGACAGATCCCACCCCAATTTATGGATCAGCATGGTAAACTCAGTCCAGTACTCACGGACAGATCGGCTCCCCTGTTTGCAAGCCATTAACTGCCTTCGCACCACTCCCTGCTCAATGTCGCTGGAAAACATCAGGTCCATGGCACGAAAAAACTTCCTCGTGTCCTTTAGGATCTCATTATTCACTGCCATCAGGGGTCTAACCCAGTCCTTCGCTCCCGATTCGAGATGGCCAATCACAAAAGCCACTCGCGATTCCTCGTCGGGGAAGTCATCAAACTGCAGGTTGAGAGCATATTGCATCTCTGTTCTAAAGGCATGATAGTTCCTGGGATCCCCCCCAAACTTCTGCACCAATCCTGGCACCTTTCTGGCGAGCGGGGTGGTTTTCTCCTTTCCCTTTTCTGCATCCTGAGCCGCCCTCTCCTCGAGCCTCGCCGTTTGCAGCGCAAGCTGGATCTCCAACGCCCTGTACCTTTCTTCCAGGCTTGGACCCCCTCCAGCTGCTCCTGCTCCTCCGGTTCCGGCTGGGTCGCTCATGATGCCTCTCCCTGCACAAGCTGGCTTTCGAGGACTTTCGGATTGCTGTGATGGGATGATGAGCTGCTTGTGCGTAAAATGCAAGTCCCTCAGAGTTTGATCAGGTTTTCAAACCTCTGCCTGTGACGGAGCCCCTCCGGCATGGCTGCGTCAGTCGCTAGCAGAATCCGAAAGTGGTTGCTTTCGGAATCGTTTCCAACATAAAAGCTCCTTAACGGAAACACGTCTTCTGGACTCTCGGCGTGACAGTTTCCGGCGAGGAGTGGGTGTCCCTATAGGAGGTCCTGAGACCTCCCCACTGTTTTCGCTGGAAGCGTCTCTGAGCCATCCCTCCGACTCACTTTCCCTTGGAGTTCCTCCTCTCCCCCTACTGGTTCCCTCTTCAGCTGCTATGTCTCTCTCAACCTCAGTGAGCCTTTGCACCTCCTGTCCTTCCGATGGCAGTTCCCTGACAGTATGTATTTTTGTTTTTTCTGTTTTCTGTTTTTTCTATTTTATACAAACTTTTAAAAAACCTTAATAAATATCTTTATATATATATGTGTGTGTGTGTATATATATATTCACTTCTAGTTTTTCCAAAATGTTAATTATATTCCTCAAATTGTCAGACAAGTGTCTACCCGGAAGAAAGCCTGCTTGGTCCTTATGAATCTCTTCCATCAACACTTTTTTAAATCTTTTGGCCAAAATATCTGCAAAGATTTTATAATCCACATTAAGTAATGATATGGGGTGGTAGTTCTTAAGCTGAGTCTTTTCAGTTTCTGTTTTCGGTATAAGTGTAATATACGCTTCTTTCCACGACTCTGGTGCCCTTTTCCCTTCCAATATTTCATTACAGACTTCCTTTAAAGGTTGTACTAACCATTCTTTTAAAGATCTGTAATATCTAGAAGTCAGTCCATCTGGTCCTGGAGATTTACCTAATTGCATGTTCTGAATGGCACCTTCTACTTCCTGTTCAGATATTTTATAGTTCAGCATTAATTTATTTTCTAGGGAAATTTTTTGTAATCCATTTATCTTAAAAAATCGATCTATATCAATTTCTTTCTGTGGCCCTTGTGTATATAATTGTTTAAAGTACCTCTGGAAACAGTTTTTAATCTCGGCTGGGTTCCACTTCTAAATTTATAATAGTATTTAATTTTTGTCTTTTTTTCATTTGCCAGGCCAACAATTTCCCACATTTATTAGCTGATTCAAATGTCTTTTGTCTCATTTGTTTAATTTTCCATTCTATTTCCTGATCATCATTTTCATATATTGTACTTGATATAACTTTATTTCTCTCAATATCTCTTGCGACTTTGGTTTTGCTCTCAATTTCTTCTCACTTTCTTTTATTTTCTCCAAAATCTTGTCTTTCTTCTCATTTTGGCGTCTCTTCTTTATTGCATTCTGTTGTATCAAGAACCCTCTCATAACCGCTTTACTTGCGTCCCAGATTACTCTTTTTTCAACATTAGTATTCATGTTTATCTCAAAATAGTCTCTCAGAGTTTTTTGGGCCTTCTTAGTCACATCTTCATCTCTAAATAAGGTGTCATTCATCCTCCATCTGAAGGAGCCAGTTGATATTAGTTTCATCTCCATCTTCACAGCACTATGGTCGGAGCAGGTTTTTGGACAAATTTCTGCTATCTTTATCTTTGGTGCCATTCCTCTAGTTATCTATATTTGGTCAATTCTTGTCCATGTCATTTTGGCTTCAGAGAAGAAGGTTCCCTCTCTATCCAAGGGGTGCTTTGTTCTCCGAATATCGACTAAATCCAAGTTATCTGTCATCTCAAAAAATGTTTTCGGTAGTCTACCATCCTTGGTGACTACCTGTCTTTGCGCCTTGTCCATATTTGTAGATACCACTCCGTTAATATCCCCCATCAAAATCAGATTGTAGTCCAAATAGTCCATTAAGGTCTCATGCAACTTTTTAAAGAATTCAGATTTCCCCTCATTCGGTGCATAAACTCCTACTATCAATAATTTCTCTCCTTGTATTTGAATTTCAATTGCCACAAATCTTCCTTGGTCGTCTTTAAAGATAAATTTCGGTGATAATCTCTCCTTTGCATAAATCACTACTCCTCTTTTTTTAACTTTGTCAGATGAGATAAATTCCTGTCCCAATCTTTTGTTAATCAATACTTTTCTATGTAGCCTTATCACGTGTGTTTCCTGTAAGCAAATCAAGTCCAATTGTTCCTTTTTTAGTAAATGAAAGACACTTTTCCTTTTCCGGGGAGAGTTGAGACCATTACAAATCCAACTTAATAGTTGCAGAGCCATAATGTAGTTACTGTACTTTTCCTCCAACTGCACCAAGTGTTTGTTCTTGTTCTGTCGGTGGTGTCACTTTCTCTGAACCATGCAATCCAAATGATAAGTTTGCTATGTCTAGCATTCCTCTTTCCAGTGCTCTTGGCTCTTCTCCAGATTCCGCTTCTGTGATGGCCTGGGATTCTGATTCGGAGGATGAAACAGAGGAATCCCAGCCTGCACCAGAGTCCCCGCCTCCAGGGCCGGCTGAACTGGGGCAAGGCCTAGATGCTGAAGAGCCTGCACCTGTGGCAGTGCATCAGGAGCTGGCCCCAGGTGAAGCCCTTCTGGCCCCAGAGAGGCTTGACGACTCAGTGGCCACAGGTGAGCCTCCTCCAGGACCCAGTAACCCTTCGGCCTCTCCTGATCTGCAGAGGCTTAGAGCAGAGAGGCGAAGGGAACTGGTTGCCCCCAGGAGGAGTGCTCGCCTTAAGGCCAGAGGAGGCGGGGCTCCTGGGGGCCGGGGCCGCCCCTGGCTTTAGAAGAGGATAAAAGCCCAGTCAGCCCGGCCCCAGGTTGCGGGAGCAACGTCGTTGTTGGCTTCGGACCTTCCTGTGTTCCGTTCCCTGCACAGCCTCCTGTTCCAGCGTTCCTGTTCCCCGCCCGGCTCTCCGCCTCGGACCTCGCCCCTCTCCGTGTGGACTCTGCTACACCCAAGGTACCTTACCCCCGGGACCAGCACAGTTTGCTCCCGCCACACCCGCACTCCCCCTTCGTAGGGGTGCGTTCGGGAAGAGCCAGAGGCCATGGCTGAACAGGCGGCTGCACTGGTGGCTTTGGCCCAGGAGAACCAGGCCTTGTCTCACACCGTGCAGCAGCTCAGTGACGCGGTTGTGGCACTTCAGCAACGCTTGGAAGCCCTACCGGCTCCTGGGGCCGACGCCCCGGCTCCAGGCAAGTACCCAGTGGCTTTGCCTGAGAAATTTGATGGAGCCCCGGCCAGCTTCCCCATGTTCCTGGCCCAGGCCAAGCTGTATATTCAGGGGCGAGCCCGGAACTTTCCTGACGACCGCACCAAGGTGCACTTTTTGATTAGTTTGTTAAAGGACCAGGCGGCCAAGTGGGCGTTGCCGCTACTCAGGCAAGACTCCCCCTTGCTGGCAGACTATACGGGGTTTTGCAATCGTTTGGAGGCCGCGTTCGGCAACCCCCAGAAAGGGAGTCAAGCCAACCGGGCGATTCGGCGTTTGAAACAGGGCAAGTCCACGGTGGCCGCATATACCACGGAGTTTCGGCTGTTGGCACAGGACTTGACCTGGAATGACTCGGCACTGCGGGACCAGTATCTCGAAGGGCTTTCGGACGAGGTACTGGACCAGTTGGCCACAATGGAACTCCCCACCACGCTGGACACTCTCATTCAACGGAGTCTACAAATAGACGACCGGTTGGAGGATCGTCGTCAGGCCCGGGGTCGCCGACACTTCCAGTTCACGGCACCAGCTTTTTCCGGCAGCCCCACGGTCACAACTGATTTAACGGAGGAGCCTATGCAGCTTGGGGCAGTGCGGCCACGCCTTTCCCCCGCAGAGAAGGCGCGGCGTCGGGAGGGAAATCTCTGTCTTTACTGTGGCGGAAGTGGACACTTCGCTCGGTCCTGCCGTGAGAAACGCCAGCCGCAGGGAAACCGCCAACCCCAGTAGCTGATGGCCCTAGCTACCGGGGGTCCCAAACCGTACAGAATGGGCCCGCACCAATGGACTTGCAACATCTTATGGTTTCGGTACGTTTATACCCTCCAGGTGGGCCCTGGATCCTCACCCATGCTTTGGTAGATTCAGGGGCAACCCGCTCCTATATGGACGCTGCTTTTGCCGCCCATCATCAGGTGCCACTTCGGAACAAGCCAGTACCGGTCCAGGTGGAAGCGATTGACGGACGACTTCTGTGTTCAGGTGCCGTTACTCAGGAGACCCAGCCCCTGGTCCTGTGTCTCCAGCAGCACCGGGAGTTGCGAACTTTGGACATTGCCTCTATGCCCCGCTTCCCCCTGGTGCTCGGGATGGACTGGCTGGAAGCCCACAACGTTCAGATTGACTGGGTCAAACGGACCGTGCACTTCCCAGACCCATGTTCCCATGCTCAATCCGGAACGCTGGCGGCCGCGCCCTCAGAGGAGGCAGCACCCACGCTCCCAGCCGTGTACCAGGACTACCAGGACGTGTTCGAGGAACGGGGGGCAGACCAGCTGCCGCCGCATCGGCCTTTTGACTGCGGCATAGACCTCCAACCCGGAGCGCCTTTACCAGTGAGTCGCTTATATTCCCTAACAGAGCCAGAGCGCGAGGCTTTGCAGGACTTCTTGCGGAAGAACCTGGAGCGTGGGTTCATTAGGCCTTCCACCTCGCCTACTGCGGCACCAGTGCTTTTCGTTAAGAAGAAATGTGGGGAACTCCGCCCTTGCCATGATTACCGAGCCCTGAACAAAATTACCGTCCCAGACCGGTACCCCTTGCCCCTTATCTCGGAGCTGCTGGAGCGGGTGCAAGGGGCACAGGTGTTCACCAAGCTGGACCTCCGGGGGGCCTACAACTTGATTCGGATCCGAGCCGGGGATGAGTGGAAGACAGCGTTTGGGACCCGGTACGGGCAGTTTGAATATTTGGTTATGCCTTTCGGTTTGTGCAACGCGCCTGCTGTGTTTCAACGCTACATCAACCACGTGTTTCAGGACTTGTTAGACAAGTACGTGGTGGTGTATTTGGATGACATACTGATTTACTCCCGTGACCCGGCTCGCCATGAGGGACATGTCCGGACCGTGTTGCAGCGCTTGCGTGAGCACCGTTTGTACGCAAAGCTCAGCAAGTGCGAGTTCCATCAGCGGACTGTGGACTTCCTTGGTCACCGGCTCTCTCCAGATGGGGTGCAAATGGACCCGGGGAAGGTGACAGCGGTTCAAGAATGGGCGGCACCCCGGAACCGCAAGGACCTACAGCGTTTCCTGGGGTTCGCCAATTACTACCGGACCTTCATCGCTGATTATGCTCATCGCACCACCCCGTTGACCCGGCTACTGCGCCCAAAGACGCCGTTTTCCTGGGACAAGGAGGCAGAGGAGGCGTTTCAGGGGTTGAAGGCCTGTTTCCAGAGGGCACCAATCTTACAACATCCTGACCCCTCTCGACCCTTTGTGGTGGAGACCGACGCTTCCAGTACGGCTCTCAGTGCCGTCTTGTCTCAACAGATTGGTCCTGAAGTGCCACTCTTACCCTGTGCCTTCTATTCCCGCCAGCTCCTACCAGCGGAGCGTAACTATACTGTGTGGGAGCGGGAACTACTGGCCATCAAGGTAGCCTTTGAGGTCTGGCGCCACCATCTTGAGGGGGCACGACATCCGGTGGAGGTGAGAACCGACCACCGGAACCTGGAGTACCTCCAGACCACCCGCAAGCTGAACCAAAGACAGATCCGGTGGGCGTTGTTCTTTTCCCGGTTCCAGTTCCGGATCCGCTACATCCCTAGCTCTCAGAATCAGAAGGCGGATGCCCTGTCCCGGAAACCTGAAGACAACGCAGACACGGTACAGCAAGCAGAACCCACCACGATCCTACCTCCGGCTGCATTCCTGGCCACCCAGGAGGCGCAGCCACTGCAGGTTCGGGTGCGGGAACAGCAGCGGGTCGATGCTTGGGCCCAGGAACGACTCCGGGAGCTGGCTGAAGGGTCCAGCCCACAGTATCCGGGGCTGGTCCTGCATCAGGACCTTCTGCTGCACCACGGTCGTCTGTACATCCCGCCAGGGCCACTACGGCTGGAGGTTCTCCGGATGGCCCATGATGCCCCAGCAGCGGGGCACTTTGGACGGTATCGGACCACCCATCTGGTCAGTCGAGAGTTTTGGTGGCCCCGCCTGAAGGCTGACGTGGCTCGCTACGTTGCTGGTTGTGATGTCTGCCGGCGCGCCAAGGGATCTACCGGGCGACCCCCCGGCCTACTTCAGCCATTGCCAGTTCCACCGCGCCCTTGGCACACGGTTTCGTTGGACTTTGTAGTGGACTTACCCTCGTCTCGTGGCTGTACCTGCCTTCTGGTTTTCTCCGACCATTTCACCAAGATGGTGCACTGCGCTCCGTGTCCATCTGTACCCACAGCCAAGGAAACTGCTCAGCTGTACCTTCAGCATGTCTTCCGCCTGCATGGCCTACCTGAGCGCGTGGTGTCCGACCGGGGCGTTCAGTTCACATCCCGGTTCTGGCGAGCATTACACCAGACCCTCGGGACGGAGGTCTGCCTCTCGTCAGCCTACCACCCACAGACCGATGGCCAGACGGAACGGGCGAACGCGGTGCTGGAGCAGTACCTCCGGTGTTACTGCAGCTACCAGCAGGATGACTGGGTCGACCACCTGGCATTGGCGGAGTTCGCCTACAATAACGCGGTGAATGCGTCCACCCAGCAGACCCCGTTCCAGGCCAGTTATGGTTATCATCCACGGCTGTTTCCAGAGGTGCTGCCGACATCCGCGGTCCCGGCGGTGACGGAGTGGCTTCAAGAGCTCCAGTCCCAGCAACAGCTTTTGGTGGAGCAACTGCACCAGGCCAAGGAAGCGTACAAAGCCCAGGCCGACCGCCACCGCCAGGTGGGGCCGGAACTTCGCGTCGGTGACCTGGTTTGGCTCTCCACTCGCCACCTCCACCCCTCTCGACCTTCGCGGAAGTTGGACGCCCGCTTCACCGGCCCGTTCCCTATCGTAGACCAAGTCTCTCCTGTGGCATTTCGTCTCCGGTTACCCGCAACCCTGAAGGTTCACCCGGTCTTCCACAGGTCCCTTTTGAGTCCGGTGGCCCCACCCGACGAGTTCCACCCGAACCGTCCCCGACCGCAGCCAGTGTTGGTTCGGGGAGAGCCTGAGTACGAGGTGGAACGCATCCTGGACTCCCGATACCGCAGGGGAAAGCTGCAGTATCTCATTGACTGGAAGGGGTACGGACCGGAGGACCGTTCCTGGGAACCAGCGGCCAACGTCCACGCACCTGCCTGCCGCCGAGAGTTCCATGCGACGTACCCCGGCAAGCCGGGTCCGGACCCTCGGTTGAGGGGGGGGCCTGGGAGGGGGGATGGTGTGATGGCCTGGGATTCTGATTCGGAGGATGAAACAGAGGAATCCCAGCCTGCACCAGAGTCCCCGCCTCCAGGGCCGGCTGAACTGGGGCAAGGCCTAGATGCTGAAGAGCCTGCACCTGTGGCAGTGCATCAGGAGCTGGCCCCAGGTGAAGCCCTTCTGGCCCCAGAGAGGCTTGACGACTCAGTGGCCACAGGTGAGCCTCCTCCAGGACCCAGTAACCCTTCGGCCTCTCCTGATCTGCAGAGGCTTAGAGCAGAGAGGCGAAGGGAACTGGTTGCCCCCAGGAGGAGTGCTCGCCTTAAGGCCAGAGGAGGCGGGGCTCCTGGGGGCCGGGGCCGCCCCTGGCTTTAGAAGAGGATAAAAGCCCAGTCAGCCCGGCCCCAGGTTGCGGGAGCAACGTCGTTGTTGGCTTCGGACCTTCCTGTGTTCCGTTCCCTGCACAGCCTCCTGTTCCAGCGTTCCTGTTCCCCGCCCGGCTCTCCGCCTCGGACCTCGCCCCTCTCCGTGTGGACTCTGCTACACCCAAGGTACCTTACCCCCGGGACCAGCACAGCTTCTTTCTGTAAGTCTTCTCCGTGATCTTTCAAAAATCTATCTTTGTCGTCAAGTGATCTTATTTTTATCTTTCTTCCTTTGTATCTAAAAGACAGGCCTTGGGGAAATTCCCACCTGAAGATGATTCTGTTGCTTCTCAGCAGGGCGACCAGGTCTCCGTAGTTAGACCTAAGATCCAAAAGATGTTTCAGAATGTCCTTAAATATCTCCACACTTGACTGATATATTTCCAAAGTCTTTCGGAAATGCAGATTCAAGATTTTGTCTCTCTCCTCTTTTGTTCGGAGGGTAATCAGACAATCTCTCACCTTGTTCTTCTTTCCTCCTCTTCCAAGCCTGAATGCACTCACTATCTTAAATTCTTCCTTCCCCAGATCTAGTTGCCAGAAGTCTGCAAATTCCTTCGTAAGAAAGTCAACCAAATTGTCTTTCTCAAGTTCAGGTACAGCCCTGATCCTCAAATTCGTTTGTTTCTCCTTCAATTCAATCATAGAAAACATCAACCTGTGGTCGTCAAGTTGCCTATGTATCGGTGGTATCTTCTCTTCAGTAGCAGTTGCTATTTCCTTTGCTTCTTCAGCTGTCTTTCAGGTCAAAGTAGATTCCTGTAGCAATTTCTCAATAGTCTCTGTATTGGTGTTCACCTTCTGTCCCAAATTGTTTATGCTTGTAGTGTTTTGATCAATTTTAACTGATGCTTCAGCTACTTGTTTGTTTGTTTCAGCTACTTGTTTACTTAAATTTTCCAAAGATTCATTAATTTTCCCTAGTGCCAAAGCTAAAACATCTTCAGATGACATTCCTTTTGGCTTAGCTTGTACAGGTGCAGCCCCTGATAGTCCAGATGGTCCAGAAGGACCGGATGTTGATGCTCTTCGCTGCAACCCAGTATCTGTACGAAAAGATTTACCAGACCTCGTTGTTTTTTCTTGAAGCAACTCTGACTTTTCTTTTTCATCTGCCATAACACTCTAGATTAAATCCACGGTCAGTCCCACGGCTAGGATTTGTTTTGAAGTGGAAAATTCCCCTGGCCCAGTTGTTATTGTAACAATATCAAACTTCCTCTAGGGGGACACAGTAACAGTCCAACTTGTAACTTTAAAGAGAAAATAACCTTTTTAAATCCCCCAATTCACAAAAAGACGACAGTTTCAGTTGCACTTAATCTCCTGTTACTTTAAAACCAGGAGAAGCCAGCCAGAAACACTGGCTGTCAAAAGTTAGCTGCAAAGTTAGCTGTCAAAAGTACTCTATTTACCAGTAGTGCCTTTCACAGTACGGCATTCCCATTGTCCATAGGCAGTCCGTTCCCAGGTTCTAAGCAGTGGATTTTAGCTTCCTTTCCTCTCTTTTTTTGCAGGAAAATGCAGTTCAAACCTTTCCCCCTCCTCTCCTGCAATCCGGAGGGGAGATCACTTATTTGACGTTAGGATTTGAGTCCTTTTAAAAGCGTCTTTCAAAGTTTTAGCTTACAGTCTCTTTGCTTTGATCTATATACAAGAAACGGAAGGCGGACTTCCTGTTTATGCCTCCCCGCTTCAGTGCCGAATTATTTCTTTTTCTCCCTTTAAGTCCAATTTTATCCTACTCACGGGTAGTTGCTTTGTAGCCAAATTGTCCCAGGAAAAAGTCAGCGCTCTCCGATAACGGCTGTGCGGCTTCACTCCGCGGAAGAAGCAGTCAACTCACAGCACCGCGCCGCTCGCCCCGCTTCGCTCCGGAGCCCGTAAATGGGTTCCTTCGCAAATTGGGGGGGGGCACAAAAGGTGCCCGCTGAGTCCCACACTCACAGGCTTCACTCGCCTGTGATTTTTAAGGGGTCCCCCGCTTCGCCGCAGCGGTGCAGACCCGATCCGCGGAGCTGGTCCCTCAGAGGCAGAGGGAATCCGCCATTACCGATGGCGCTAACCCGGAAGTCCAGATTATTCTGGTACTGAAAGTGACACAGAAAGCTCAGAGAGTTCTGTTAACACAGTCATTGAGAGGAGTTCTCACACAATGTCTAGACCTACACAGGTTAAGACTGAGCTAGAAGTGACTGAACTATTGTTTACTGTTGGGCATGGTTCTCCAAAAGGTCCTGAGGATGAACCAGTCAGCAAGGAGGATCAGCACCTCATTCGCAGGTCTGAGAGAATCACAAAGGGTGTACCACCCAAGAGGTATTCTCAAGAGTTTGCTAATTCAGTTGTTGCATGTGTTACTATTGTTGACAATTCAAGACAGGAAAAGGGTATGTCTAAGTCAGATACAAAGACACGACAGGAAGTTGCTAAGCGTAACAGTACATTCCCTAGCCAAGGTAATGCAGATGCACTCATTCCTTGGAAAACAAACAACCAGAGAATTACATTGGTGAAACCAGTGGCGGGTAGTTCCAAAGGTGGAACTGAAACAACAGGGGATTGTTACATGTATAACAACTGTTTGTTTTCTTCTCTGGATGAAGCTTTGTTCGCAGCTAACGTTGATTCATATGGCGGAGGATGTTACAATATGAGAACAACACAGCTGCAAACTGGCAGCTTGTTTACATCACATGATGTGACTAGCTGTGGGAAAGAATCTTCCCGGAAGTTCACAGGCTTCACAAGCCTTTGTTCTCTGTGTAATATGAGACCTTCCTGTTGCGTATGTAAAGGAAGTTTGAATCACTTGCTTGCTGAACACTGAACTGTTCGGACATGTTTTTTGTAGAGCTGTAAAGTCAGAAATAAACAAGATGTAAAAGACTTTCTGACTATCTTCTTTCCCTTTCTGGGATGCAAGGAGGGAAGGAGGTGTGCATTTCCCACACTGGGAAATGTCGCCTATCTAGATCTCCTGGACTGCGGGGATTGCAGCCAGGGCAGATCACCGGTAAACAAGCCCGGGAGCCTGGGAGAGTTGCCAGCCTCTCCCGAGGGGGGCATGTTTTCCAACACCCTGACCCCTCCCCCTTATGAACAAAGTAAAACCCTTTTAAAAACAGGGCGCTCAGCATGAATAGCGCGCTCAGCGTCGGATCGGTTTGAGCTCTGAGCTGCTCGAGACAGACTCGGCACCTGGAGAGGCGAAGCTGTCAGCATCGCCCTTGAGCCAGTGCCACCAACTGGACTCATACACTTCAGCCCCGACTGGGCTAGGCGAAGCTGGGTAGCACTTCCAGAGACCACCTTCTGCACAGGAACAGGTCAAAGTGCTGTGGACTCACAACTTAGAGTTGTGAGCACCGGATTCACTCCAACAAGAAGACAGTCGTCGCACAGCAGAGTACAGCAGAGTATAGCAGAGCATAAACGACTCGGAGAGCAGCTCTGTAGAATATCTTCTTTTATTCTTTCTACAACTATAATACACAACTATGTACAGAGCTAAATGAGGTCCAAGTGAAAATGCTGAACTGCACTGAGTGTCTGCAGCTGCTCTTAGCAGCAACCTTATCTATACACACGATCTCTCTCTAACACTCAGTTTCTCTCTCTCTGTCTTTGATGTGAGGCTGGAGCGGAATAAGTAGAGAGCAGAAACCGCCCCCTCCTCTCTGGAGAATCAGCAGGGAACATCAGCAGATTCTTGGATATGGGAGGGGTGAAATCTCCTAAGAAGCAGTAACAGGGGGCGTAAGTTGCCCCTACTCGGGTGGATTTCCCGGAGCAGAGGCTCAGCAGCACAAAAAAGGGGTTTCCCCACACTAGAACTGGACTTTAAGACACTTTAAAAAGAAGAAATTTAGGGGAGAACCTCTGTGCAAAGCAGTGACACCGCCCTCCAGTGCCTTCGCCTCCGGACCCCATGAGCTAGCGCTGGACTCTCCAGTAAGATATTGACACAAATTCAAGGAGCGTCCCCCCCCCTAATTTATACAGTTAGAAAGGGGTTATCTAAGCCCCAACAATACATCAGAAACAAAAAAAAGGGGGGCTAACAAACAGATAAAATTAAGAAGTTGCAAGTGGAATGCTAAAAGGGGGTCATCCCTCACAACAGAAATTAACGCTGCAGAACCGGCAGTGCGGTAGAGATCTTGAGGAACGTCTCTACGCTCCCAAAACAACACAGTTAACCCAAGAAGTGTCACTGGAGTTTGGAGCGGGGGGACAGTTTAGACCAGCTAAACAGACAACAGAAATAAGGAGAGCTCTTTACCAGAGACCTGCGGAGATCTGGAGAGGCGAGGAGAAGGCTGGAGGAGTGAGTCAGCAGATTGAGTGAGGTGGGTGGCAGCCATTACTGAAAGACTACACTGGAAAGGACTTTAAAGAGCCGCTTTAACACCAGAGAAAGATAGAGTGAGGAACGGCAGGAAGAGTGACATAGCGGCCACTAGTGGAAGAAGAAGACATAACAGCCAAGAGGCATAATAATTAAAAATAGCAGGAAGAGAGACACAGCGGCCACTAGTGGAAGAAGAAGTTACAGCAGCCAAAAACGGTTGGAAGAGCGGCACAGCGGCCACTAGTGGAGGAGGAAGACATAACAGCCAAAAGACATAATACTCAAGAATAGTTGGAAGAGCGACACAGCGGCCACTTGTGGAAGGAAAAGATACAACAGCCAAGAGGAAAAGTAATAGTCATACCCGCAACGCCAAAACTTGCTTAGAGGAACTGTAAAGCATAAACATCAGATATAAATAAAGGGGGAAATTAAAATTCCAAATATATCCAGCATAAAGATAAAATTAATTACCCATGAAAATTAGATCCAATTAAACTTCCCACAGGGGAACTCCCAATAGCTTTAATCTTTGGAGACTATATACAGGTGAAACTCAGAAAATTAGAATATCATGGAAAAGTTCATTTATTTCATTAATTCAACTTAAAAGATGAAACTACTATATGAGATAGATTCATGACATGCAAAGCGAGATATGTCAAGCCTTTATTTGTTATAGTTGTGATATTATGGCACACAGCTGATGAAAACCCCAAATTAACAATCTCAGAAAATTAGAATATTAAATCAAATCAGCAAAACAAGGCTTGCAAATAGAGCAATATTGGACCTCTGAGAAGTAGAAGCATGCATATGTACTCAGTACTTGGTTTGGGCCCCTTTTGCATCAATTACTGCCTCAATGCGGTGTGGCATGGATGCGATCAGCCTGTGGCACTGCTGAGGTGTTATGGAAGACCAGGATGCTTCAATAGCAGCCTTCAGCTCTTCTGCATTGCTCGGTCTCATGTCTCTCATCTTTCTCTTGGCAATGCCCCATAGATTCTCTATGGGGTTCAGGTCAGGCGAGTTTGCTGGCCAATCAAGCACAGTAATCCCATGGACACTGAACCAGGTTTTGGTACTTTTGGCAGTGTGGGCAGGTGCCAATTCCTGCTGGAAAATGAAGTCAGCATCCCCATAAAGCTCGTCTGCAGAAGGAAGCATGAAGTTCTTCAAAATCTCCTGGTAGACGGCTGCGTTGACCCTGGACTTAATGAAGCACAGTGGACCAACACCAGCTGATGGCATGGATC
Organism: Podarcis muralis; assembly: GCF_964188315.1. Taxonomy (NCBI): domain Eukaryota; kingdom Metazoa; phylum Chordata; class Lepidosauria; order Squamata; family Lacertidae; genus Podarcis; species Podarcis muralis. The sequence goes on from NC_135674.1 coordinate 12,490,464, forward strand.
CCCAAATCAACACTTCACACTGGACTTCAAGCATCTGGCATTGGAAAATTCACACTGGACTTCAAGCATCTGGCATTGTGTGCCTCCCCATTCTTCCTCCAGACTCTGGGTCCTTGGTTTCCAAATGAGATGCAAAAGTTGCTCTCATCAGAAAAGAGGACTTGGAACCACTGAGCAACAGCCCAGTTCTTTTTTCCCCCCTTTAGACCAGGCAAGATGCTTCTGACGTCGTTTCTTGTTCAGGAGCGGCTTGACAAGAGGAATACGACATTTGAAGCCCATCTCCAGGATCCGTCTGTGTGTGGTAGCTCTTGATGCACTAACTCCAGCCTCAGTCCACTCCTTGTGAAAGTCCCCAACACGTTTGAATGGTCTTTTCCTGACAATCCTCTCCAGGCTGTGGTCATCCCTGCTGCTTGTGCACATTTTTCTTCCACACTTTCCCCTTCTGCATAACTTTCCATTAATGTGCTTTGATACAGCACTTTGGGAACATCCAACTTCTTCTGCAATTACCGTTTGAGGCTTTCCCTCCTTATGGAGGGTCTCAATGATGGCTTTCTGCACAACTGTCAGGTCAGCAGCCTTCCCCATGATTGTGCTTCCTACTGAACCCATTGCAGGTGTTAAGGACTGAATAGCTACTGCACCTTTTCACAATATTCTAATTTTCTGAGATTGTTAATTTGGGGTTTGTATCAGCTGTACCCCATAATCGTCACAATTATAACAAATAAAGGCTTGACATATCTCACTTTGTATGTCATGAGTCTATCTCATATAGTAGTTTCACCTTTTAAGTTGAATTACTGAAATAAATGAACTTTTCCACTTCCGGTCGGCGCCAGCGTTTAATGGCGGTCCTTGCCTCGAGCTCCGAGGCAGGACTGCTCCGCGAGTTCGGGTCTGACCCGCTACGGCGAGCGGGGGACCCCTAAAATCACAGGCGCTGAAGCCTGTGAACAAGGAGACTCGGCGGGCACCTTTTGCGCCCCCCGGTACTGCGAAAGAGCCTTTTTAAAGGCTCCGGAGCGGCATCGGGTGTGAGCGCGGTGCTGAGAGTCGCAACCCAGCTCGCAGAGTGAAGCCGCGTCGCCATTGAACGGAGAGCGCCGATTCCTTCCTGAAACTGGAATTTGACCTCAAAACCCGTGAGTAAGACTGACGGATAAAACGGGACATTTAAATTAAATTTTGAAAATTTGGCTGAAAACGGGAAAGGCATAAAGCAAGGAAGTCTGCCTCCCCGGACTGCATGGCAATCAAAGCAACGAGAGAGCAAAGCTGCATTTAAATGAAGGTTAACTTTTAGGCTGTCAAAACCTGACATCTGACTTAAACTTCCCCCCAGTAAGCAGGAGAAGGGGGGAAGGAAAATTGGACATTGTAAACCTGCTTGAAGTAAAGTGAAGAAAAAGATCTTTCACTGTCAAAACCCTGGGACGGGCTGCCGAAGTAAGGCACCGGGAAAGCGAACTGTCAATTTAAATTGGATACAAAGTTGGGGTTTTGACTGAAACAAAGTTATAAGACTTTAATGGAGTTATTTTGTTGAACGTTTGAGTATACTGAAAGTGTAACAAGAACTTTAACTGTGGATTTTTGGACTCTTTGTTTCTGATCTCTTTGTTCTCTGCCTCATGCTTTTCTGATTTTTACCAATTGGATACAATTAATGCTCCCTCTAGAGGTTTTAAAAAGAATTTGCTACAGTGAAAGGAAAAGAGTGGAATTCTCCACTTGCAAGTCTTTCCTGTGAGAACTGACCTTGAGGATATGAGTGGCCAACCAGAAGAGATAACAACTAGATCAAAAGCAAAACAAACCCAGCAAGCTCAGAAGAAAAGGGGCTCGATGCAAGGCATAATACCAGCTGGACAGGAAAAAGTGGCAACCGCATCTATGGAGTCAATGACACATGCATTGCTTAAAATAAATCAGTCTCTGGAAGCATTGACAAAGCAGTCAGCGGAGAACTCAAAAAAATTGAATGATTTGACAACAAGACTGGACTTGAACACAGCAAGTGTAGCTTCTAATACAGAATCTATAAATAAATTGATCCAAGAAAATTCTGAAACAAGAAAGATTGCTCAAAGTGCAAAAGACATTGCAGATGAGACAAAAAAGGAGCTTGCACCAATCACAAAAAAGGTGAATGAACATGATGCAACCTTATCTTTATGGGAACTCCAGAGAAAGGAGAAAAATTTGAAATTAAGATTGGTTCCAGAGAGCGAGAAAGACAATCTTGCGGAATTCCTCACAGATAACATTTTGGAGTTTTGGCAGGACGAGCTACAGGAGGAAGAACTTGAAATAACAACAGCCTTCCGGCTGGGCAGAAAGCAAGGCAAGAAGCCTAGGGATTGCTTGATTACATTGAGATCCAAAGAAGAGAGAGACAAAATATTAAATCTACATTACCATAAGGCTCTTGAAATTCAGAATAGCCAAGTCCAGATCTTCAAAGACATCCCTAAATACATTTTGGAGGTGAGAGCCTTTTACAAAGATTTGGTTTACCTGCTGAAGAAAAACAACATACTCTTCAGGTGGGAGTTCCCACAAGGATTATCTTTTAACTACACAGGAAGGAAGATCAAAATAAAAACAGTCCAAGATAAAGAACAGTTTTTGGAAAGATACCAGGAGGACTTGCAGAAAGGAGTAGTAGAAACAACAGCAGATAAAGAATCGACAGATATTGCAAATCTTTCATTTGGACTTTTACCACCATCGGAGGAGGAACAAAAACTTGGAGCAGTTGGAGGAATAGGTACATAGTAGTAAAATGTCTCTGCAACTTCTCAGCTGGAACTGTAATGGTCTGAACCTTCCCAGAAAAAGACGCCAAGTTTTCCATATTTTGAAGAGAGAGCAATTAGATATAATATGTCTACAAGAAACGCATGTGACCAGGATACACAGGAAATTACTTGCAAACAAGAGACTTGGACAAGAATTTATCTCATCAGACAAGGTTAAAAAAAGAGGCGTCGTGATCTATGCAAAAGAAAAATTGACTCCTAAAATGATATTTAAAGATGAACAAGGAAGATACCTGGCAATAGAAGTACAAGTTCAAGGAGAAAAAATTATGATATTGGGAATATATGCACCAAATGAAGGGAAGGCGGAATTTTTCAAGAAGTTGCATGAGACTTTAATGGATTACCTGGACTACAAAATTATAATGATGGGAGACATGAATGGCGTTGTCTCTACAAATATGGATAAGGCACAGAGACAAATAATTTCTAAGGATGGAAGACTACCAAAGACTTTTTTCGAAATGACTGAAACACTGGACTTGATTGATATTTGGAGAGTAAGGAACCCTCTGGAGAGAGAGGGAACCTTTTTCTCTGAAGCAAAAATGACATGGACAAGGATCGACCAAATCTGGGTAACTAGTAGCATGGCGCCAAAGATAAAAAAAGTAGAAATCTGCCCAAAGACTTGCTCCGACCATAATGCTGTGAAGATGGAGATGAAACTAACAACAACTGGAACCTTCAGATGGAGGATGAATGACGCCCTATTCAGAGATGAAGAGATCTATAAGAAGGCCCAAAAAACTCTGAAAGACTATTTTGAGATAAATTTGAGAACTGATGTGGAGAAAAGAATAATTTGGGACGCAAGCAAGGCCGTGATGCGAGGTTTCCTAATACAACAAAATTCCATAAAGAGGAAAAAGCAGAATGAGAGGAAAGAAAAACTTTTGGAAAAGATAAAAGAAGGTGAAAAGAAATTGAGGTCTAAACCAAAGTCTCATGAGATTTTGAGAGAAATAAAGTACTACCAGACGCAATATATGGAATTGATTAATCAAGAGATAGAATGGAAAATAAAGCAAATGAGACAAAGAACATTTGAATCGGCAGACAAATGTGGGAAACTTCTGTCATGGCAACTGAAAAAGAGACAAAAATTGAATACTGTGACAAGTCTGGAAATGGAGGGAAAAATTATCCACAAACCAAATGAGATAAGTAATTGTTTTCAAAGTTTCTTCAGGAAACTATATGCACAAGGGCCAGTTAATGAGCAGGAAATAGAAGAATTTATTAAGAAGTATGGATTACCAAAGATCTCAGATCAAAGTAAAATGATTCTGAATGAGAAAATAACAGGACAAGAAATAGAGGGCGCCATCCAGAATATGCAATTGGGAAAATCTCCAGGACCAGATGGCTTGACGGCTAGATACTACAAGGCATTGAAGGAATGGTTAATACAACCATTGAAGGAGGTCTGTAATGAAATTTTGGAAGGGAAAAAGGCACCCGAATCGTGGAAAGAAGCTTTTATTTCACTTATACCGAAAACAGAGACTGAAAAGAACCAGGTGAAAAACTACTGCCCTATATCATTACTTAATGTGGATTATAAAATTTTTGCAGACATTTTAGCAAAAAGATTGAAGAGAGTGTTGATAGGGGAGATTCACAAGGACCAAACAGGCTTTCTTCCAGGGAGACATATGTCGGACAATGTGAGGAACATTATAGACATTTTGGAACTCTTGGAAGTGAACATTAACAGAAAGGTGGTGTTAATTTTTGTGGATGCGGAGAAAGCCTTTGATAATATTTGTTGGACCTTTATGAAGAAGAATCTCCAAGGGATGGGGGTAGGCCAAGGTTTTGAAAATGGTATAGGTGCTATATATTCTAAGCAAAAAGCAAAGTTGATTGTGAACAATGTGGTTACGGAAGAAATACCTATAGAAAAAGGTACACGACAGGGATGCCCAATATCCCCCTTACTTTTTATAACAGTCCTGGAGGTTTTGTTAAACATGATTAGAGGGGACCAATTGGTCAAAGGAGTTCAGGTCGGAGCCAGAAATTACAAACTAAGGGCATTTGCAGATGACCTGGTATTGACTTTGCAACAGCCAGATACTAGTACCAAAAGAGTATTAGAATTAATTGAGATATTTGGTCAGGTAGCAGGATTTAAACTGAACAAACAAAAAACTAAAGTGTTGGAGAAAAATCTAACAATGGCAGAAAAAGAGAAGTTTCAGAGTGAAACAGGTTTAGTAATAACAAAAAAGGTGAAGTACCTGGGTGTGAACTTGACTTCTAAAAATGTGAATTTTTTAAAAGACAATTATGATAAATGCTGGACAGAAGTGAAGAAAGATCTAGAAACATGGTCAAGGTTGAAACTTTCCTTGTTAGGTCGAATTGCTGTTATTAAGATGAATGTATTGCCTAGAATGTTGTTTTTATTCCAGACACTCCAGATCTTGGACAAGATGGACTGTTTCAAGAGGTGGCAAAAAGATATATCCAAGTTTGTCTGGCAGGGCAAAAAACCCAGAATAAACTTTAAGATCTTAACTGATGCAAAAGATAGAGGGGGGTTTGCCCTGCCGGACCTGAGACTTTATTATGAATCGGCAGCGTTCTGCTGGTTGAAACAATGGCTGCTTCTTGAGAACACAGACATTTTGGATCTGGAAGGGTATGACAATAGATTTGGTTGGCATGCATATATATGGTATGACAAGGTAAAAATACATAAAGGTTTCAAAAACCATATTGTCAGGAAAGCACTATACAATGTTTGGATAAGATACAAAGATCTATTGGAAAGTAAAACTCCCAGGTGGCTATCACCAATGGAAGCTAAAGAGACAAAAAAACTTAATATGGAGTCCAAATGGCCAAAATATTGTGAAATCTTAGAGCAAGATGGTGAAAGGGTTAAATTACAGAGTTATGACAAATTAAAGTCTAAAGTACGAGATTGGTTGCACTACCTTCAGATAAACGAGGTATTCAAACAGGACAGGAAAATAGGTTTTCAGATGGAGAGGTCGAAATTAGAAACAGAATTGTTAGAACCCAATACTAAGAACTTGTCAAGAATGTATAATTTGCTGCTGAAATGGAATACACAAGATGAAACAGTAAAATCAGCTATAATCAAATGGGCACAAGACATAGGTCATGACATTATGTTTGATGACTGGGAAAGGTTATGGAATACTGGTGTTAGGTTTACGGCTTGTAATGCTTTGAGAGAAAACATAATGAAAATGATCTATAGGTGGTACATGACCCCAGTCAAACTTGCAAAAATTTACCATTTGCCCAATAATAAATGTTGGAAATGTAATGAGACTGAAGGTACTTTCTATCACCTTTGGTGGACCTGCCCGTAGATTAAAGCCTACTGGGAAATGATCTATAATGAAATTAAAAAGGTCCTTAAATGGACATTTTCTAAAAAACCAGAGGCTTTTCTCCTGGGCATGGTGGGCCAATTGGAGCCAAGGAAGGACAGAACTTTTTTCATGTATGCTACCACAGCAGCAAGAATTCTTCTGGCAAAGTATTGGAAGACGCAGCAGCTACCCACTCTGGAAGAATGGCAAGCGAAGGTGATTGACTACATGGGAATGGCAGAGATGACCGGCAGAATCCGTGATCAGGGGAGTGAGACAGTGGAAGAAGATTGGAAGAAATTTAAAATATACCTTAAAAATTGTTGTAACATTGAGGAGTGCTGAGATGTTATGGTGTTAAGAAACAGAGAATTGCAGCTGTAAATCATAAATTTAAGGAAATTATAATGAAGATGAGTGACAGGGGCTCAGGAGCAGAGGGACAGGAAAGGGAGGAATTAGAGACCGAGGGGGAGGAATCCGAGGGAGAAGTTAGCGATGATAGCGGCCCGAGGTCTCTAAGTCTCTCCAGCGAATCGGAGGATTCACAGAAAGGGGCTCCCGTGGTCAGAGCTAGGGGGTTGCCAGAGAGAACACCCCAGGAAGGAGGGGCCAGAGGGGACTCAGAGAGCAGCAGTTGGAAATCGGGACCAGCTTCCCCACCGGAGAGCAGTAGGGGGGAGGAGTCCCAGGCATCGGCATCAGGCAGCTTTCCGTCAGCGGAAGGACATGAGTCAGGGTTAGCCACGCCTGCATCAGAGAGCGAGGAAACGGTCAAAAGGAAGGTCGGAGGCAGCGCGCGCGCGCCAAGTTCAAATGTACAAGAGGGTGGCGCAATGAGCAGCCCGGAAAGGGAGCCAGGTCCTAAAGCCCGCCGAAGGGAGGGGGAAGAGTCCGAGGGGTCCGCCTCCGAAGCGTCCAGGAAGGAAGGGACCCCGGGGGGTGGTAGGACCCAGAGGCGGAAGGAGAGACGGAAAAGGTGGAGTAAGGCTAGAGTCTTAAGCTGGTGTACAGGGGGCGGAGACTCAGACGGAGCTTCGCCGGTCTAGTGTCTAGACGTAGAGACGCACGCTAGGGTTTGAAAATGGATAATGTACTTTAATAAAGACTTTTGTATATTACCGCTGGCTAGCGTTGGTCCTCCGTGAGCTGGGACCTGGAGGCAGTCTCTGACAGTAAGCTCCGTCTCTGATTTCATCAGTTTTCTTCACCGAAGGAGTCGCTGCGTGAGTATACGCAGCGTGGGAAGAAGACTGGTGCCTCGCGAGCTCACAAGAGTCAGGCGAAATGACTACCGAACAGCAAATAGCTGCCTTGCAAAATGCGGTGACACAACTCAACGCGGAGGTAATCGCATCCAGGAAGAGAGAAGACGAAGCGGCTGCTGCCTGCAGAGATCTCCAAGCCAGGTTGGAAGTGCTTGCGAAGCAGGGGCAACCGGGACCCAGATCCGAGGGGATTGGGTTGGGGAAGAGAGGAGGCAGCCTTGTATCTCAGTTCGATGGGAATTTACAGCAGTACCCCAATTTCCGAGCAGACGTGCAGTTTGCGCTGAAACTGCTGGAAAAAGACTTTAGAGATGAGCAAGAGAAGGTGGGGTTTATCTTGTCCCATTTGCAAGGGGACGCGAAAGCGTGGCTGCGCAATCTGTGGAGAGATAAGGATCCAGCGCTCCGAAGCGCAGATGCATTCATTAAAGCAATGGATTCCTGCTTTTTATCAAACATTGACATTGACATTGCCCGGAAGGACATATTTGGGCTAAGACAAGGGAAAGCCAGCGTAAGGCAGTTTCATTCCCGCTTTTTTGCATTAGTCAACGTCCTGGGTTGGGATAAGGATTCTCCGCCTGTTAGAGACCTCTTTTGGGAGGGACTGAACCCGCAGGTCAAGGATGAGATCGCAAGGGGGGAGAGACCCAAAAGCACTCAGCAAGTGGTTGAAAGAGCGCTAACGGTGGGTGTGCGGCTGGAAGAACGCCCATGGAGCAAAGAAGAAGGGCGTTGGGGACGCACACCAGCGAGAGGGCCCCCCCTCTTGCCCAGGGATGTCGCGCGTGCGCAGTCCACGCCTCCACAGGGAAGGGGCGAAGAGCCGATGGAGATTGGCGGTGCTAGGGCTCACTCAGCAACCAGAGCCTTAACACCGGGAGCAGTCAAAACGAAGCCGCCTAGAGGGAACAGGAAGTGCTATATCTGCGACAGTGGACAGCACATGGCGAAAGAGTGTCCCCAGAGGATCCACAAGCACACTGCAGCTTCATTGACAGTAATGGAAGCAACTCAGCAGAGAGGACCACAGCAGGGAAACGACGGAGTCTGGCTGGAAACGGAGGCACTGGGGCCCAGCCAGACGAGTCAATGAAGAAGTCCCCAGAGATTTTGCAGCCCACAGACCCCCTCCCGCCCAAACCAGTGGTGCAGCTCACCGCATCGCTCCAGCTGCCCAATGGACTCACCTTAGAAGTGCCTATTACGATTGACTCTGGCAGTAATGCGGACTTTATAGGACTGGAGTTTATTCAGCAACACAACATAGCGCTACTGCCAGCCACGCTGCCCCTGAAGGTGGTCACAGTAGATGGCAGGGAACTGCTGGGGGGGCAGGTGGTACAGCAGACACCACCTATGGTGATGCAAATTGGGAATCACCGGGAAGTCATCAGCTTCAATGTCACCCAATTGTCGGACACACCCGTAGTTTTGGGCATGAGTTGGCTGCACAGGCACAGCCCAGCATTGGCTTGGTACCAACGCCAACTGACTTTTGGCTCCTCCTACTGTGCGGAACATTGCATCCTACCTAGCCCAGAAGGGGAAGAGGATGACCCGCAGCTACATTTGGGCACGCTGCAAGCAGTGCCTCTCAAGTATGCGGAATTTTTGGAGGTATTCTGTGAGAAGGAGGCGGACAAGCTACCTCCGCACAGACCCTATGACTGCAAGATTGACCTCCTGCCGGGGGCGACGCTGCCAACCGGGAAACTGTATTCCATGTCTGAGGATGAACTGCAGGAACTCAGGGAGTTCATAGATCACAATTTGAAGCGCTGGTTCATCCGGGAGTCGAAAGCGGTGGGAGGCAGCCCAGTATTCTTTGTGAAGAAGCGGGATACGCCCCAAAAAAGACTGGTGGTGGACTATAGAATTTTGAACTCGAAAACCAAGCCCTCGGCCTTCCCCATGCCCAAGATAGACGACCTGCTCGCGACGGTGAGGAAAGGACGCGTTTTTACCAAGTTGGATCTGCGAGGGGCGTACAACCTGATTCGCATGCGGGAGGGCGACGAGTGGAAGACGGCCATGTTCACGCCACTGGGCACCTACGAATACAGAGTTATGCCCTTCGGATTACAAAATGGCTCTCACTGTTTTCAAGCCTTCATGCATCACGTGTTGGCGGGACTCCTTTACAAGAAGTGCGTATGCTTCCTGGACGACATCCTGATATTTTCTGAGTCGCGAGAAGTGCACGAGAAGGATGTCAGGGAAGTTCTGCAGAGACTGAAGGAGCACAGGCTGTACGCCAAGCTGGAGAAGTGCCAGTTCGACATGACGGAGGTGGATTTCCTGGGCTACAAACTGTCGGACAAGGGGCTCGCCATGGACAGCGCCAAGGTTCGCTCAGTATTGGACTGGAAAAGCCAGCGCAATCGGAAGGAAGTCCAGCGGTTTGTCGGCTTTGCCAACTTTTACCGCAAGTTCATCAAGGGGTTCGCTATGCAGACGGCGGCCATCACCGACACGCTCAGCTCCAAGAAGAAGAAATTCATCTGGACGGAGCAAGCGGAGCAGTCCTTTCAGAAACTCAAGCGCCTCTTCGCGTCCGAAGAGCAGCTGCTGCATGTGAATCCCAGCAGACCGATGAGGGTGGAGACAGACGCCTCAGACAGAGCCGTGGGAGCCGTCCTGTTGCAACAAGACCAGCAGGGGGACTGGAGGCCGTGCGCCTTCTACTCGAGGAAGCTCAGCAAGTCGGAGCAGAATTACACCATCTGGGACAGGGAGTTGCTAGCCATCCATGCAGCGTTCAAGGCATGGCGGCACTTCCTTATCGGAGCCAGACACACAGTGCAGGTCCGCAC